>NC_089143.1:61180299-61502799 GCF_009819655.1 Sylvia atricapilla
CACTCTCTACAAGTCTCTGAAAGGAGGGACAGCAAACTGAGGGATCGGCTCTACTCCAAAATAACAAGAGAGGACAGGAGGGAATAGCCTCAGATCTCACCAGGGGAGGTTTAGGTTGGATAACAGGAAAAGTGTCTTTGCTGAAAGGTGGACCAGCAATGCAGCAGACAGCTCAGGGAAGTGGTGAAGTCACCACCCCTGGTATTTAAAAGACATGTAGATGTGGCCCTGAGGGACACGGCTTAGGGGCCAGCAATGGCCAATGGCTGCACTCAGTAATCTTGGAGGTCTTTTCCAACCTAAAAAACTGTAATTCTGTGGAGTATTAGAGGATTAAATATTCCCAAAATCACAAATAAATGCATGTAAAGAAGTGAATTTCGGACTTGTATTCCTCTCTATAAGCCCCTGTCTTCCTGCTTAGCTCTTTGTAATGTACATTGACAAGTATTGGATTGGAGTGGGACTTTGTACAGCTGCAGCAAATGGAGGGAAGGACAGAGAAACTGAAATTTAAGTCTTGATAAATAAAGAAGGTGGAATATGTTTTAAAGTGCATTTATATTTCCTTTACTATATTCACTCAGAATACTGAAAATAGCAATAATAATTACTTTTATCTTTCTATGAAGGCACACCTAAGGATAACTCCCTCCAGCTCCAGAAAAACAAAGACAACTGAATTACGAGGCTCTTGGAAGATTTTAACATATTACAGATTGCACACTTTTTTTTTTTTTTTGTAAAAATAAATGCCATGAAGTACAAAGCATTTTCAACTCACTAAATAAAGGGATGGCAGCCCTACAGATGATGCATGTTCAAAATCATTTCAATGCAGTATCAGTAGTTCAATGACATAACTGGGAAGGAGCCTGGAATTACTTCAGGTTTCCACACAGTGCAAAGGTGTAGTTGCATCCAAAGGATTCCAATATTTCTAATTAAAGCAACTTTTTTCTGTTGGATGTCCAGCTCACTGTTGCTTCACCAAATCAAAGCGTCCTGCAGTGGTTTACACACTATATTTACTACATATGGCAACTGGATGAAGAAAGGTTGTGACTTGCAAACTGAAGGAAGCAAGAATAAAATGGAAGCAAGAATAAGATAAATATTATTTATCATAATAAACTCTACCCTTCCATAAACTTCAGTTGGAAGGAATCCTCCAGATATTTCTGCAATAGCTGGAAGATGGACATCCAACAGCAAAAGTCAGAAAAGCAGATGTTATTGTATCCTTAAATCTATTACTACCATAGGTACAAATATTTTAAGTGGTTCCTTTTGAAAGTGGTAGTCTTATTCCTTTATTCAGTTTCCAAATTATCTTTAAACTAATGTCAAAAGATATTCTTCATCACCTGTAAATGAATGTAACTGTTAGTCACACTGTCAACCTTACTGTGGAGGTTTCTACTTATATTTAATTTTTTTTTTACTAGTTTAAATGTTCTAAGCCAGAAAGTCCTATTAACACAGCCGATGTTTTTAAATAAATGATAGAATGTTAAAAATGAAATTACAGGTGGTTCAACAGTTCTCTATTGTCAGACCAGACTGACAAAGTAGGGCTGAACATTGAAATCACATCTGTGGACCAGGCCAACAGACAGGGAATAATGAGTCTGCAGTTCTCACTGCAATACATCAGAAAACAACAAACTGAAAACCTTGTTTTTGAAAACTATAAAGGTGCTTGAACCAGGGTAATTTTCTTGGGGACAGGTAGTGGATGCTGTCATTACTTCAAATACAGATTCATTCTTTGGGATGACATCTCAGCCCTTTTCACTAAAATCCTGCAGTTTACAGTGGGAGTATTTGGGGGTGACTCGTTCCCTGTCTGCTTTCCCAAGGGAAGCGCCCGCTGTGGGTCAGCCCTTTGTGCAAGGCCTGAGCAGACAGAGCACTGGGATCTCCCAGCCGAGCTGCAGGCAGCAGTGAACCAGTTCTGTGGGTCACACAGCCCAGCCCCAAACCCCGCTCCAAGCTCCTGCAGAGCAGTGCCAGAGCAGCCCGGGCACCCCCTCAGACACCCACCTCCCCGCCGGGCCCCAGCCTAAAGCTCCAAAGCAGGAGAGCGGCAGGCGCTGCTCTCTGACACCAAGGCAAATAGCCCTTGGAACGAGCAATTCTTGCCAGTTTCCTCAGCAAGCTTCCCAGGGTCTTGGCGGGATAATCGGACTGGTTTACACTCACTGCTGGGTCAGACTGCGGTTGGTAAGCAATGAAACAGCCCAAGTTTGGTTTTTTCCCTAATACTAGCCTACATGTGAAAATGCCCATCTGTGGTGAATAGTTTGGAAGGGGTCAGAGGATTAATTATGTACACTGAACATTTATTAGAGTATGTGCTGGGGGGAACAGAAGCACGAAGACACACACTCCTCCCACTCTGCTCCCACCTATGTGACAGAAGTGTCAGTTTATTCAAAATTCTCTAGTGCTCTTCACCTTTTTCATAAAAAACCCCATGACTCCTGTAACTTCTGCAATATTTCTAGGACTGTGCTGACGTCTACAATGACAAATGTCCACAAAAGAAAATAATAATATCTACTTAGAAGTCAGAAACAAATCAGCAAACTCTCCAAAACCAGACTGAACCCAAGGTACATATTTACATCCAAGTTAGCTGAGTGGCATTTGAATTAACACATGGAACAGGATGGTTGATGATTCCAAGGAACAAATGCAGAACTCTCAGGACACTAAACACAGACCAGCAATGTTACAGTACAGCACAGTGCAGTCAGCACTTCAGGGGCAGGAGGAACTGGTACTCAGAAGCATTTGACTTCATGACTGTGCTTCTCCTTTACATACCAAGGAGAACAGAATAAAAAACAGAGCATGAAAATATTAATTTCCCTCTAACTGCTAGGGTAAAGAGGTGTTTTGAGTTAGTGAATGATGATGGTGTGGCAGCACAAAATCTTCCCAGAACAGACTGGCCACACAGGTGAAGGAAGGAGAGAATGACTAAAAACTGCTGGCCAGAGAAAAAAGAAAATGTCCTAAAACCCCTGTCAGTATCATTTATTGAAGCTAAAAGCTGCCCATTATGGCCAATTATGTCATTTAATATAAAAAGATCAAACATGTCTAAAAATAAGACACAAAACATGTTATCACAAGCATTCTAAGTCAGCATTCCTAGGCTGTCTGACACAGCTGCTGCACACCCTGACACACCAGATTACAAAAAAAAAAAAAAAAGGCAGCCCACATGCAGACCTTGCTATCTGCCACAGAAAGCAACAGCAATGTACAATCTGTAAAACAAGTGCAATGTGTCTGCATTAATAATATTTATTCCTTCCACAGGCATTAGAGCTAAATTCTAATTTCTGAAGTCGAGGCAATCACAACTGAGAAAGATCTGTAATGGCAATGAATTATTCAGACCCAAACAGAGAAAAATTAAAACACTGAAAGTAAATGAAGACCCAAATAGAAGCAAAGACTCAATAGAAGATGTGAAGGCAAGGTCTGGGTTCAGAACTGTGCCATGCTTTAGCTACTTTGCACAAAACCAGTGAACATTTTATAAAATTACCCTGCATCAGACCTCAGAGAGAAATGCTATGGAAAGAAGTGAGGATGAGCAGCACTTCAGCCGCCATTGAAAACAAGCTCAAGAATTGTCTCTCAATTCCATTGCTGATGGACCACATACAGTCACATCACAACAAGAACAAGAAAGCCAAGAACCAGAATATCCAAAGAAAATTGAATTGAAAGATAAAACAGATTTTCAAACTGCATATGGGAGATCACTACACCTGTAAGTATCAAAGCAGAAACAAGAGTAAATGATACAAGAACTAGTTTGTGCTTAAGGTTTTGACACTTCTTTTAGAAACTGAGGCAATGTTAAAAAAAAGTTTAGACATGCCCTAGATTTCCCTACTGTATTAAATCATTATGTTACTCATAAGACACGACATGAATAAGAAAATATGTTAACATGAAAGCATATGGTCAAATATACTGACGCTGCACAACGAGTGGGTGTGTTTAGCTTGTACTGAGCAATATTAATTACCACTCAATCTTCAACATTTCCCCTTAACATGAAGTAAAGTGCCTGAGAACGAACCCATAAATTAGCAATCTAATGAAACTAATGAAAGTATTTCACGACCACTGGTTTAGGACCGCAGTTTATGGAAGGAACCACAGCAGGGACACTAAAATCCTGTGAAAACTGTCACAGGAACTTGCAGGTGAAGTATTCAAGTGCACTCCAGGCAAGAATCCAGGAAAATCCAGGAAACACCATCATGGTCCTTGAGAAAAGCCCTGCAGACTTCTTCTTCCTCTGTTTTTACATATACTCGCAGAAAATGGCATTACGCCGCTATCTTATCGCACCTGCAAGGAGGCTTGATCTCACCGCCCCACAAACACACACATGGATATCATCTTCCCCCAAAATACGGCTTTCCCCCCACTCCGAGGAGGAAGCTGCCCGTTTTCCCTGGAGCAAAATGCCGGCGCTCCGCTTCCCCGCGGGAGGCCAGCGCCCGCAGACGAGGATCCCGCGCCGCACGCCCAGGGCGGCCATTCCCGCGGCCGGGAGCAGCAGCGGGCCCGGCTCCCTGGTGCCGGCCGGCACAAATCCCGAGGCGCCGGGGATGACGTACCGCCGGCCGGGCCGTGCCCACGCCGCCACCGAGCCCCGGGAGCCGCCGGCCCTGAGGCCCGGGCGGGGCGCGGTCCAGCCGACCCTTCTCCCGCGGCACATCGGGCGAGGCCGCCGCCCAGGCCGAGCCCAGCGGGGCAGCAGCACGGCGTGAGGAGGGGGCCCGTTCCCTACCGCCTCCGCTCCCGTGCGGGAAGAGGGAGTCCCGGCCCCGGCGTGACTTACCGGGAGCTGTGAGGGGGGCGGCGGGGCCGGGGGCGGGAGCTGTGAGGGGGGGTGAGAGCGCGCGTCCGCTGATCCCGCGCGCGGGCCCGCGCCCGCAACGTGCTCGCGCCGCCGCCACCCGGCCAAGATGGCCGTCGGGCCCGGGGGGCGGGGCCTCGGCGCCCGCCACACAGAGGAGGGGAGGAAGGAAGGGCGGCCCCGCCGGGGACAGCGGGGCAGGGACGGCCGGCCCTCCTCACCATGGAGACATAGAGAGCGGCTTCCCGGGCTGCGAGCGGCCGCCCCGCTCCCAGGGGAGCCCCCGGGTCGGAACGGCGCGTTCCCAGGACAGACAGGTCTCGCTGGCCTCTGCCTCCACTGGGTAGGTGGCGACCGGCAGCACAAACACTTCGACCGGCCGCTTCTCTTCTCAAGGAAAGGTGTCGCCGACTGCAGTTTCGGCATTAATTAACTACAATGTCGAGTACGCCCGGGGATTGATACAACGCGAAAGGTACCAAGATAAAATAGTCTTGCTAGCCTTTACTTGCCCTAGACTGCGCGTCACCATAACCTGAAACACTGGGACTACGCGCTTCCCTTCCCGTGGGGGAGCATTCTCATGAGCCTATCTCGGGAGCTCGGGCTCCACGGGCAGCCCTGAGCACGGCCCGGGCCCGCGCCCACAGCGGAGGCGGCGCTCCCGCCCACGGCGGCGGGAGCGGGGCGGGCCCGGGCCCACGGCGGCGGGAGCGGGGCGGGCCCGGCCCCGTGGCGGCGGGAGCGGGGCGGGCCCGGGCTCTCGGCGGCGGGAGCGGGGCGGGCCCGGGCCCACGGCGGCGGGAGCGGGGCGGGCCCGGGCCCACGGCGGCGGGAGCGGGGCGGGCCCGGGCCCACGGCGGCGGGTGCGGGGCGGGCCCGGCCCCGGGCGGGAGCGGGCGGGGCGGCGCATGCGCACTGCGGGCTCTCGGCGGCGGCGGCTGTTCCCGGCGGGGTCAGGTGGGAAAGGATCCCGGTTCCCGGCGGGATCAGGTGGGAAAGGTGCGAGCTGCGGCTCTGCCGGGGCCGTGAGGGGAGGAGAAGGAGAAAGAGGAAGGTCCGGGCCGGGAAGAGGCTGGGCTGGCTGAGGAGACCTGTTCGGCGCTGCCGGCCGGGGCCCTCCCGCCGTGCGTGAGGCGTGAGGGGCTCCCGCGTCGCCCCCGCGGCCGGAGAGCGGAGCCCGGGCTGGGCAGCCGCCGGGGCCGTGCCCGGAGTAGGGGCTGCTGCTGCCGCTTCCCCATACTGAGGCGGTTTGTAGGCCGGGGGCACACGGCTGCAAGGTAGTGTTGTCAGCCTGGCTACTTTTCCTTATATTTAATTGTTACAGTTATAATTAATATAATTGATATTGATTGAAAGCTCTAGAAACAAGTCGTGAGGGGACGGCTGCCGGTTGGTTTTTCAAAGCTTTCAGAGGCTTCACCCTCTGGTTGTTCATGGTTTTCACGACAGCGTCCACCTAATATTTACGCTTAACACTCCTTGTAAAGATGTGCTCGCCTCCTTTGAGGAGCAGCTTGTAGCCTTACCGGGTAACTTGGTAAAATCTGGGCTTTCACAAAAATATATTTCAGAAAAAGTTGTTTTTTTTGTTTTTTTTTTTTTTTTTTTCCTGATTAGGAATGCATGTATAAAATTGCCAAATTGATTATCGTAATTATCTTTATTTTTAATGAAATGCATTTTTGACAATGAAAGACTAGTAATTTTCACTGATAGGTTTAAAGCAATGCACTGTAGGCAGGGTAAAAATAATAAGTTTATTTAACTCATTTTGAGAGAGTAATCTGAAGGATCAAAAGTACAGGTAAGCTCGTTGAAATAGGGTGCTGCTGAATGCTTACTATCATTATTAAATATTAATTAATGATTAGCCGTTTTAATGTTTAGCATTTATTCTTCCATCTGATTAAAAAATATGGAAGCATATCCATATTTTGGATATATCTTGAGATCTTTAAAGGCCTTAGATGAGCAAGGGTCCAGCCAAAGAAAATGAGAGCAGGGACAAGAGCTTGTAAATGAGTAATAAAATGAGTAGTGCAGCAAAGAAAATCAGGGAATCTTAGGTGTGAAATTCCCTTCTGTTATGAAAAGGAAAAACAGTCTTATGGATGTTGCAAAAATGCTGAAGTTGTCAGTGCAGCCTTTGTTCAGTTTGCCTGGAAAGGCTGTAGTCAGATATTTGCTAAAAAGAGAGAGAGAGAGAAAAGCCAGATGATCTCTGATCCCCTGAAGGATTCCGAGGAGGTGGTTTGGGAAGGGAATTTGTCAGTAAGTAGAGGACAATTAAAATCAGTGTGCACACAGGAAATATTCTAGTGTGGTTTGTTGAGAGTAGTCTGGATCAAACTTTTTTTTACAATAGCCAATGCAGTTAATAAGGAGGGAATATGGGGAGTCTGTCTTGAGTTTTACAGGATTTCTGTCATTGTTCAAGCTACTGAAGTGTGGTCTAAAAATAATGCTTTTTTAAGAGCTTTTGAATCTGACTTGTAAGTAACTCACTTTTAAACAGGGGTGTCATGAAACATGCTCCTGGAGAGTTCAGTTTTGAGTGTATTTGCACAGTTTCCTGTAATGTGGAACACGAAATTGAAAGGATTGCAAGCACTGTACACCTAAGAGCTGGAATAAAAAACCTTCTTGAGAAGTTTGGTGGCAGGTTGGAAATCAGCATAACTAAGCTCAGTTAACAGGAAATGAAGGAGGAAAAGAACACAGGAATAAAAAAATCAAAGGCCTGGTTAGTGGAAAGGGTGTCAGTGAACAGCAAACAGTATCCCAAAATATGCTGGGCATTTATACTGCATTTGAGCACTGTAATGCATGGTAAAACAAGTATTAATTGAGAATTATGTTCTTTCAACTAGCCAGGTGTTGCTTTATCATATTATCAAGTGTGAGGAAATATAAAGACAAGGAAAGTGATTGCTGAAAAAGGCCCTTAGTTAAAATGGTCTGGTTATTTTTTTAAATAGTGCTGAATACCTAGACTCTGCAAGAATATTAGGTTAGTTAAACTTTGTGAGGGGTGTTTGAAATGCATAGATACTCTAGAAAATAACAAACTAAGTGCAAATTTGATGGGTGCCCTCACGTCAATTGAAGGGTTGCTACAATAAAGGCTACTGATTAACAGGTTCTCTATGAGTTCTCTGTAGATCAAGAGATGCTTGTTTTTAGAAGGTGATACTTGATTTGGATGCTAAAGGGAAACTTTCAGCTTTTAGGTTTAGGGAACCTGAAGCTGAGTGTCCCCAAATCTCTTTCTGCAGAAGTAAGTGTCTGGCCACACGTCTCTCAGGCACAGTCAGGTCTGTCAAGGGCCTTTACAGGTGTGTATTTAAACAGTTCTGTGCATACAGCATGGTGGGATTACAGGTTTTAATAGGGGAAAGCTGCTTTGGAATCTGCAGGATTCCTTGAGACTGGATTTTTATGGATTTTTAGTAGGAAAGACCCATGATGGAGCCTTCAGTGTCTCCTCTTGGGTGTGTGGTGTGCTTACACAAGGGTTTGCTGCCAGCTGTGCACCTTTCAAAGGTGTCTCCTGCTGGTACCCTGAGAACAACATGGCTGGTTTGGTTGGGGAAGGCAGACTGTCCAACTATTTAAATTCATTTCACTCTCTTCATAAACTGTGCTGGCTGAAACATCTTCAATTGGCTGTTGCTACACAGGGCTGGGATGTTTTCTGGAAAAGAGAGAACTTCTCTGAGGAAGATGAGGGATAAAAAGTTCAAGAAGGGAGGAGGAGAAAGCTGCAGTATTATCTTGATCAAAGAATGTGCAAACCACAGAGTGGAAAATAGCAAAATGAAAGTGTGGCCTTGATCATGTCATTAAGATATTCACATGTTCATACTGTCAATAAGGAAACAGCAGGCTGTTAATGATCTTTTGGAATAACTGAATTGGAAAATCAGAGATGTTTCCAGGCAGTGGTTATCAAGATGCAGTGTGCCTTTCCATTTTTTCAGCACGTGTGTCAAGAAAAAGGCCTTCTAAAAAAAACACTTGTTTTTACACAGCCTAAAAAAAGCAAAGAATAATTTTATTAGGTGACTTAAATTCCTTTTAGAGCTAGGTATTGATGTCTCTTTAAAATGAGGTACTTTTACTTCTGCTAGTAAAAATTCCAGAAGTGTTACTTGAGTGAGCTGACCTGTTGCTGCATTATTGTTCCTTTGTACTTCTATCAGCTTTCGCATTTTCAAGTTCTGACAGTATTGGGGAGCTTCAGCAAAGCTGTCCAGAATGTATTGTTCTTGAGCAGGAGGTCTGTCATGAAAATCTGACTCATTTAGTTCAACCATTGAAGATTTTCAGTCTTGCTCATCACTAGTACACAATATGTGGCTGATTTATTTGCCAGCAGTGGTTTGGAGTTGAAATTTCGGGGTTTGAGAAGCTTTTCCTGTTAGATAGAAAGAAATGAGCTCAGTTTAAAACAGCAGGAAACTTGAATGGTGTTTTTTGCTGTTAGGTTTCAGGCCCCCAAGATATAATGCCTCCAACTTTGGAGAACCAGTCTTGCATTATTAAGTTATTTAGAACTTTGTGCTGTGTGCTGAAGCTTTTAAGAAATCTCAACATCGTTATCTTAAGGGATTTTGCATACTTTGGCAATTCCAATAATTTTTTTCTAAAAGCATGTGTAATGAACTTTGTGATGTAATCTGAGTGAACAATGCCATTTCTGTGATTTACTGTATTTTGGTGGGTTTTGATGGAATGATTGCATAGTCCTTTTGTCTTAAAGGTGGGATTTGGAGTTTTTAATTTATTTTCTCTTGAAGTCAAGAGGGTAAATACTTGCTGGTGCTAATATGGAAAAGGTGTTCTCTATGATGTTTTTAAGATGTGATCACTTGAATTACAAGTGAACAGTTTAGCTTTACTTCATGAGGTTGAATTTTCTATGTTTATTTTTAGAGGCTGGAAGAACAGTACTTTTGATGTCTGTAAATCTGAAAATTAAAATGAATGCATCTCAACCTCTCTTAGTTCACTGTCACAAAAGTAAAAATAATTGCACAGAGCTTGGATTAGAAAGTCATTTGATCTTTAAAATTCACAAGTCCAGGATAATAGTCTCCCCAATGCTTAAAAAACATAGTTTGAATTGTGGTGCAGCATGAGGGTTGAACTAAAAGATTTTTGAAGGTCCCTTCCACCACTCCAAACCGTTCTGTGAAAAGTGTTTGTTTTTCAAGTAGCTGAGAACTAAATGTTTTGAATTTTTTCCAGTTTTTTTTTTTTTTTTTAATTTTTTTTTATTTTAAATTTAGATGATGTTAGGTTTAATATGCCTGTGAATATATATGTGAGACATCTGTAGGATTAGCTGTGTAGTGCCCAACATCTCTTCTGAGAGGATGGTGTTTGAACAAGGATTTTGTCTGAAGCCTTTTGTGACGCTTGCTGTTGTCAGTATTTAGATTTTTCTACACATGCAATTATTTCTTCAGATTTTGTTTATGGTAGTTAGGACTGCAACGTTGTATATGGGAAAGCAGCTAAAATATCTGTGTTAAGTCTTATGTTTGCAAAATGAAAAGAAAATACTCAGGGGCCAATAGCAGGCGTTTGGTGCACCACAGAATTCAGATTTCCTGTGTCCCACAAAGGATTTTTAGCTGCAGAATCGTTGGCACATAGGAAATGTTGTCTCTGTAGTGGGTCAGGCTGATCCTGTGGGTCCCATCCTCGCTCAGTCCCTTATTTGCTGCCTGGGACAGGCACTGCAAAACTTGTTCTGAGATGAGCAGAGCATGACTTGATGTCGTGCGTGTAAGCAAAGGAAGAGAGGTCAGCTCTAACGCCTGACTCTTTAGTGCTCTATGTTAAACTGTAAGTTTTAATGTAGTTCTTTTTGTGGATCTAAAGGTTCTTCGGGTTTTTTTTTATTTTTAATATTTTTAGCCACTTCCTAGGAAATAGTGAAGTGCTGTGTACTATACAAAGCCCAGTTTAATTAAGTTGTTGTATGTGTGGTGATAGACTGGCTGTTGAGAATGAGTGGGGATACTTGAACAATGCAAATCACCAGTTAATGATTCCAGATGAAGTTGTAAAGTTAAGGAAATGGTCTGTGAAAAACTGTGGCTATAACCAATTGCTGCAAATGATAGAATTTGTTTAAACTCCCATTCCCTATTTTAGGGGAGAAGTATCTCTTGCTCTGGTTTCTGAATTTGTACATTAAGAGAACTTCTAAGTATGTCTGTGGGAGGGAATGAATTTGTACTGCTAGCCTCTAAATCAACATTTTAAATTTTAATTTCTTAAAAAACAGAACTTGAAAAACCAAATTCTGAAACCCTAACTCCGCATGCATAAATTAGAATGATACAAGCAAACTGTGTCTTATAAATGTTCCAAGTATGCATTGAATTCTTAAGGGCACAGAATTTACATATGTGCTGAACCTCTTAGATATATTACACATATATATTCTATATATTTATACAAATTACTTTATATATATATAAATAAAACGTTCTACAGACATGCAAAAATGCATGTGTGTATATGTACAAACCACATATTCCGTAGGCTATTATTAAATTGTGAGGGCAAAGAATTAAACTGACTATGTGAACAAACAAAATCCTTTCATTTTCCCATCAAGCTAAAAATGTGTCAAAACTAACTGACTTGTTTTTTCTCACTAGAAATGACTACCCCAAACAAGACCCCACCGGGTGCTGATCCAAAGCAGTTAGAGAGGACTGGTACTGTTAGAGAAATAGGCTCCCAAGCAGTTTGGTCTCTTTCATCCTGTAAGCCAGGTAAATCACAAAATGATGCAAAAGTTTGAATGTACATTTCTGTTTTGGGAGGAAGGCATCCACCTCAGTGAAACTGCTGTAGTGTAGGCTGTAGTCTCTACAAATAATGTTGGCCTTCTCCATGTGTGATACAATATGAAAGTTAGAACTGTGTCAGAACTGTTGCTAGGAGGAGCTATATGAACTAAACAGAACTCCTATGTATTTTATATTAACTTTAATTTTTTTTTTACCCAATAAATAAACTAAGCCATGTGAGCAGAATCATACCCAGCACAGTGAAATTGTTGCTGTGCTTTGGGATTTTGCCTGGGTGTGCTCCATTTTTAAGTAAGAATGACCATGCAGCTGGGTGACCCAAATAATATTACTTTTTGTAACTTTGTATGGCCTCAGCCCTTACAGGGTGGCCCTAAAACCCTGCAAGTAAAATGAACCTGAGCTGCAGTTAGTGACACCTACTCAAAATATCTGAAAATCTGTATTCTTTCCCTTTGGGATGGTTGAGTTGCTATTTCAGAAATATCTGTTGGGAATTGATCAGCTGTCTTGCTGCAGCCTAGGGTCAGTGATCCCTTTATGTCACAATATTGTGCTCAGGCTGAAATCCTGGAATACTGGAGAAAAATGTCCCAAGGTTTTGTTGCTCAAACAGGCTGAAGGAAATTTTTTATTGCAGATTAAACTTCAGCTGCTGTATTAGAACTGCAGCTAGTGTGGACAATCAATAAAAGGATGTGCTTAGTAAAAGGACAGATAATAAGGGAATAGAAAATACAAATTATGAATACAAATGAGGGAATGCAAAATACAAAGCTGGAGTTGCTTCTTCTAATGTGATGGCATTAACCTTTAGGAATACTGGTTTTGCCTGTTCTAGCTGGTACTTGAAAAAGCAAAAATATTTCAGGATGTGACTTGAAAAGAAAAGTTACGTTTGGCTAAAATTTTATAATGAATGGTCTCTGCTAATGATTTTTCTTTAGTTCAGCAGTTAAGTTACAGAAGAGGTGGAAAAGTCTAACTGCTTATTGCTCTGGCAACCAATATGAATTACTGCTTAACCACTTGAAATTCAAGGACATGTTGACATGGATTTGCACCCCACAGACCTCAACAGCATTGAACTTCTGCAGATTCTTCTATTTCAGCTTTGTGGTGGAAAAGCATAGATGCACCTTAGATATCTAAAAGTATTTCCTAATATGTTATAACTTGAGAGCCATTAATTTATAAGAGTTGAAGAGCTACATTTGCCTTACACAAATGGGATGTAAAAGATAATCGCACTTTCTTTTTCATAGGGTTTGGAGTGGATCAGTTACGAGATGATAATCTAGAAACTTACTGGCAGTCAGATGGATCACAGCCTCATTTGGTGAACATCCAATTTAGGTATTACAATGTCCTCCCTGTGGGTTAGGGTGCTTTGTGTCACTTCATATCCATTACCATTCACCAAGATAGGAATTCTGGAAGTGCAAGAACTCCTGGGTTAGTTCTGTTATCCAACTGGTAAGCAGTCAGATAGCATTTCTAAAAATGAGATTTTCAAATATTATGATCACTAAATGCCTAAATAAGCAATGAAAAGGAGTGTTTAATGGTATGTCTGTTCTGACAGCATCACATTTGCTCATATAGGGTGACTTGTGTCCTGATTTTTGTATCTTTGAGCGTCATTTGGAGAGTAGATGACTCCTGTGTAACCTAATAGATGAGTTTTAGAAACCTTTTTTTTATTATTATTCCATCCTGTATAGGATGCTTTCAGTACTTGTTCTTTAACCAAACTTGAGATGAGATGTTTCTCCCCCTTTTTTATTTGCTTGCTGTTTCTTGGTATACTGGCATTTCTGAAGGCGGGCAATGGAGCATGGTGAAAATCAACTGTGTGCATAATGTAATGTAGAAAATCACCTGGTCCTTCAACAGCATGTTCCTTATGAATCAGTATATTCATTTTCAGAACATTTAAATCTTTAGTTATTGCAAACTAGCAACAAATTCATCATGAATATTTTTCTTTATGATGTTTACATAGCTTGTGTTGCTTCTTGCAGAAGAAAAACAACAGTGAAGACCTTATGTATTTATGCAGACTACAAATCTGATGAAAGTTACACTCCAAGCAAAATCTCTGTCAGAGTAGGAAATAATTTTCATAATCTCCAGGAAATCCGGGTAGGTCAATGATGCTTTGCATTCTGTCTTAAAACTATTCTCTCTTGTTAGGACATCTGATGTAATAAAGTGTTTTTTGGAGGTAAAATATAGCATTGTTCTTGAAGGGGGAAAATAGCTGGCTTTTTCTGATGTTTGCTTTTAGTTTTTATCTTGTAAATTTAATAGACTGGTTGCTGTATTTTTAAATCAGACTCCTTTACCAAACGTCATTATAATTGAATATATGCATAGGTTAAGTTTTACTTTCAAGTATTGTTTCTAATCTTCTTCTTTTTAATACTGAACAGTCACTGAGATGTAAAAATTTTGGATGGGATGCAGTTTTTTATCAATATGATGCAAAATTGAATTTTCACTTCTTCATATCAACTGAAGATTTTAAATGAGACAGAGTTGTAGTGTTTTGTTAGTGATTTTATTTATACAATGATCAAAGCCAGTATTTTTATGGTGATGTTTCTAGTCAGAACTGTGATAAGATTTGAGTTGCTTTAAGTGCTCAGTCTTGCTTACCTTTTAGTTAACAGTAAAAGCAGATTTGGAATAATCCCTGACCTTGGTAGAAGCCCACCTTGGAAACTAATCGGGTTACTCATAAGCAGGTATCCTTGCTCCTTCTGAGTCAGGGGAGCCTCATGTTTCAAATTCCTCTTCTCTGGAGCTCAGCAGTAACTGGCTGGTATTTTGGGGAGGTTTAACTTACCAGCCTTATATGGCGGGTGTTACAATAACAGAAGGACTGGGGTGATGAGAAAAGGGATGTGCTAAATGGTGGCTTGAATGTGTTTTACTTCTGGAATTTATTTTTTTCACTTTGGTTTTCAGCTTTGAATAACAATTCCAAGTCCCAAGAGCAGGTTGTAAGTAGAAGGTTGTAGATGCAGTGGGAGTAAAAAAGAGTGTAGTAGAGATGTCTGTTAGCATTATCTATCTACAGTCTATGTACATCCTATCAGTGATACGTGGTGGTCTCCCAAGTTTTGACCTATACTGTTATCCTAAATCTTAAACGGAAGTCTCTTGGTGTGTTGTATTTCTTTAATTTAATTCATTAAATATTCTTTTGGAAGAAATGAATCACCACGTTATTTTGACTTTGATCAGCTGCAAGTTCTGCCTTTCCACCTTCCCACTCGTACCGTAGCAATTTGGGAGCTGTGCAGTGTCTGAGGAATGGGCACAGCTGGAGCCTTTCCCGTTGGGCTGCGGGTCAGTCTCCCGCATGGCCACTAGATGTCATTGTTGTCCTTAATGAGCACTTCGGTTTTTGCACTTTTAGCTGCCCTTTCAGTAACTAAATGATTATTGTCCTTCCTGTAGTCATGCTTAGTACAGCACTGTACATCTCACTGCCTAACTGAAGTTTCTCATACAGCGATAAACTCCCACTCTTGAGGGTATGTGGGTCATTAACATATTAAAGATCTATAAAGCAATAAAATCTATAACAAGTGTGTTAGTTTTCTCCAGTGTCTCAAGCAATATTTCTTTAGCTCTTTTCTTGCCAAACACGGGATTTTATGCATAATGTATGTAGTTAAAAATGGTACTTCTATATGAAACAAGTTACTAGCATTTTTATGGTATATGAATGTGACTATAATGTGATGCATGACAGAGTAATTCTTATGCATACCACATGCTCATGTGCTCTTTTTACTTCCAAATTGGGGAGAAAATATGGTCATGCTTCTTATTAATGAGATACAATACACTGATGCTGTAAAATTCTTGTGACTGTCATCACCATGATGTTACATGTTGCTATCAATTTTCATATTTCCTGAACTGCTTTAGTCTGTTTCTTAAATTTTCCTTCAGTTCTGAAACTTTCTTCAGCTACCCTGACACATGAGGAGGTTATTAAAGCAGTGTGAACTGTTATGAGCTCTTTACAGAAATCTGCTTAATTATACAATGATTCCATTGGCTTCAGTACTGATTAACTGGGTGGAAAATCAGGCTAAAGCATTTTATATTTTTCCATGGATGCTTGCCCAACTCATAGTGTCTAATGAATGTGTTTTCTTTCCTAATGGTCTAATTTTCAACACAATGCAATATGCTGTTAGGCTAAACTTTGTCACAAATGTAAGATCAGTTTTAGTTTGTATTCTGGGATGTAGGCATATCTTTTTTGGAACCTTAGATGAATTTATTTTCTGAGTAAAAGGTTTCTTCTCCCTCATTTGTACCCCATGGTAAGGGTGAGAACAGCCCTTGCAATCTGGCAGGATTATTCCCTTGCTCACTGCAGTTAAGGTGTGTGCACTCAGCCTTCTCCTGTGACTTCAGTGCCATTCTATCACAGCTGTCAAGCTTGGAGAGCAAATATCTTCTCATTTCCAGTCATGGGGTTTTCCCATGTGATGGTACAAACAGTCTGGAATGACAAGATAGTCTGTAGAGGCATTTTTGGAACAGCATCCAGACTCCTCAGAATATGATTTAAGTTATTACACTTTTTCATTATGTAAAAATAACCCACTGCAAAGAGTATGGGTGAAATGCTGTCTGTGAGAGATCTCTGGTCTCTTCAAGTGATTCTCACCTGCTTATTGCATTTGTACCCCTCTGAGACATTCAGATGTTCAGTAGTTCATGTTGTTGTGAGAAGACTAAGTGTTCCGATGCTAAGTGCAGGTGGTATTTCAGGGTATGTTTTCTATCCATGTATGATATATCTGTATATACACACCTTGTAGCTTCAGTGGTTTCTGCTCTCAGCCTGTAATGTAGGGTCTTTACACAGACTCAAGTGAAAGCCCTCTAATGTTAATACACCTTCCGTGACAACAGTGTGAGGTCTTTGTTTTAGGTGTTTGTTGGAGTTGCTTGTTTGTTTGCTTTTCCTTTGGACTGCTGTCTGGTTTGTTTGCAGTTTGTTTTCCATCCCTTTTGGCCTTGCCTGGTGTTTTGTAAGCAGGTGCAAGCACAGCATCCCCCCTGGTGGCGTGGGGCTGTGGCTGAGCACCACGGACAGGGCTCCTTCTTCCCTGTTTGGAGAGATTCTGACTAGAGAGGGAAGTTACCAACTGGGGTAATGCCCAAGCTGAGAGGCTTTTCCGAGAGCTAGTTACATTACAGTGTGACCCTACTGTAATGCCTTTGCTCCTGCAGTGTCCAGGGACTGTAGTGAAGAGGTTGGACTCAGCCAGATGTTTTCTGGCTAAGAAATCCATCAGTGAGCAATCATCTCCTGTTTTCTCTACGTGGAGTAAACTTAGATCCTGATGAGTGAGGACATGGTAGTTTGTCCCAGGGCTGTCACGAGGTAATCAATCAAGAAGGTGCATTTTGGTGAGTCTCTAATCAAACATCTCTAAGGTGCATTTTAAACTGCTTTCCACTGAAGTTGGAGTACTGAGTTGTTACTCCTTTATATTCCTGACTAGGCTTCAGGTACTTTGGTTAGAAACCATTCCTCTGGTCTTTCTTCCATTCAAGAAAAGGGGCATTTCTGACCACTAATTTTTCCTTGGGTTCAGAATGTCAATTAAAAATAGTCTGCCTTCTGCAAGCTACTCTTCACGCTAAGAAAAGACTGAATAAACTTTAGTTTTATAGAATTTCAATCTGTAGTCTTTCTTGTTGCTCTCTAGGATGCTCCATAGACACAATCATCACACCAGCTGTTCATTTTGGTTGTTGTCTTGCTGTTACTACTGGCTGAGGATGGATTTGTTTCATCAGGATGCACACAGGACCTGTTCCTCTCATCAAAATTAACTGGTGCTGGAAATCTGCAGAGCAGGGGAGTAGAATGCTCTACTGGTATTGGTTAGTTATTAGGCCTTGTGATTGATGTCAAGAGTAGGAATCAAATTTCAGAAGCAGGGTTATTTCCATTTGTACTCCCTACAAATTTCCACCTTTCAGCAGAGGATATTTTATGAATCCCCAACTGGGATGTTCACATGAACTCATCTTAACAAAGACAAGGCAGAATTAAATGATGTAACATCACTGTTCCCTGCCAATATCATCATCACTGTAATTGATATGACCTTTTCATCATTCGTGTGCTTATGGAAATAGCTAATATATGCTTCAAGCTGTGGAAATTAGGAACAGGATTACAATTTTCCTGCCCTTTGATACTGTGGAATGGTAAGACATCAGAGCAGAGCTTGCTGTGCAGTTCTGCAAAATACAGTTATTGAAATAGCCTTTTATGCATATGAGGTGTGTGTATACAAATAGGGAGGTCCACATTAGAGCTAGTAGAATAGTGGAAAATTATTTTTGCCCACACACTATAAAATTGTTAAGCCTTTAAATCTTACCTTGCTGTGAAATAATATTTTAATATAAATAAACATCTCTTCTGTAGAGAAAAACTAAACGTGTTTTTTATGCTGTGGCACATGTTGCACGTAAAAGATATTTTTTCTTTTGTGTCTGAGCATTCCAAAACAAATCTATGAAGAAACCTTTTCTTGCCACAGAAGGGCTCAATTAGGGAGGGGTACCTTAAAGAGGCCCTGTATTTTTAATTCTGTCAGTCTGACTTGACTTTCTGAAGCCGAGGAAAAGCCATGTGAAACAATGTGGCAACAGCTCTATGGAAGGCAGCAAGTTGATGAAGTACAGAGCTTTCCTCGAGGGAACTGCAGTACAGAGAGCCTAGGAACGCATGGAAGCACTGAGGGTTACATATGTGTGAAAGCCTCTCCTGCACCTACAGCCCTCTTCATGATAATTCATTCAAGTTCCACTGTGGAAAAGAAATTGGAAAATCACCGCCCTCACAATAAGCATTTCTTGCTAATATCTAATCTAAACCTTAGTTTAAGGCCATTCCTCCTTGTCCTATCATGCCTTTGTAAAATGTCTCTGTTCTTCTTTTTTGTAGGTTCCCTTGGTACTGGAAGGCCACAATTAGGTCACACTGCCACCTTCTCTTCCTTGTTTCATCTCTTTTCTGTGCATGAAGTTCCAGTAGGAGGATTTGAAAAGATTTCCCCCAAATCCTTGTTAGATTTTTACGGAAGTAAAATATTTTTTGGTACTAGTGGCTTAAAAATTCAGATTTTTAAAACTGTATGTTGTCAGTGCAGGTAAGCTGTCCTTCAGCATGATGGGGGAGTTTTTCATTGGCTTTAATGCAAACTTTCACTATTGTGTTCTAATTACAGTACTTTAAAAAAATTCTCTGGTGGACATGAGCAGGTTGCACATAGTGCTGCTGTGTGTGAGAGAGGAAAGAGCCATGTGCTTGAACTTTTTATATTGAAAACCAACTGCAAATTTCAGTGAGCATTATTCTCTAGCACTCTTTTGAAGCATATAGGATAATATTGCTGTTGTAGAGTAGTAATCATGTTAATTAGTGGAAAAACTGCTAGTTTTCCTTGATAGTTTCTTACCTTCTCTGTATCCCTGAAAGATTTATTCAAGGAAGACTTCAATAATGGAGATCAGTGTACCAATAGACCAGCTCCTTTACCATTCCTAATTAGTATAAATGGAGGATCTCTTCTCCACAAGAATATAGTGTTGTGAAGGGAGTGGAGTACCTGTATGGTGCTCCATATGTGTTAATATGTGTGTGTTAATAAAAGCTCTGTGAGAGTAGGGCCTGTCATTGTTCCTCTTTGCACATTTTGCCAGGGGCATGCTTATGTACAAAAGTTCTAGCTAGAGTAGTGGAATAGTCTTCTTTTCTTTCCTTAGTTTTATTTTTAACTCTACCAACTTCTGCACCTGATTTACATACACACAGACGTGCACACATTGTGCTTCTGGCTTTTGTGAAAGCATTTTATGTAGCCTTTAGCCCTTAGTACTACATATAGCTTTGCTTCTTTTACACCATGGCTTTTTCTTTTAAATGCCTGGATAGAGCAGAGATGCTGATCTGTCTCCCTTTGATAGTCTCCCAGATTTTTAGGCTGATCAGTCAAATTTCTGTGTTCTTTAGCTCCTAGGAATTGGTCCAAATATGTATATTGATTTACAGTAGATCATATCTATTTAAAACAGTAGCCCCCGTGCCCTTCACTCCCTGAAATTTCCAAGTTGTAATCAAACTTATGTGCTATCAGGCTGAAGGAAGAAAAGCATGTTTTTCTTTTACATGCTCAAAATGTAGTGAAAATCCCAGTGGACAGTCGTGTTTACAAGGGTAACTGTCTGCATTCAATTGTGGGTTATAAAAGTGCTTGCTTGAATAAATACACAGAGCTATCAGACAGAACAACCAATCGTTCCTTGGACTAATTGACCTTGTCAGTAGAATAGAAACACTTGCAAATAAAATTCCCATTGCCAGCAAAGTTGCAACTGAAAACCCCTGAAGAAACTGTGTATATCCTCTAACTATCTTGGAATGCAATGATTCAGGCAGCAGACATGTGCAGTGGGAGGGGGCAGGAGGGGGGAATCATTAACCAACAGAGTTTGTATGTACCAGCAGTTTTCAGAGGGCTCCTTTTGCAGTGTGAGGCTGTATGCATTCCTCAAATCATTAAGTAGTTCACTTTCCATATTCAGAGTTATGTTTTCTACCAGTTGTTACTACTTTTACCATCCCTTGGGTCCCCCTGTATGATTTGTTTTGCTGGGCTGCTTTTATTATGGTGTAGCCTTTTCAGAAAAGGCAAAGGTGTTTGGCTGGTAACCACAGCATGTTGTAATGCGGGTGGAGTGTGTTTGTCATTCTGCAGCAATGGTTGACTTCTATGAATGCCAGTGTCTATAACCACACAGGCTGTGGCAGTTTATCTTTTTGAATATATTTGGATTGCATAACAGTGGAAAAGAATTGCAGTAAATATCAGAATATCTGGTCTTCCAATCAAAAGCACGGTGGAACCATTTTTTTACTTTACCCAATGATGAGTCATGTATCTTCCCATTAAAAGGAAAATATTTCACTCCAGAAATAAGTCTTCATAAGTGAATTAGTCATATATCAGACATTTCCTTTTAAAAGTTTGGATAATATCACACAGGTGGAAGTAGTATTAAGAAAGAAAGCAACAGTGAAAGACACAACAGGCTTCACTGTGTACTATAAAAACATGATTTTATTTTGGTTAGAAAACAAAACAGGAAAAATGGCATTTGGAAAATAAAGTCTGAAAAACGGTCTAGTTAGCTGCTAAATAAACTTCAGAGATGAAGGTTAAAAAAAACCCCACCAAGATTTGTAAAAGGAGGCGGGAGGGGAATAGTGTATTTCACCTTAAGTAAGGGACAATGTGTAATAAGGGATTTTGTGGTTTTACAGCTCGGTGCATGTGTTTGAAAGCTGTTCTCTCAGCAACGTGGGTGGCAGGTTATGCTACCATATAATGTATTGTAGTTGGCTCTCCACACTTGTCAGGGTTAGCGTTCAACCATTCGGAAAATTTTCCCATTGTTCTATCATGTGAACCAAGGCTAGTGTTGAATTCCCAATAACCTTCTGCAGGAAAAAGAGGTTTAATTAGAAAGTTTGAAATTTGATTACTTTTGTTATTGTCTTAATGCACTTCTCTCTCATTTTGGTGCTTATCTGCAAATGCAATTGATTTTTGCTCAGGAAGATGAAAAACAAACTTAACTCTGTACTGCAGTTGCTTCCACACTTTAAAAAGAAAACTTATATATTCAATTCTGTCTTTCTTCAGCATTAACACTCTATTTCCATCTTAAACATGTTTGCTTTAGATGGCTCATAGCTTTTGGCAGCTACTGCATTTTTAGCAAATAATACTGTTTCTAGTAAGAGTTGCAAAAAAAAAAAAACTTTGTGTGAGGTCCTTGTAAACTGAACCTTGGGAACGTTATGTTATTTCTGTATTTTCCCTTCTTTTGTGCTTCTTCCCTATTTGTGTCATGGTTATAAATTACATCGTTTGAACTAGAGAATTAAAAACATTTCATTTTGTGATTCCTGTAATTTTAAAAAAGAGAATGTTTGTTTTATGTGTATATTTTTTTTTCTTTTTACCTGTTATTTCAGAGGCTGGCACACAGAGAAATAAGCAGTTATGGTATTGAAATTCCATTGTGCCAGCACCTCCAGGGCATAATCCAAAAACCCAGAAAAATCGCCTGCTGGGTTGTATGCAGTAAGCTTGTGTGAACATCAGTGTCTGCTGTTCACACATCATTTTTTACTGGAAGTTCCTGTTGGAATAAAGGTTCAGTGTTTGGAGAGTGTACTGGGATACTTGTTGGTCATTGGTTTTTCAAAGCTTGTAGGGATTTCTAATTACACTTTACCAGTGTAGGCTCACTAGATACTTCTTGCAGATAATCATTAATGTTCCAGAAGTAAGAGAAGCAAGCAGGGATTTGGCAACATAAAAACTGTAACAAGAAAGATCTCGGTGCACTTCCTTTAGGCATTCTCTTGAAGACTGAACATGGGAGTGAGGAATAAGGTGGGTGGATGGAGGGGGAGGTGACAGCATCACAGAAGACACTCACATACTTAGTTTCCCTACTTCAGTATTTAACCCCTTCCCTTCCTTCCCCCTCCTTTTTTTAAGCAAGTGTAGTGTCTAGTTGACATTTTAAAACATCCAAGTGCCTCCAGCATTTCAACTTGTGGTGGGTGTAAGTGTGTTGCTCATCTAGATCATCTTCATGGTGCTCAGTCAGGTGAACCCCCTCAGCTGATCAGAATTTGTTTGAACTGTGGTTTACAAAACGTGATACTGTGCACTTGTAAACTGGAGCATGTAGCAACATCTGCTTTATCTTGTGTTTGATCTCTCTGCACTTGGATAGAAGGATGGAGACCATGGTAGACAAACTGTTTAATAAAGCTTTTTACTTGGGTGTTCCTGGTCACATAAGGCTTTAAGGTTTGAACTAGGGACAGTGAAAATCTTTGTTGAAAATCTTTGCTGTGTCATTTAGTGGCTTCTGGGGAGGTGGATCCTAGACAGCCGACCTTGCAGTTATTTAGCAAGGAGGTAGGTACCATTGAAGAAACTGTCTGCTGCCTTCTTTGATCTCAAAAAGGCAGCATGTTGGGAAGGAGATCTTGGAAAAGTACAACAGACCTGTATTTGGAAGGGAAATTATATTTTTCTGTAGTAAAGGGCCCTGCATACTGCATGGAAATTGTTAAATAAAGAGCTACTTCTCTGTCTCATTTTTCTTCTTCTTCTTCTTCTTCTTCTTCTTCTTCTTCTAGCCTACCACATTCTATAGTCATGCTCTTTCCCATTCTGTAAGTTCCCTAGGCCTGAATAATCCAAAATTATCTCCTCTGGTTTTGGATCCAAATGTGAAAACGTTGTGGGAGTCACACCCCATCTCTTGCTTGAAGGATGTAAAACAGTTGTGTCAAAGCTGACAGTAAGATGCTGCTCACTCACTCCTGCTTTCCTCTTTCTGGAGAGCTTGCTCACCATTGGGAAACTTCTTGCCTTTAAGCTACTTTTGTCTACACTGTGAAATAGGATTGGGAGGATAAAGTCAGTGAATTATAAACAATCATCTTTGATTTACCTGATTGCCTTCATAGACTTAACTGTGGAGAGTAATCCTTGGAGGGAGCACTAGATATTTTCAGACTTTAAGAACTGCTAAATACATGCAGCAAGGTCAAATCCAAGACTGATTCTGATCCCTCTGGATGCTGCTACTAGCATAGTATTAAAATCCTCCAAAGACTAAAGCCAGCAGTCAACATTTAATTTGGTTTCAGCATAACAAAAGATATAAAAGGAATGGGAATTTTCTTGGATATCTAAGAAAGTTCTATGCTGTCATCTCAACTGGTGCTGGTCGGCTGGCACAGCATATCTCATTTTCTGTTTCACTTGAACAACTTGTAAGCACCAGGAGCTGGAAACCTTGTGTGACTGTGTTCACCACCCTTTGCCAAACCAACAGTTTGGCACTGGGTGGAGAGAGGAAGTAGCCCCAGTTTGGAAGGAATTAGGAGCCAATTTGCCCACCACTTATTATTCTTTGTATGTGTGGCTTCCATGTTATAATACCTTCATTTGTATCTTTACAAATAATGGGCTATTTTTAGTACATACTGCCTTGTGGCAAAGTTATCAGGTGTTTCTATTAATTAGGATTAAAAAAACACCCAAACAAATCCATTTAATATGATGAATGTGCCATGCTTTGTCAAGTCAGCACCAAAAAAAACACCAACCAAAAGTTTCCATAAATTCAGGTAGAAATACAGGAACAAGTGTATTTTGTGTAGGTATGTGTGGGGGATTTTGTAATTACAATCAGCCTTTTTTTTTCTTTTTATCTCTGAAGCATAGCATTCTGCTGGAAAACTGAGATTATTCATAGTGTCACTAGGAAAGTAGTTCTGGAAAGGAATTCTGTTGATGTGGTAAATTACAGCAATCCTCAGTGTTCAGAAGAAAATGCTACCTGGCAGGTGGTTGTGATCTAGAGCAAATCCAAGGTAATGGAGCAAGAGATTCAGTTGCTCCAGAGCTACCACCATGGTAGTTCTTTCCAGAGGGAGGTCTTGTTCCGTGATTACTGAAATGTTCTGTTGGTCAGGGATCCCGTGTCTGCGTCTGGCTTTGATGAGAACGCTGCTACCCAGGCTCTAAATTCAGTTCTTGGCTAAGTTTTATTGGGTGGGAAGGGATTGAATGTGGTGTTATCCTGTTCCTTATCTCAAGTAATGCATGGAAATGTTTCTATAGATAGGAAGTATAATTTTTTTTCTTTCTGAGGGCTGTTCTCTGTCTTAATCTGTCATAAGATAACCGAGATCATGTGTTTGAATCGGAAAAACCTTTCCCAGGCTTTTTCCATTTTCTGTGCAAACACACAGGAGAGGGTGGAGTGAGAATAATAATGTAGCATATGTGTCTGGCTTGAGGGCCCGTGCTCTCTAGCTGCCTTCATCCAATTCCTAAAGCAGGTTTATCTAACAGTCCTATTTTATTTCAGAATGAATTCTGGAGTGTTTTGTGTCTCACATTAAAGGAATGTTAACAAAAACAGTTTTTACTGAAGCCTTTTATGAATTCTGTTCTCAGTCACAATTTTCAAGTGAATCATGTGGCAAAGCCCCTAATACTACTTTTTTAATTTTTGTTTTCTCCCTGCTCTGTATCTGTCAGAGATCAAATTCAGCTGTGGGTATGAAGGATTTTTTGGATTGTTTCTACTAGCAAATGCAGAAAACCTTAATTTGTTACTTCTTAGTAAGATGAACTTAGTAAGATTGAACATAATTAGTGACGTAAAAATCAAATTACATTCTGTTTTTTCATTCTTTCAAAAAGAGTTACAATTCGGTATCAGGAGAAATAATGGTGTAAAATTTTGAGGTAGGCTTCCCTCTCCTTGACCAGGTCTGTGTTATGATTATGATGGTCACCATGTGTGACAGATGTTTTCATAAATCAGCTTTTGGTAAATCCAGCACTGCTGGGGTAGGAACTTCTATTGTGGAATTACTGGACTTTCTTCTATTTCTTTATACTGTCATGAGGAGTTAAAGATTTACTTGCATAGCAGAAATAAATTAAGCAGAGGAGCATATGTAGCCACAGGACTTGCAGATATACAGTAAGTCACATAGATTTGCAATCCAATTCCATCTGCTTGTTGTTGACTGCACTTTGCTAAGCAGTAAGATGACACCCCACAGTAGCTCTAGACTTAGTAAATAGCAGGCCTGCTGGTAAACAAGTTTTTAATTATCTCATTCTCATGCTTTGTTTGCCACTGCCCCCTCGTTTTTCAGGAGCATACTTAGGATGTAATTTTATTTTGATTCTTATACAGTTGGTGGTGAGGAGCTCATGTTCTTGGTCTGTAGGATGTGGCACTAAGGCTACTGCAGATGCTGTTTGTAGCAGAAATGCTGTTGCAGTGAGGGAGTCATTAGCCCAAGTGTATAGCACCATTGATTACCTTTTTAAACTGTACATTTTTTTGAGTGAATGGTGACTTGAGGGACCTTTGACTCCCAGAAAGAAGTCAAGAAATAAAATTTATCTAGATTGAAAGAAGCAGAGTCTAGAGTCTGATCTCCACATAAAACAACAGGAAAAAAGCCTTGTGGGTTTTTTTTGGACACGCTTTCTTATTGATTTGTAAGAAAACACAAGCAGAAGGTAAAAAGTCTCCTGCATTTGTTCCACTACATTAAAGAAATTCTGTTTGGATGTAAAATTAAATGCTTCCATTGGGCAACAGTTCTGATTCCAGCTTTGCAGATTTATGGAAGTATATTCTGGCTCACATAAAAGTATCCAGCTGAACCTCTGACAGATATATTTCTTCTCTTTTAAAGTTCGTTCATATGAAAATATATCTCCAGTGAGACATGTTTATGAATTTGGGATCTTTCTGAGATGAGACTCTGCATTGCATTTGAAATTTGCACAAATAGTTTTCACAACGGTCTTTTGCATTTGTTTCCAATAAATAAATATTCCTTGAGCTGAGCATTACCTCTGGATCCTGTGAAATGCTACTCTGCATTTGTTTACTGTGTGCTACAACACACTTGAGTAATCTTGAAGTTTATCAGGTTTTGTCTCACTTGCCTTTACTGAGCGTCCACGGACTCCTTATCCAGACACAGAAATGTTTGCATACTGTACTTCTGCAGGATTTGGGGATTATTTACAGAGGTTTAGGGTTTTTAAATTCCTTGATATTCGGGAGAGGCAGCTCTCTGTAATTCTCAGAAGCAAACCACTCCTGTGAAACCAGGAGAAATGCTTTCCCTTAACCCCAGTGTTTTTTGTGTCTTAAAGCAACAACTTGTCCTCTCACTGGTAAAGAATGAGTAGGTTTTTTTTTAATTTGGTAGTACTCAGGTGTATTTTGTTCCAGTCTTTTCCTGACAAATAAAGTCACTCAGGAACTCGTCTTGTGTAACAGGTAAACAGTTAGAGCCATGCAGTTTTGTGGGCCTGTCTTCTGGTAGAAGATCAGAAATCTAGTTCTTTTCAATGTATAGTAATAGCCCTTCTCAGTGAGGGGAATGAGGGTTGTTTTTTTAGTTTTGATGTACTTTCTTCCCCTCACCTATAAGAGTGCTTGAGAGCTAGCAGCTGGCTGCTACTACTGCTATGAACTATTTTTTAAATATTGTAATATTCCCTTTCTTTTTATGTTTGTTCATTTCCCATATTAATTTTCTGCATTCTCTGGGATGCAAAGTGCATGGCATGAAATGTGGTCACTAGGTTATTGCCGCTAAGTTATTTGAGATGGTTTGATAGAGAATTAACTCAGTGTGGCCAGTCTTCAGACACTTAAGTCTTTAATATTCCTTGCATAATTTTTTTTTTCAAATACTTTCTTTGTATAATTTAACTGTAGCTATGTCTAGACATATTTCCTGGATATGGCTAAACAATTTTGAAGGTAAATTATGACCTGGGTTTTTTTTTCACTTTCACACAAACATAGTATCATTCCATTATGTATGTTAGGAGAAATGGGAACTGCAGACATCTGCAATACAGTTTTCACCGAATCTGCAAACTTCTGCCCCTTTGTAAAATTAGTTATTTCCTGGAAATGTTTTCCAGCCTTAACTTCCATTTGCAATCAATTTGTGCAGCGAGCCCATAGAATACATTTATATTGTTCCTGCTTGTACCTAGCAGCTCTAGTTTGAAAAAAATTCATAGGGCTTCTCCCTTTATGCTTTGCTATCTTCTAGGTTTTATTGTGTTCATTTTATTTGCCTTAAGGTCCTTTGTATAAGGCCATTGTTCAAAGCACTTGTTTCTTGTTCATAGAAAATTCTGTCTATACTCCCTTTCTTGGAAGATTCTGTGGTGTTAACCATAGAATCATTTAAGTTGGAAAAGACCTCTAAGATCAGCCTGTTCTGTTACCTTTCATAAAAGGCAGCTGCTTTGTCCCATTCTTCAGTCAGCAGTTCCATTTGTAATGCAAATTCACCTGAGCTTCAGAATGGTTTTTTAAATATATCTTCAGACTTCTTTGCAGTAGAATGTTCACTATCCCACCTCAATCTATTTCTGTTCTCTTTGTGTAGCTGTCTGCTCTTTCATTACTGATTTTCCCTGCCTCTCTTCAGTAGATGGTTAAAGTGCTACTCTTCCCAGAGAGCAGCCTGACTCACCTGGAAGTTGTAGGAGATGTCTTTATTTTGGATGGGTGCTGCTCTAAAGGGAAGGACTAAGATTTTGATATTCTCAGTACTGGGAAATCTTAGGGCTTTTTAGTGCTGGGAGTGAGAATTCAAACTTATGACTAAGATCCAAACTTAAATAAAGGTGCTGGTAATGTATTGTCTTAAGTAATTTTTAAGAAATCTGTGCCCTGTTTCCGTTGTTACAAAAACCTTAGTCCACATGCTTCACAGATGGGGGATTTTGATACTTCTGTGACTATTTTGTATTTTGTGTTACGACTAAACACTTTGAATGCAGGTGGTACTATTTGTTTGAGTGGTACTATTTGTTTGAGTGAACATGGGATGTAGTAGTGGCTTTTGTTATGTTTGACAGGTGGGTGGTTTTTTTTGTTGGTTTTTTTTGTTTTGTTTTTTTTTTGTTTGTTTGTTTGTTTTTTACAAGCTTCTGATCAGGTAAAAGTTACTGAGGGTTTTCAAAAGCACTGCAAAAGGTACTTGTATTGGTTGGTCATCATCTGCCAGATCCTCACTTAGAAGTGTCCCTACACAGTTATCTTGTGCACATGGGGTGTTCTCCTTAGTTACTAACTTATAAAATGAAGAAACATTGCAGTGAGGTAAACTTTGATTTGAAGTGCTTTCCTAAAGGTATGAAACATTTGTTTTCACTAAATGAGATTTGCACTTCTTTCTAAATGTGTAGTGTGCAGTACTGGCTATATATTTTATAGTACTTTTTGGTTTTTCGAGTGTGCTGTTTCTTTTGTCACAGTTACCTCTATAATACTCTAAGCTACTGATAATTTGAGTTATAAAGTACCGTGGTTAAAAAAAACCCCAAACATTAAAAGTCCCTCATTCTTCTTTCAGAATGCTGGAATTTTGAAAAGACTTGTTGCAAACCATGGGTTTTCTACCATTCCTTTTTAAGGCCAGACTGTCCAGATGCAGTCTGTTCCAGTATGTCTGCAACTAAAACTTGACCCACCTTAGGTACCAGAAATAGGCAAAGTGAGGCAGAAGGCCTGTTTTGGGCTGCATTACCTGTTTTTTGATACTGTCAGCCAGGCCACCACTTCAGAGCTCAAGTATTTTTTGTAGCTTTTTCATCTTCAGTGTGCTGTCTGCCAAGCTCAGGGAAGTAACAGGTTCACACTGGAGCCAAGTCCCTGTAGTTGTGGAGGGTTTCCCCTGACATACAGGAACGTTCTCAGAGTGCAGTGCTCTTACAAAGGTATGACATTCCTGTGAATTGTGACAGCTGTGAAGTGAGATTAGGTTCCTGCAGGAGAATACTACTGCACTTAGAGCCTTCCCTTCCTCCACTCTTGACTGCTTCTTAAATGAGTTATGAAACTCATTTTTCTTTAAATCAGAGATCCAAAATTTCATGGCTGTTATGGCTGATTTCAGTTAGAGGCAGTATTCCTTCTGGAGCAAGAGATTCCTGTTAGGGTGAAATCTCTTTTAGCTGATACCAAGCTAAATTTAGATAGCTTCCTTCTGTGGGTAGAAGGTTTGCTTTGGAGTTTTATGTCTTAATTCCCTACTTGCACATATGAAGCTCCATTCTAGACTGCATTGTCGTTCCGTGTTTGCTGGTTGGATCTTCCTGCTTTTCAAAAGGACAGAGAGAAGGTTTTTTATTATTTTCTGAAGTTCCAGTGGCTATGACGGTTGCCACTTAAAGCATACACAGCACGGCATTCCTTCTCTAACGAGTTTTAGTTTATGGATGTCACCAGCATAAAGTATTATGTGAAAGTTCAAATGACCTCACTTAACAATAGGATTTCAAAAATGTGGGACTGAAAAGCAAACTGTCCAAGACTGTTCAACATTTTTGTCCTTCTCTGAAGCAATATATATCTCTTGAGGCATGTATTTTTGTAATAAATGTTGAGCTGCCTATCTCTTGTTCTTCATGGAACATACTAAAAAAAAAAAAAAACAAAACCCAGTGGATGTGGCACAGCAAATGGGAAAACAGTGTTTCTTTCTTCCAGAGAGACTTTCCTAGTAAACAGTCTGTGACAAATTCCTGATGGTTTCTGCAGGTAAGTTTTCTAGAATGGAGAGCTGTTTTCAGCCACATTGTAGAGAATGAAGTATTCAAAGACTGTTGTCAATTTTTTTTTTCCTTTGCTTTTGCTTTTTTTTCCTGCCACCCAGAGTTAAGCAGACAATATTTTCTGAAATTGCAATTGAGTCAGACAGTTCTGGCTGACAACTGCACAGAGGTTGAGCATTTGGCAGGTTATTTATTTTGTCTGTCAGGCTGGATGTACCTGCCTGTGCAAGTGCTGTGAGCAGATGCAGCGGTGGGAGTGTGATGGGCAGGTGGTGGTTGTTTAAGTACCACGGACAGGGGCCCCTTCACACATGTCCAGACCGTCCATGACTTCGTCTGTCAGGAGTTTTCCGTGTGGGCAGTTCAGGACAGCCTTGACCCTTTTGCAGGCATCATTATGTGGGCTTCTTCATCATTTGGTGCTTTTGAAAGAGCTGTTTCTCCTGTGAATCCCTAAAGCTCTTGGTGTTCCACAGTGTGTGCCACTGTACCCCATTTCCTCCATTTGAGAGTTGGTTTATCTGCACACTTACTCACCAGAGGCTCCCCATCATGTCTAAGACTTGACTGTTGTCCTCTTAGGTGTTCTTCACCTGACTTCAGCAGATTTCAAAGACAGACTATGAGGGCATTCATAAAGCTGACTTTTCCCTGTTTACCATTCCATGGATTAAATTTCAGCTCTTCCTAACTTTATTCCTGAAATTCTGCCTGAAGTCACTATGTACATCTTAGAAAATATTGCATTGGTTTCTCAGCAGAATCAAATAAAAGGGATTATTTTTAACTGTATGGGAAAATGATAATCAGGACACCTAATTCTAAAGAATATCAAAATGGACCTGTCACTGAGACTGTTTCATGAGTTGGCTGGTGAGTCATTCTGCCAAATGAAATTCAGGGTGCATCATACATGGCTCAATTGGCATCATCTGCTCCCTTCAGAAAGCAGCAATGGGACACAACCCACTGACGTTGTCCAGTGTATTTGTGCTGCTCAAGTAATCCAAACAGGAAATTTGGAAAGGCAGTATAAGGATCTGTATTTGGGCATTGTGAATACTAATCCTTGACTCACCAAGGATTTGCTTTTCTTCCTTTTCTGAATATTCTTTATAGCTTGGTTTGAGTGTTTAGTTGTCTTTATTTTAATTGCATACAACTTTCTAACACACCTGGGCATTGATTAATTTTTAGTGGTTTCTTCTGGAGCAGAATATTCTAAAGGACATTCCATAAAACTTCTTGCAAGGATCTTTTGGATCTTTTTTCAACCTTCCAGTCTTCTCAAAGGTTATTTCTTTTGCTTTATTTGAACAAAGAGCCTATAGGATACTAAGAGAGAGGAACTTCTAGTGTTTGAAGGTTTCACTGGTCTCCTATCTACCAAAATCCACATCTGACTCTTTCTGAGGGATGGACTGTGCTCCTTTAGACTCTTCAGGAACTGCTGTTTAAAAGAATGGAAAACTTCTCTTGCCTAATGGACTGAAATGAGATTTCTTGACCGTTTAAGGAGGTGGCTGATTAAGACCACAGAGGCACCTCCTTAGGTGGTCGTTGCTCCATCCGAGCACACAAGTGTGCTATTCACAGTGGGTCCTTTGAGCCTGTTTCTGTGTTCCCTGTTAAGTTGCTAATGTGGTGTCCCTCCTTTGGCTCACTTGGAACTCACCAAGTTTCTTTTGGACATGCTTCATTTTTTCTGCTGGAACTGGTGCATCACTGCTATTAACTGGTTCTCTTCCTTCCTAAGTGAAGTGATGGCTGAAGCCCAAGCCCTGCTACTTCATGTGTTGACAGTTCCAATACTTGGAATTATGCAGAGGCACACAGATTCTCAGTCCTGGTAACTAAATGGTAGGACATGGCAGTTATGGAAGCAGAATTTTGGAAGTTGAGCCAGCCTCCTTTCTCCTTGCCAGTTGTGAAAACATATTTGGATAGATGTAAAAAACAATGGCTAAACAGGAAAAAGCCTTTTCCTACATGGGAAAGTTTGTGTATTGATAAATATTTAATTTCTGAACATAGCATTTCTTTTCCCTGAAAGTTAGTTTTATAATCTTCTTCTTGGAAGAATACATTATTTATTGAGAACACCTGCTTTGAAAAGCTTAGGTTTTTATAAAAACTGTATTGTAAGAACTAGCTAAGCACAGAGAGAGACAAAATTATATGTGTGAAGAAGAGTCTAACCACTACCTTTAATTTCATAGTTGGCTGAGTCACTAAAACAAAAAGCAGCTTTAACATTTTTATGAGAAAAGTAGAAGGAGTAAAATCAAATGCTGTTTGATTTCACAGCCATTTGAATCTAGTAGTAAAGTTGACAAAACAGAAATTTGATGAGGTACAAACATCTCAGAAGCATGTTTCATGCCGAAGCTGTGATGGCAGCAAGAATTGTCAGCTTTCTGTCAGTACATAGGTCCTCTTCTGCACGTGCTTCCCAGAGGAAAAAAAATGAGCTGCTTTTTCTTCCTGTGGGTATTTATTCCCCTGAGCTGGGAGCCCTGTCCAACATACATCTCGGACGTGTTTGTAATTACACTGAATGCGAAACTACTTACGGTGGGTTTTTTCCTCTATATCTTCACAAAAGATACCTTTAAAGGGCAGGAAAATCATGTCTTATTTCAAGGATGTTAGCCTACTGTAAATATAGCCAAAAACTTGGGCTGCATTTGTAACCCTAGTAGAAGTAGCAGTTGGAGTTATATGCCATTTGGAGATGGCAGAGAATGTAGACGACATATCACTGAGTATGGAAAAGAGGTTAGTTTTCAGTTTAGGTAGGATTAATACACTAGAAAAGTATTCTTTGGGTAAATAACTTCCTAGCCTGTAAAGAGGCTAGTGGTTGTAGAAGCAGCTCCCTCCTAAAAGCCCTGGTCTTGTATTCAGTCATCTCTCTGAAGTGTATCCTCAAGTTGCCTTGGTCTTTTTTTTATTTTTTAATGTGTATTTTGTTGTGTGGTTTGCGTCTTCTATGGTAGGACACACATTAGTTGCAGTAGTAGCCTTGCCAAATATGTATGGAATTCTGTAGAACCTCTGGACTGTACAATAAAGTGAAGAAAAAGGGCTGTTAAATAGGCTGGGGAGGAGAATTCCATTGAGAACATTAATTTTCCTTTGGCTTTCCAAATAATGTGGATTCATGGAGTTGGAAGTATATGTCCATAGGTAAAGCTGTAGCACACAGAGGACAGGAAAAATAAGAAAGCAACGGAAAGAAAGCAGGAGAAGAGCTAGAGTATAACAGCAGCAAGAACAAGTGAGTGATTTTTCCATTTCCATTTTTATCCCTTTGTTCTTTTATTCTGACTTTCATGATCTTCTTGTTTTCCAATTGTCACAAAATTTATAGTATTAGAAGCAAATATAAAAAAGCCACAAACCCTGGGCTTTTAGTATATTGTTCAGTAAGATTAGTCTAGAGCTGCAGGAACTGTCCTGAGTTACCAATACTGAACTTGCACTGATTCATTCCTATGTTTTCTTTAAAAAAAAAACAAGAAAAAACATATCAGAGAGAAATTTTGAATTTTTAATTTCACTCAAGTGATGAGTAGTAAAGCTGATTTTTTAAAATCTCTTGGAAGACAGTTAATTGTGACTGAGTCTTAATGATCTACATAAGATGAAAAATACAGGAGGAAACTTCATGTGGTGTTTTCTCATAGAGGACTAATACTATAGAGTTGAGGTGAAATATAAGTATATCTGTGTGTGTCTATGTATATACAGTGGTCTGTGCTTTTGAAGAACAAGTTTGACTTTGAGCAAAGCCAACTGAAATGGATTTCAAGTATAGTATTTATTATGGGTGGAGCTGCCAGTGCCACCTGAACTTAAGGTTGTGTGAACCTTTCTGTTTTAAGGCTTGACTCTTGGTTACTTTGACTTTTGCCAAAGTTCAGTTCAGACAGATTTTTCCATGCCAGATATCTGCTTTGGGCTGAATTTTTTTTAAAGTTTCAGCCAAAGCAGTTCTGTTCCAAGAATTAGGCTAGTGAAAAGTATGCTGTTTTGCTTGTGTGAGAATATTCTGGTGTCCTTCTTTGATGCTCCAGTGCCCCCAAGCTCTAAAGCAAGGATTTGAAATTTGGCAATAGTTCAGCCTTTGTGTTGAGGATGTGCCTTTTGCCGCCCTGTAAAAATCCACCCAAATTTCCAGACCAGTTTACAAGGCTTTGAAAGATTGCCATTTGCATGGGCTTAATAGGAATTTCTTAAAACTTCACAGTAAGCTTCCTTTAGATTCTGTTCACACTGGGAATGCTCCAGGCAGAGTAGAGCTGCATATTTCATCCCACTTCTGGTAGGACTTGTGATGGCTGGGTCTGGGTGCTGACATTGAGCTAGGAGTGGGCAGCATTGTGTCTTGTATCTCCCCTGCCTATTCCCATGTCCTGTTCCTTCTCCCTGGTGAGGGACCTGGGCCTCTGGAAAAAGAAACTCTTTCACTCATCTGGAAGAGCATGACAGATGTGGAGGAGAAGAATTTGGGAGAATGTGTGTGTCTGGTTTATACCATTCCTTTGGTCACAGAAGATGTGTGTATCATAGTGGCAAAACAATACTTCCTTTTCTACTGAATGTTCCGTTTGGTTTTGCTGCATTTAAACCCCAGTAGTTGAGTCTGTATCAGGGTTTTAATGCACTGTGTGGGCATCAATTAAAAAAAAAGAGGTTAGACTCAAATGTCAGTAGAGGAATGTTATTAAGAGGGCAGAAGTCAAGAGCTCACTTTTTTCAGACATGGAAGTCTGACTCTGACATTTGCATTTAGTACACTGTAGCCTCCAACTTCATCACAAGTGTTGTGTGTTTTGTTCCAGAGGCAACTGTTTGACTGGACTGGGAAAAGGGGCCTGTTCTGAGGATGTGCCCAGGATTTGTACGAGTGAAGGCTGTGTATTCATCTGTTAGGGAGGTTGAAAAATGTGGAGTGAGGAAATCTGAGATTTGGGGAAATAAAGTAAATCTCTGTGGCTAAGACAGTTCAGTGGTGCTGGATGGATTGTGTGCTGCCTGCTCAGTCGTGGTGTTTCCATGAGGGGTTTCTATGAGTGACTGCTCCCAGGTGGCTGCTCAGACTCTGTGTTGTGGCTGCATTGAGAACTTGTATGCATTGGCAGAAATGCTGAGCTGCAAGTGAACTCAGTGGGACCTAAACCTCCTTCAAAATGCTGTATTTCACTTAAGACACTAACAACTGGCTCAGAGTATGTGAAGTTTGACATCTGGAGCCAGGGAACCTTTTTGTCTAATTAACCTGATGCCTCAGTTGCCAGTTTTACAGGTGAAGGAATGATTTGTCCCATCTCTGTAGAAAGACTTGGGGAGAAACTGGTTGTCTTTGTAGCAGGACTGAAAAATAACATGCTATAAATAAAGCATATAACCACCTCCCTTGAACAGGGATGATACAAAGCATTGTAAAAGTTGCCATACTTTTATCTTTCATACCTTTTTTTTTTTTTTTTTTTACTAGGAGTTAGTGTTAGCTAATCTATTTCATACTGATCTAAACATAAAAATTTAGGTATCTTAGCTCTTGAGCTCAAATTTTTCTCTCTGAATTAGCAGTCAAAATTTGTGAACACTGAGAAAATTCTTAAAATACAAGTTTAATTAGCAATAGCCTTGTAATTCTCTTCAAAATCAGTCACTTGACCTTAGTAGTAGTTGAATGAAGTGTTAGGAGGATCCACATTCTCTGTTTACTATGAAGATGGGAAACATCCTTGCTCAAGTTGTTTACTGCTACCTCACCATGATAAATTTGCCCTTTGTAAAGCTGCTTCAACAAGACATCTTTTTTTTTTTTCATCTCTTTGTAAAGTTCTGAAGCTTCCTATAAAAAGAAAAAAAATTAAAAGTTTTTTGAGAGGGACAGTGCTATGACAAATGAGTGACTGTGTGTTTGTGGAAATGTCTAGCTCCCAGAGTGAAATGATTTGCTGCTAAGGTTCAGTGAATGTAATGCTTTGGAAATAATTTGTTGGAGAGTCTGCAGCAGTGGAGACTTTTGGGTTGTGGTTATTTGTTGGTGGTTTTTTGTTGTTGTTGGTTTTTTTTTATTTTTTTTCCTTGTTCTTTCTTTAAGGGTGGAGGTGTAAAAGATTTTTTTGTTTGCTACTTTAAGCTGAAGTAGTAATCAAACTGTCTTACTTGTCTCTTGGATTGTTTTCTCAAGGTGTCTGCTGCCTCTGAACCAGTAGCTCTCAGGATGGGTCTTTTGAAACCTTCAGCATAAACAAGGCATTTGCCAGGATGTGCCATGCAGTATTTTCAGGAGAAAGATGGGAATTTTGAGCTGCTCAAAGCACATACAGCTTCCTTAGGGGAACTCAGCTGCTAAGAACAGCACTCTTATTTGCTTAGCTGTGTGAATCCACTTGCTAGTGGACAATTGTTTTGTGTTTTGTTTTCTTTCCCCCCCAAGACTTCTATTTACTTGTGTGCTCTTCCATGTGTGTTTTGAGCTGTGCTTTGAAGTTGGGCAGCTAGCTTTAAACAAAAGCTGTTACTATGCTCTGCATAGCATCCAGCTTGATTTCAGCAATCTGTTGTGTCAGTGATGTGGTTTAGAGTTAACAAAATGCTGTTCTTTGCTTGCCTTGACATTGGTTTGTGTAGGATTAAAACTGAAAAAGAAAAAATCATCATATCACACTGGATATGTTGTATGAAAGGCAAGTCAAATGTGATTAGAATGTGATTTAATGGCTGTGCAGCAATTATTAATTGGCCAGGCATCTGTCTTGATACATGAGATGAAATTTGAGGTATCCTCTCTTTTTTCCTCTGCCACCTTCCTTTTCCTCTTCTCCAGTCCCCCTAATAATCTAAGGAATTTCTGAAAACCCAGAACTTTGTGTGCATTTAGTTTCCTATGTAAGTCACTCCAGTATATTGTACTTCAGGGTGCCTAGGTAAAACAATTTGAAATGCATATTTTGTCATCTTTGAGCATTGATCTTCAGTAAGAAGGTCCAAATGCTACACTTCTGCTTTCTTGAATCTATACTGAAGTCTGTATTCTTTATATTGGTTTTTATTCTAAGATTAAGGCAAAAAATGAGGACTAGATTCTGAAAGGCAAAAGCAAAAACAGCTCTACACAACCAAATTATTTTGTATACATTTACATGAGCGGTAAATTAGCTATGAGTACTCAATTCTGTTATTTCAAATGAATTTGAAAATGTAATTAAAATCTGATTAACAAGACTGCTTTATTAAATGGATTTAATATGTGATCATTTATATGAAGTATGCAAACTGTTTCTGAATGTTTTGCTCTTCTGTCTTGTTTTTTGGCAGCAGCTGGAATTAGTGGAACCCAGTGGCTGGATCCATGTTCCTCTCACAGATACTCACAAGAAGCCCATTCGCACCTTTATGATCCAGATTGCTGTTCTAGCCAATCACCAGAATGGGAGAGACACTCACATGAGGCAAATCAAAGTGTACACCCCTGTGGAAGAGAGCTCCATTGGTAAATTCCCCAGATGTACAACAATTGATTTCATGATGTATCGCTCCATCAGATAAAATTTCCTCATGAGGAGTATAGTAATAAAGGTATTTTTTCATGACTGTATCGTTGCTAAAGTATTCAGATAATTAAAGAGCAGGGTTTACTTCAGTGTAATTATATCTTTATGTTTATATTTTGTACAATTTTTGAAATAAAGGTTATCTTGTGTTACAGTATGTTGTAGTCTGTAATTTTGTTTCTTTTTCTAGGAGTCTGAGTGCTCTTGCGCTCTCTGAGAGAGGAAAAAACAATCCAGGCACTCTTAAAAGAATGTATTTGACTGCGTGGGAATGGATAATTAATTTGATATAAAGAGGTATTTTGGGGGATGATTTCCTCCCGTAATGATCATGCATGGAAACAGGTCATTCCTCTACCTAAAAATTGGTCTGTAAAAAGTTTCTCCTCTTCTTGAGCAGACGTGATCTAAAGATATTACCAGTAGTGTTTTCCCATTATTGCTTATGGTAACGTGTTGTACCTTTTCTGTAGAGGGTTGTATCTGCTCAGTGGCCATGTGCATGGATTTAGGCTTCTTTGTAACTGCAAAGTCAGTCATAGAATTACAGCATATCTCCAGCTGGAAGGGACATGGGAAGATGATCAAGTCCAATCTGCTGCTTTTTGCAGGACTACCTAAAGCCAGTCCATATGACTAAATGTTGTCTAGATGCTCCTTGAACAGGCTTGGTGCCAGAACCATTTTCCTGGGGACCTTCTTCTAGTGACTGATAGTGCAGTGAAGATGACAATGGTATGAAGAAAACCAAACCTTTCCAAATTATTCAACATAGTATACACATTAATATGGATACACTGAGCATAGGTCATCAAGAACATGATTAATTGTTGAAAACAGGCAATTTAGGAGTGCTCTGGCATCCTACAGCAATGTAGGAATGAATGTGGTGGTCCAATGCACCTTCTAAAGTCCTGGGAACTCAAGTTTCCTTGAACACAAGTGATCTCATATTCAGAGCACAGAATTCTTTTAATTTGTCTTTTAAAGCAAAGGGCATTGCAAAGGAAAATGTGTGCTCTGTCTGTTTGCTGTGAGTACTCTACTAATGTCTCATAATCGAATCACTAGTTATTTAATCTTTTTAAAAAATTAGTAGATTTTAGAGAGAGAGATTGTTGAAGTACAAAGGCTTCTTTTAAAATGTTCAGTACTGATCAAACCCATTCTTCCTCATAGCACCGTGAAGGTTGATGGTCAATCCAGACTAATCTCTGCCAAAGAAAACTTTTGTCACTCCTCCTGTCTGTGAGCAAGGAAAGGCTAATAATAGTTGAGGCTCATCAAACAATGATACATCATCCTGCAGAGGAGAAAGGAGGTAAAATAGAGAGAAATGGGAAGGTTGTCAAAGAAGGAGGATGATTGAACTGTTGAAATTTGTTTTATATACTTGATGAAGTTGTTTACTGAGAAGTTTTATCTGTGGTGAATTCCACAGTATTCAGGAGGGTCATTAAACAGGCCATTTACTGATAAAGAACACTGTAGACAAGAGCATGACTTGTTTGGGGTTTCTATTTAAATGTGGATCCAGTCATTTCAGGACGACCTTAATGGTACTTTACCATTCCCTGTAGAGGATGGATCAAGTGCAGAATTCCTGTTCAGCAGAAGCTGGCTGAACTTGTGCCTTTCACCAAGTCTGCCACTTCTGTGGATTTTCTTATATAGTGTTAGGGGTTGTACATTCTTATTCACTTAATTGAAGCAAATTCTGTACTTTTGATGTCCACTTCATATTCTTATGTTGAAAAAAACCCAACAAACCTCACCTGGATTTATCTAGTTACTTGTGGTAAGTTATGTATTGTTTTTAAGAAAGGAGATTGTTAGGCATGGAATTTTCCTGGTGTTCTCCCAGATGTTAAGATGGTATTTATCCATCCTACTTTTGCATCATCAAGCCACTGTTTCCAACTTAAAGATTCTACCACAGATAATTCTGTAGAAATTTTGTGCTTAGGTCAGTAACATTTATCTTTTCTTACATGTCACTCTGCAAGTGATACCTGGACTAATACTGCTCTGTGCCAAACATTATCCAGTAAACTAGGAGCAAGCCTGTCAGCAGTCTTGTCCTTATTTCTGTCCTGCCATCAGTAGGCATCATTTCTGGATCTTTATAGAGAGCTATTCTAACTTTTATTGATTTTTTTTTCAGGACATCCATGCTCATACAGGATAGGGGCCAGCATTTGTGTCAAAAATCTGGAATTGTTATTCCTGGCAGTGTCGTTGAATAAGCTAAAATGTTGCTTGACTACTTATCCTGCTCTTCTGAAGTTACAGATTGTGTTCAAGTGGTTTTTAGAACCCATGGTAAACTGGGTTATGTCAAGCTTTACTGTTGGGGAAAGAAATCTGTACTTGAAAATAAGTGCAGTGGCCATTCTAAATCCATATGAAATCTTCTGTGTTGTTTTGTAACAATTGTAGATGCATTGCATTGGTATTTAACATCTGTGGAACTACATTTGGTTTTTAACATTTTTGGCACTTGGTCACATAAGGCCGCTGATTTTTAAGTGATGAGATCCTAGATGAGTGTGTCTGAAAAATAAAGCAAGTTGCTGCCTTTGTGTATGAATATAGTACTTAGTATTTGAATTGGGATAAACAAACTGGGCTGCCAAGTCATTCAGGAAGTTACACGTATGTTGTGTTTAGCTGCTGCTGCTTTTCCTTGCTCATTGTTTTCAGATATGCAGTAGTCTGGAATCTTATCACTTTCTCTTTTTCTCTTTGTGTAAGAAGCACCTTATAAATGTTGAGTAGTACCAGTAATATTGGAATAAATGACAGACAAAATAGAAGATGTATTTGTTCTGAAAAATCATGACTTGGCAGTGATCTGACTCAGCACTTCAAGTAGTGATTTAGGGGGTTTAAAACCTTTTCTTGGAAGGTCACTAGGCCTTTCTGCCTCACAGAACAGAAATTTGATTCCCAGTGTAAGTGTAAAAACTTCCTTTTAATTAAACTTTAGCTTATTTCCTCTGCAGAAACTAAGAACAGGGAGGTAACTGAGTTACCAGGATCTTGAGGAACTGCTGTTGAAATGAAGGGCAGTACCTGTGTTTTGACTAAGTCATGTCTGTGTGTCTTCTTAGCACCACAGTGTAAATAAAAAAGGCAGATGGCAGGAGAGAGAGAAAAAAGGTATTTGCTGCTTCTGGTTTCTTAAATGGAGAACAGCAAAACATTTATGTTTTGTTTAAATTCACATAGGGAATCTCTGGCAGAGCTGGAAGTTGAAGCCATATCATCACTGTCTATCTTCACTGTGAAGCTGATTTTCAGATAATGATCCTGTTTCAAAGACAAAATATTCTGTAGTGCAATTTCTGTATGTAATTCCATTTTAAAAGTTTAAACTGTATTTTGAGGTTTGCTGTCCTGGTTTAGTCTGTAGGGGAGATGCTTTTGCCAGCACTCTGACTATAGATGTGCCACTGAAACTCCTCAGCTGAGCCTTAGTGCTTGTTCTTACCCCCCTGGAGTGTTACTCTTGGTACTTGTTTTTCTTCACCTGTGTTGAAACAATTTAAGGGAAGTAATTGAAACATTATTTAGGCTTGAAATCTGTTTAAATCTTAAAGAGAGACACATATTGAGATTGCCAGCAAAAACTCATGAGCTTGGGCACAATGGATGAAGTGATGGAAGAGAGTGAAGGACCATGGAGAGCTACGGGATACTGGGAAGGCAGATTGTTGCCTCACCTAATAGGGCAAGCCACAGCTCTAGGCATTAGGTCATTGCTTGAAAAATGCCCACCTTTCACACAGCAGTAGCCAGCAATAATTGTAATTGCCTGGGCTCAAGAACTTTAAAGTGAAACAGGTGTTTGAGCAATTCATGTCAGCTGAAGTGAGTCAAGGTGATAAGACTGGGCCTAGTAATTAGAGCTGAATTATACCACACCCTGTAAAGAAAGAAGGAGTCAGAAGTTACTCTAGCAAATTTCTCAGGAAATCCCAGACTTGAGCCATTTGTCAACCATAAATGTGTCTTTGCTTCAAAATGGTGAGTAGATTTTTCTATAAGCTGTATTTTCAAGATGAGTCTGCTTAGTAATATACAAAAGAGGAGTTCATTGCTCTGCCAGGCTTGAGTGAAAGAAGAAATTATCATTATAGTGTTACTGGGTTTTGCTGTGTAAATGAACTATGGAGATAATTTTTAGTGGCTATTTTTCTTGAATTTACCGGTAAGCTCTGCAGCTTTAGGAGAATGTATCTGAATTTTTTGGGATCACTGGATGGCCCAGACTGACCTCAGCACGTGCTTGCCTGCATGGGGGAAGTAGAGGTTTGGGACTCTGAAGAGCCCGTGGTTATAAGTGCTCTGCATTCAGAGCTTGTCTTGTATAATTCCTGGTAACCTTTGTGCTCTTATTCCTAAATTTTGTCATTCTCTCTTAATGGTTAATTAACACTGATGCATTGATTACAAGAATGCTTTGCATTCCTTTGCATGTATACACAAAAAGAGCTGCTTATTTAATATTTAATGACCACATTACTTTGCTTCTTTAATTAAGTGCGATAGTTTTTTGCTGGAGCACAAGATAATAATCTAAATGCAATTAAAGTTCATAGTATTAAGAGTATGTCCCTCTAAAGATGGGATTGCAGAGGCTTCCAGGCAAAGGTATTGGGTGGTCTGCTGTTGGTTTGGAATACTTCAGTGTTCTGGTTTAGATCAGAAAGGTGTTAAGGTGCTTTTATAAAGCTGCATAAAGCATCATTAAACATTGTTCGTGGAAGCAAATTGAAAGTCATCCTTCACGTGACATACTTGCTGTAACTCCAGGCTGACATTTCAACGAGCTGTTTTACGTCAGCCTAACAATTGCCTGTGACAGTTCCTCCATTTGCACCGAAGAATAAACCTCTCTTGCAGCAGTCAACAGTATTAGCATGCTTTAGTTTAATGGAAGAATGGGAAAAAAAAAAAAAAAAAAGCCCCAACCCTAAAGCCCAGGTAATGGAAATTATGCTAATACTTGATGCTGTTAGAAGATATAATCCAGACATAATTATATATGAAGTGAGAAAGTAAGTTTGGGATCACTGGAAACATTAAATACCTGAACTCTGATCCCACTGAAGTGAATTACTGCTGTTAATTATAAATAACTATATTATTATAATAATTATGAATAACTGTAGGGGAAGAGTTTAGCCAATATTTAATACTCTAATTTAAGGAAATTAAATAGGATCAGTGACTTCCCAGTTATGTAAAGAGGCAAACCTGGAGCAGTTTTGGAAGTTTCTTTCTCACATGCTCCTTTCAATATACAAAATTAAAGAGTAAATTCCATACACATGCAATGTAGTATGAGCAAGTAATTTGTTGAAATCTTCTACACTGTAAAGGTAAAAATTCCTTGTGTAAGGTGAAAGCATCAGAGCTCTGCAACACTTCACTTTTTGAATATTTAGTATTCTTGAATGTGTGACTGATCGTGTAGGTGACAATGTCTAGCCTGTAGAATGATTTAAACAAAATTCCTAATAGCTGTTTCATTTCAATATTTACCATAGTTTTGTGCTGGCATACAATCTGTAAAGTGAAGCAGCCGAGAGGAAAGCTTCTATAAACAGTCTCATTCACCCTAGAAAAACACTACCATGACAAGCAAAAAAATCTGGGGCTTTTTGTTAGAAAACACCTCGGGGAAGGAATTGTCTTGTTCTCTGCATTTGTGCATTTTCTTTAAAAATGTTTCTTTCTTTGCTTAAACTGATTAGAAATTTTGAGTAAAAGGTGAGCTTTCTGCTGTTTTGCAAAGGTTTTACCTACACAACTGCTTCAGGTTGCTCTCCTGTTGTCATTGAAAATAGGTATAAAATGAAGAAGTGTTCATTCTGGTGCTTCAGAGTAGAATCTTTAATCTAGGGCACACATCTCTAAAGAGAATTTCTATAAAGAATAAATAAATCCATACAATCTAATCTTTCAATTATATTTAATTTAACCCTCATGCTTTGTTTGGTATAATTTTTGATTTTTTTACCATGTTTTTATCTTTAAATGCAGTGTGATTTTTAATAGAAGATCTACTGCTAGGCCAGGATCCTGTGACCTCTTGGATTCAGTAGTAAAGCTTGTTCTACTTTGAGTTGAGACTGGTCTTAAATATTTCGTATGTTATGCTTCTTTATCTGTTCTACCTGGTATTGTTTCCCATTACGTGGCAGTTGACAGGGGAGAATTACAGCACTTTCTAAAGGTACATTTTTCCATTGGAAAATCAGTGGGAATACTAGTGAGGCAAAGGTTTAAACTGAAATCTTACTGAAAGCTATTGTTAATCCAGGCTATTGTTAATCCTCTAGCAGAGATAGCTCATCGCTCAGTACAAGTTATGTATATCTTAATTCTGTTTGATTTTCTGTCATTAGTTGATTGAAAAAACCAGGAGTATTTATATTCTGTCACTTCTCAACTAAGTCTCAGGTTATTCTAATCCTTCCTAGTGGGTAGAGAGGTAAATGTCAGTGGGAGCATATGTGCTCAGATGTTGCTGTATCCCACATTTCCAGTCCTACTGTATTTCTATGCTCTGATTATTCAATGTAGTTTTTTAAGGCCTTAAAAAAATAAAATAAAGCAGTGAGGAAGGTAATAAAAAAGTGGGTTTTTTTTACTTTTTTGTGGTTTTTTTTTTTTTTTTTAATTCTTCCCTAACCTAATTTTTCTACCTGTGATTACAATTTGCTTTTAATTCTTCCTTGTTTGTGACAGGGTTTTTTTGGTCTGTTTCCTTCATTTTCATGTTTTTATGAAGGCTTTTTATCAAGTAGTTGTACTTCTAAAAGGAGGTAAGTTCATCTGGGTGTACCGGTAAAAAACAGGAGATTATTTGTCTATGATATTTACCAACAAAGTGTTTGTGTCATCCTTGGATCTGTCAGAAATATTTTTGAGTATATAAATGGCTATTGAGACTGTTTTCCTCCAGATACTGCAGTTTGCATTTCTTCCAGACAAAAGAATTAACTCTGTTCTCATATAACATAAAGCAAAGGCACTCTCATTAAACCAGTGGAACAGTGTAAGTCAGGAGAGAGTCTGTTCTTGCATATTAAATGGAAAAATATTGATGTCCTTGTCTTGGGAAATTTGCAATGACAGGTATATCTATGTTGTCAAAAATTAGGATTTTCCAAATAGTTTGTACAATCCTCCTGTTCCCATAATTTATGCTGCCTTTTGAATATGATTGTTTTCTTTTTTCCCCACCTAATTTTAAGAGTTAATCAAAATAACATAGCAAAGGGAGTCTATTACTTCTGGCTCTTCTGGGAATTTGAAAAGTGTGGAGTGAATAAGGTGAAGTCTTGCAGAAAGGGAGGACACAGGTTTTTGATTAAGACCAACTGCTGTTTGGAAAGTTGGACTCCATCTTTATTTTCCACACAATGCTCTAGCAAAGTCACTTGAATATTTTCATAGGTGATCACTCTTTGTTTCTTGGAGGATTTGCTCTGAAAGCTCTGGTTCACTTTTCCTGAAGTATTAGTGAAAGGTCACCCAGTGTTGTCAGGTGTTGCTGAAGGCAGAGGCTTGCTTACATCATTCATTCTATTCAGCTCAAGAGAGAGCCTTAAAAATGAAACAAAGCCCCCCAAAACCCGCTTTTCATTAAAAGCTATGTGATTATTTGGGACAAAAATTTGCATTCATTTAGTTGATTTCTCTGGCTTCTGGTGGCAGCCCTAATTTTTTTTTCTCTAGAAGTATATGTCTGGACCCTGCTTTGCTCATTTGCAGTGCTTGCTTCCTCCCCAGTCTTCAAACTGGCCCCAGTCTCATCTCCAAGTCTGAGCACTTTTCCACCCTAGGCTTTAATTTTCCCTTCACCCCCATTTTCTTTCCCCGGAACTCTCTGTCCCGTTCCCAGTCACTGTGGCAGCATTTTGTATCCTATTTAGTCATACATTTTCTCACCCACTACTCATTTTCTCAATATCCCCCTGAATCCCCTAATTTTCCATTTTCCCTCCACTAATCCTGAAGATTTGCCTTTCTTTCCCAGCTAGTCCCAACTAATACCACATGCTTCCTCCCCACATTGTGTAATACATATTCTGCCTGTCAGCTCTCTTCCCATCCCGCTGATGATGAGATTATTGAGAGCACAGGGGAGAGAATTTTCTGCTTTTGGTTATAATACTCTACCCAGCCCAAGGATACAATATCTGAAAGCAGCTATTACAGCAAAAGGTTGACTTTGCCCTGTAGCTTCACACCAGATCATGTTCAGAATTGTTCTGTGGACTGTGTATTTTTAGGCTTGGCCAAAACTGGGCAGACTTTCGTAAATGGTTCTATGGTTCTCCTACTCTCTCTCTGTTCCCGTCCAAATTCAGAACCTCTAAAGCTTTCGAGTGCTAAAAGTTTCCAAATAAAAGATTGTGAGAGTATTTCTCTGAAATGGCTGAATAGTTTTGGCTGGAGTTTTCAAAAATAAATTCAGCCTGAGGCAGACAGCTGGTATGGGAAATTTCAGCTAACAGAGTTGCTATTTGGCTAAGTTTTGAGAAACTCGGAAGAGATCTGTGAGAGGGAATGAACCCTGGGTAATGTTTCACATTTCACCAAATAGTATCTTCTGGGCAATGTGCTTTGTCACTTCACGTGGACCTTCCCATTCGGTGTAAAATTCATTCTCTACAGAAACTAATTAAAAGTGGCTATTCTAATGCACTAAGCTTATTTGGGGTTTTTAGACTCAGAGTTTTTAAAATCCCTTATTTGCTTCCCCGGTCTACTTGAAGTATCTTTCTGTATAGGTACAGGCTGCCAAGGATATTTGTATTGAAAATATCTCTGTTGTTTTATGCTTTTTTTTTTTTTTTATAGCTTCCAGGGGGCATTTGTGCTGGAGTGGCAGTGTCCTAGGGTGAGCTCGGAGGGGGTTTTAACCTAGCACTGTCACAGCACCCTGCTGTCAATCTGCTTCCCCAGCGTGCAGTCTGTATGGTAATAAAAGGAGCAGGGCAACTCCTCCTGCCCCATTCTCCTGAGCTGCTCCTGTGAGCCAGGCTTAGTCACACTCTTGTTTTTCAAGCTCTGTCATTATTAAACATTTCTGTGTTATTTCTTGCCCCCTTCCCCCTAGATTTGTATTGGGTTTCAACTCAGGCATACCTTCATTACTGCAGGCTTTTTTGGGGGCTATTTGATGGTTCTTGATTCTTGGTGTAAGGCTGTAACATGCCCAAGCTATTAAAAAGTGTTAAAAAGCCATTTTTTTCTGTCATACAAGGTTCTCTTTGCTTTAGATAGAACTTTCAACCATCTTGACTGTCTCAAAGTACAAATATCTGTGTGGCCTTCAAATACCAGGGCACATCTGGGCTATCAGGAGCTTCTAAACTCAACCTCCTAAATGCAAAAGCTCTGCTGAAGGCAAGAAAGTACTTGACAAAGACAATTTGGATCATCTGGAGCCTTTTTGTGCTCTGGTGGTCCTGAAGCACTCAACCCAAAATAAGAGCAGCTGAAGAAAAAAACAACCCGAGCCAATCTGTTCATCCTCTTAGATAATTAAGGCACAGAAAGTCTCTCCCCACCTAATTCATGGTAGCTCCTATTACCATGGGGGTGGGTGAATTGGGTTAGAAAGGAGCACTACCTCCACACAAATCCCTTCTCTGAATGTAATTCCTTGTTTCACACACCTGTTCAAAAGCAACCTGCTAAAAACTTAGTACTGCCAAATGAACTGATTAAAATCATGAATACTGTGGAGTGAGTAGGGGCTGATTTGATTCCCCCTCCCTATGTCTTTTCAGTACCAAAAATGAGGGGATATCAGGTTATGTCAGCAGAAGTTCAAAATAAATAGAAGTATATTGTTCCTAAAGCTGTGTAGCTTAAACCTGGCTGAAGCGGGTTGGAGGTGTTTTAAGCTTTTGCATAGTTTCTAGACAGGAATGAACAAATTATTGGAAGAAAAATCCTTTGAAGAATATGAAATCCAAAAGAAAGGCCATAAATTGTTGGAGATTTCTGGGGTACTGTGTAAAATACCATGCTTGTCCTCTTACACTGTTCCCTTGAGAATTACTTGCTGGCATTGGTCTGTACCAGGATGCTGTCAAGCCCTAACAAGACCAAACAACTTTTGCTTGGAAAAGGATAAGGGAAACAAGAATTTGGAGAAACAAAAGTGACTACAGGGGACAACAAATGTGGGAAAAGGAATGTGTGTGTGTTAGGCTCAAAGGTGAAGATTTTTCTCTGCTGTTCAGAGCACCCTGCAAGGCACCAGGAAGTGCTTGAAAATATCAAAGAACCCAGTGGATACTTCCCTGGGCTCCTGTCAGGGCAGGTTGTTGAACTAAATGGACCTTATGGATTTATTTGCTGCTGCCATTTGTACATTTTTCAGTGGTTAAGTTCTTCAGCGTTTTTCTGTTGGCAAAACTTGTGTAGAATGTCAAGCCAACTGAGAGTAGAAACATTGTGATTTGGTAATTAAATATTGCATTTCAGTAACACCAAAAAGCAAAATTTTGAGAAGGAGTATGTTTAAGAAAGGAGGAGGGGAAAAGACCCTAACTGTTTTCTCATCACAGTACACTGAGAAAATATTTAGACTGATACATAACCTTGGTAGTGTTATGTTCTATAAAATTGGCAAGAGCTTAATTCTTAGTCTGAATGCTATGCTTGTTTTGAAATTTAAATAATAAACAATTTATATATGTATGTATTTTAGCTTAAAATCACATCTTGTCGGATTTGGCTGTTAATAAAAGCTTATGGTGGAATCAGCACTCTGTCCATCCAGTGAAAATATGAACAGGACCACACAAAATGCTTCCACTGTGTCATTCCTTTTACTGCTGTTCCATTAAAATAAACTCCTTGCCACAGAACTTACTTGTCATTTCCCGCTTCTCAAAAATATCACGAGTAATGTGGTTCCTAAAGCTTTTCCACTTCTACCTCTGGTATCTACCTGATTGTATTTGCAGGAGATCTCTTTGTGTTCCTCCCTGCCATTTCTTTTCTAATACATGCAGCACTGGATCTTAGATATACTCTATTAAATGCACTTTTTGGCCAGCACTGCTTACACCTAAACCTAGGCCAGTCAGATAGTGTCATATTCATCTTGGTTTCTGTCATCACAGAATCCAAAAAGAAAGTACTTTAGCTCTTAATATATGTGTTCTTCTGTCAATGTCTACTTTAGCATTTATTGAGATAAGTTCTTTTTGAATTGGTATCTGCTTCTCGTTAGAGCATGCTTTTGTTTTTCTCCTGGATTTCATAGTGTACTGAAGTAAGAGGAAAAAGAAATTATGAGCATTTGTTGGATTGGATATTTAGCTCATCTTGCTTGTATGTTTGTGTTATCACCTATAATGTTGTCCTGTGTAATGTTTGGGTCTTCTGGGCTTTCTTAGATCAGAAGAATCGTGTGTTCATTCTTATTCAACTTCCCTGATTTAGAACTATTTTTGTCTCATCTGAGAAATGGATTTTCCTCTGTTTTTTTTACAAAGCATGATAATAATTCTTTAATATGTGTTTTCACTTCCTGAACTTTTTCTAACTTACTTTTTCTGAAGGCATGTGCATGACTAGGATTTGTTTAAAATCGGAGGAACCTGTTTACCAGAGAACTATTTTGGTGTTTCCTCTTCATATGTTTAGATGAAAATTCACAAAATTTCTTTGAATGTCATCATAAAACTCCAATCGTAGGTAGGGATACCTTCAAATCCCTAATGCCCAGCTAGCAGTGAAGTGGGACTCTGGAGATTTGAGATGAGTTGTCATACAGATTTATTATTCAGGACCACCAACTTTACTATTTCCTTTGGCATTGTCTCACCTGATATACTCTATGACCACATAGAATTATTAAGGTGCTCTCTCTAAGACTCAACTACAGTGCTGTGATCCAGTGGTGTTCTCATAAATGGTAAGAATGTATTAGATTGATGTCCTAATAGGGCTACAATTCTACTCTGGTAACAGAACACAGTAAAACATTACAGGTGCTGTAAACATCCTTAGCAGGTTTTGTTTTAAACATGATAGTGCATTTTAGTTTGCAAATCGACTTCACCTCTCAAAATCCTGGGGTCAAATAACAGCACTCACTTGCTCATACAATTGATGAATACTTACAGCATTTTGCTATGTTTTTCTGGGCAGTTAGTGTCCAACACCTTCCCTTAGTTTACAGGGGTTTGAATAATAATCTGCATTTGCATGCACTGGCAGCAGTGTTCCCAAGCTGGCAGGCAGGGAATGCTAACTCACAGGGCTGTGCTTGAATGCATCACTTCTGCTGTGCTCTTCCCTTCCTCTGTGCCAGCAGCTGAGAGAGCTGTGAGTTTTCCCTACACTCAACATCTTTCTGGCTGATTGTCAGTCAAGGCATGCCAGCTGCACCAGCCAGTAAAAGCATATAGGAAAAATAAATTTGTCATAGGAAAAGTACAGAAAAATTATTATTTTCATGCACGACTACAGTAAAGGCACTGTTAGGCTATACTTTGCTAACAAGAAAAAAAATAGCTTTCAAAATCAGAGGGTTTTGTCAATGACAGCCTGCTTGAGGACACTTCCACTCAAAGGGATAGGACCAAAACTTGTTTTTTTTAAAAACTGTTACAATATTAACATTTTATCAGCTGTATGGGTGGATGAGGCTGCATGATACCATTGTGCTCTATCATTCTCAAAAAATTTGGTGTGAATAATAGTAAAGGGATATGCTGGCTGATACGCAGGAAGTTACAAGAGATGTGTGTAGTGAAAATAATGTGTGGTGATGAACAGCACTTTCTACAGTGGATTATTTGTTGAACCTCCAAACACAGTGGGTTTTTAGGTTATTTATAATGTAATATAAAATAGTAGAAAGTCAAAATGGCTTTGTCAGTGATTAAGAAACTCGGCGCAACTTTTAGTTTTTAGTCTTCCCTAAACACACACTTCCATTTCCTCTTATTTTAGGGAGGCAAACTCAAACAGACTCCTGTTTTTGTAGCAGTTTACTTCTAATCACAAATTACAGCTTCAGGATTTGTGTGATTATTTTGTGTCTAATTCTTCCAAAGAACTGTGCAGGACCATGCAGAATGCATTGTGATACTGAATGCTTCAGCTTATGCTTAAAACACCTTAGTCTTGGCACACTAATCTAAATAATGACAGTTTGCAGTTTTTTTCACTCATACATGTTTAGCAGAATCAATCTCCTGAAAGTCAGTAGTACAACTGAAATTAACATTAAATAATACACACGTTATTTGTCAGAGCTGTCTTGAAGGACTGTTGCAAGTGCATCAATTATTTAACTTGAAGACTAAGATCAACCTCGTTAATCTCTACTTAATATATTGTACTGACATATCAGAGGCCTAATTTTGCTCAAGGCTTATTCCATGAGTCAGGGGTGGCCATTGAGTAGAAAATTTGTTTTATTGCTCTGGAAATAACTATTGCATGTCATAAAATGGTGTCAGATTTTCTGAAGTCAAAGCATTCAGAGAGTATAAAACGTGCAGAATGTTAAGGTGCTTTGTTTTGGTATTTATGGACAATCAAAACTGATGTACACTCAAAACTTCAAGAAACAAATCTTTACCAAAACCAAAGACTGTATTTTCTATCCTGCCGAGGAGTCTTTCAGTACCAAGAACGCTTAGGAGCAGGAGTTTTCACAGGGAACAATATTCTCTGTGTGGCAGAAAGCTAACAAACTGTGCCTTCTCTTATATCTGCCATCTCCCAGATCCTGATATAAGGTGAGGCAGGGACTATGATGGCAAACTTCAAGAGATTGGTTCTGGCAAATTGCACCAAATCATCTCCTCTCCTGACATGAAATGCAGAATCTCTTTCAATCTAATGACAGAAAAGGAGTGAATCACCCATTGTTCTGTTAGTTGGATGTGCACAGCACATATGAGGCCTTATATAACTAAAAGTTATTTATGGGAAGTAAGGATCCAAGAGAAAAATAAAATTGCTGCAATACAAAAGTACAGTTAGTGATAAAAGCAATATTGACATATTTAATGTAAGATACTCTGATACCACATATTGTGACTTCAGTTTATGACCGTTTGTCTTGAAGCGAGGGGACAATGCTCTTTTGCCTCCAGAAGACAGGAAAAAGCTGAGTTTCTGTTAGTGTAGCATTGATTTTGTTCAACTGATCAGAGATTCTTTTTTAGGTGTACTTGTGCATGGGAAGTGAACCTAAGAACACCAGAAAAATGCTCTGTTTTGCTAGATTTTTGATGGCTCTTCAGGCATTTTAGTTAAAGCTTTCTCTTCCCCTGTGATAATTTAGAACTTGGCTGAAATATTGTATAAAGTAGATGTAACAACAGGGATAAATTTCTCCATCTTTTGGAATGGAGTTTAGCAAAATTCCAAGAGATACCTGTTCTAGAAAACCTGCAGTGGTCTTTCCCTGGGCTCTCTGAGCCCTGAGAAGCCCTAGGAATGTAATGTCTTCCTGTATCCATGTGAGCTCTGACCTAGGTCACAAAGTCAATTTTTAAAGGCTTAAATAAGAGCCAGCCTTTGTTTCTTAATACAGTTTTAAAATCTCCAAATGCCCACTCTGTTATCTGACTATGCCAGAAAACCATAGGACCTGTATTTTCACTGGTTCATTTCCTCTGGCTATCTATGGAATCACCCACATCTGATTTTAATTAGCAGTTATGAGTCACTGGTGTGTGTGTTTATGAACGAGCAGAGGAAAATACTCTGGTCTGGTTGTTTGGGCACGTCTCTAGGAATTAAGAAAAATTGTGTTCTCTTCCCTCTGCTCTCCTGATGAATGTTTCCTTCAAGTGGGTCAGCTTAACATGAAAAAATCAATAAACTGTTTTCCTTCCTTCACTATCCTTGTTCTTGAATCCTTCCTGACCCAATAGATGGGAGTTGAAATCACTGGATCAGAAAGGTTGATGAGCTCTGGCTCTGCACGTGGGTGGGTGAGGGAGAGGGAATTCCACTTCCCTCCATAGTCCAGAGGGAGATTTAGGAGCACATCTGCACCACCACCTCGGGCTGTGCTGGCTGTGTCTGCACCCCAGTCCTGAGTATCCCTGCTGGAAACCACAGCACATCCACTGCTGGCGTAGGTTTTCTGACTGGAATTCTGTCTGGGTTGTGTTAACATATTCTAGTTTCAGGAGTAAAGCAAATCCATCTCCAAGGCATTTGCTGTAGATGAGTGTTAGACAGCTCCATGCTCAACTTGTTCTCTTTAGGACATTTTCCTGAAGTCTCTCACCAGACACTGCCAAGGGAACTGAGACAGCCAGCCTGCAACTCTGGTTTCCACTGGCTGGCAAAGCAACAAACCTTTGGGAGCTGTTTCAGGGAATACCTTCTGTGATCTGGCTCTGATTCTCTGTGACAACATCTTTATGTTTGTTGAGACTCAGGCTCAATGATGTTGTCTTGCAAGCTCTGGGAAAGGGAGAACAAATTTTAATTTTTGGACCCGTTCTTTGTTTAGAGCCCTGATGTTACTGAATTGACAAGTGAGGTGTCATCTATAAATGAGCAGAAGCCTAAGCACAGAAAAGCCTTCTCAAGGGTGGATCTTGGGGGTGGTCCCCACGGCCCTACTTGTAGGAGAAAGAAATGTTCAAAGGAAAGAAGGAAAGCCCCATTGTAATGTGGCTCTGTACAGAATTGTGCTGTGGGGTGGTAATTCCTGGACTGTGCTACTGAAATGTGTTTGAATGGAGTTCATATATCTCTGGGATTATGATAAGTATGGCTGCTTCTCCTGAAAAGTAAACAAATACATTCCTCAACATGAAATCCCACACAAATGGTCTAAACACAGATTGTGACTTTCACTTAAACTCCCTGTTTTTGGAAAGAATTCCAATTTTTCTTTTGAATTGGCGTAAACTGTTCTTGAGTAACTAGCTTCTTTTCAGCTTACTCCACCCTCTTTTCCTGGATTTCTCATGCTTCTAAAGGGCAATGGGAATACAGTTAGCCATTTAATTCCCCAACTAAGAGTTTTTAAGTCCCTTGCTAGAAGAGTTTTTTGTGCAGATGGGTTTTTCTTGGACCAAATGGGCTAAATAAGCCTATACTTACCAACTTATCATCTGTCCTGTATCTTTTATGTACAAATAGGACAAGTCTCTCAATAATCAAAAAATCCCACTTTGCTGCTGCAGGAGACCAGGCTGACTGAGATTAGAAAGCTGGAGTCAGTGGGGATTTAGTCACATCATTCACACAGAATTTGGTGTGTCGATGCTACTTAGTCTAATTGACAGGAATGAAGAAGTCAGAACACGGACTTACATTTTCTTCATTTATGAGTATATCTAATGTCAGTGAAATTTGAAGCATAATTGTTACTTGGATAAGCTTCTGTGGTTGTAGACTTTCCTCATGTCCACTTCGGAGGCAATTGTTCCGAATCTTTAGTCAGGCCTCCTCTGATAGAGGAGTAATATTAGGAATAGCTGGAGAATTTCGAGGTGTTGCTTTCCTTACCCACTCAGCAGGCACTAGGCCCACCGATAAGCTGCCAGGCACTTCTGTGGCATATTTATGCAAGCATAAAAGCCAGATAGAAGTTAGTTCCTCCTGTGTGTGTACCAGAGTGGCCCCTGCCTCACCTCTGCTGGAATTCCAGTAAGATTTGTGAAAACTGAGATGGTGTGGGCACAGCAGCCACCAGCTGCTGAAACAGCTCCAGTTTCTGCTGGGACATGGCATGAGAGTGAATACTTTGTATTTAAAACTGAATTTCCGTCTCTCCCTCAGTTGTGTGACATGCTGTTCTCTGGCAGGTCAGAATTCAGGGTCTGGATTAACTGAAGTAATGAGCAATTGTTGAAAGTGTAAGACTTAGCTGGTGATGCCTCCAGAACTCGTTTTCTCCCAAGAGGGCACGTCCTCTGACACACTGTCATTAAGTCTAGAATTTCTAATGTTTCTACTGCATGGAAAACAAAGGAAGAGAGAGATTAAAAAAAATCCAACAAATTACTTTAATAGAAATATCTAATATTTTAAAGCATTTTTTTTTCAAGCTGTAAAATTTCATAGACTAGTATAATAATCTATGGGATACTTATTTTCCTTCCATACTCTGTGGTGGAATATCAGTCTCCATATAATTCCAAAAACAATTTTGTGACATCCTTCCAATTGTCTGGCTCTCAATCAGACAAACCAAAAATTTGAATTAATAATTAAATTTGTTGCTATTTTTCATCAATACTGCTGATTCACAAAGAAACCAAAGTTGTTACATTTCATTTGACAATCACAGTCATAGAAACTTTTTGTTTTTGAGAGTGATGATAGATACAGGATTGAGGATATTTTTAAAGTCATCAACTCCCGTCCTCACTTCCTTTATGTATGCCTATAGAGTATATTAATTTTCTATGTACTAATTTAGTTATCAGTGCATACATAGTTGAAGGAATATTAAGCTAGACTGAACTTCTCATAGTTGATACTAGATTTACACTGTTTTATCAATTGAAGAGGCTTCATTGACTGACCCAGAATTGCTAAAATTTGCAGCAACTAAGGACATCAGGTACAGCAGTCTTGCATTGTTGTGTTGCTTAAGACTGGTTACTGAGAACAGTGACTTCCTCCAAGAATACTGTAAAATAGCCTTTAAACTACATTGTGTGATTTCTACACCTACTAAAATACAGTCTTGTAAATGGCATCTGCTTTAACAGTAAGAGACTGTTATTTGTGCTTGGATTCTTTCTGTTCTTGAGTGCGCAATAAAAACCACGGCTGACCAATTTTCTATATGTAGCTTGTGTTATTTAGTTTGAAAGAGATCTACAGCTAGTCTGTGCTCTGTATTTAGGAATTCTGTAGTCTTAATCAGGTGCAAAATCGCTCTCTTAATGAGAGATTAAGCTTCTTAGAGAAAAGTGCCTTTTCCTTGAATATCTATGTATTGGTTTTTATCGTTGATGTCACTTTACTTCCCAGGGTTGGGGTTTTTTCAGTCTGGCAACTCCACCGCTGTTTCATGATTAACAAATGCTATTTATACATTTTTCAATGCTGTGCTACTGTGAAACTTTGGATTGTACATTGCTCGAAGATGGCACTCCTTGATATTCTGTTCTAGAAAAACGATTGCAGTTTTTATTGATAAATACTTGTTAATCATATTTTAGAGTATACTCAGTTATCAAATGACTTGTACTTTTGCACTCTTGGGAGAATGTTAAGTTTGTTTGTTTCTGCATCAGAAATATAGGAACAGTTCTGTCAGAGGAACTTTACTAAAGATGCCATTTTACTTACTTGAGATAGGAAGAACTTGCTGAGCTTGCACTAAAAGTTTTAAAAAGTCTCCTTTCCAACAGAAAGTGAAAATCAACAAACAATTAACTTCACTTTAATGAAATATGAGTTTAGCTGTTGATCAGAAGCACACTGTGATTGTTGTCTATTAGGAATGTGTGCAATCCTTTGAGATAACTTGAGCATAGGTTACTGTAGAATTAATTAAGCTGTAATAATTGTGTTGTGCATCAGCTACCCAAACCTTTAGAGCCTGGGCTGTCTCACACTGAAGCTAACACACTTTTTGGCTGACAGCAGGTTCTAAATTAAATCGTTGTGGGTTGAAAGTTTGGAACTATACTTCTCTTTTTTAAAAACTTTATTTAAATTGAATATCCTTCCTTTTTGGGACCATCATAAATTCATAATCTCTGCTGAATTCAGAGGATGAAGGATAACATGAATGGTCTAGAAACACTTTTGAGTCACACATGACTAGATGTGTCCAGGAAGTATCAGTTATGCTTGCCTGTTTCTTATTTTTCTTTTCCCATAAACATTCATCATGACTACTTTCAACTACTGAGCTAGAGAATGTGATGAGCATCTATATAAATATTCAAAGTTTTCAGTACAAAAAATTACACGGACCCCAGAATGCATCTAATTCATCACTGGCATTCCAGATCTTTTCGTGTCAGCAAAGGTAATTTAAAGCTTTTGTTTTGTACACATAGCCTTCCTTTTGGACAGAAGCCTAATTTGGAACTGCAGGACTGCTGAGAGACAGTCATAAAATACTGACACAAAGCACTCTCTTAGCAGCCATACCAAGAGATGGTTAGGAAAGATAGCAGCAGTAGTGCTGAGCTTTTGTATTCCCAAACCAGCACAGTGGTTCCTTGAATGCCCTTATAAACTATGACTAGTCCTGAACTATTTTAAATTCTTGTGGAAACCATGCTGGCAGTGATCTGCCTGAAGGATTAAGCAGAGATAACACATTCCCTACAGAGTCCAGCTAGGCTAGCTCCCAAAACTGTAAGACCAGGAGCTTGTTTTATGAGGTCTTATACTGTAATTTTGAAGTGCATGTTGATCTTTCAAAACCACTGGAGGAGAATTTGAGCTCTACCAATCACAGACATTGAAAAGTCTTCAGTCAGAAGTCCAAAAGCAACTGGTGAATGCTTCTCCTGCTTAAACACTGTTACACCCACCACTCTGTGGTGTCATGGGGACATTATAACCCTAATATCCCCTATAGATTGCTCTTCCCAAAGCCAAGTGGGTTCTGTGCCTCACTGAACAGCTTTCCATTACACTCTATGAGACTGCACTATATGGGATTTAAGAGGAAGAGTCTCATAGGAGACTATTATCTCGTAGGAGATAAGCTGATAAAGCTGGAACTCTTTTCAAGGTCTCTTCCAAAAATATTAAAATGTTCAAAATTTCTCAGATCTGTGATCACAACATGATTTTATGGTAGGCTGGTAAACAAGAGACACTGTGCAAATTTACCCTTTAATATATTATTCAGTTAATATGTGGGAGAGATGTAGGTAAGTTATTTAGGGTTTAGATGACTTCAGTAGCTTTTTTTTTTAATTTTTTTTATCACATGATAGCTCTGAAAATGTTTTTAAAACTGGGAAGAGATTGTTGTGTTTGAGCAGTTCTTTAGGAACAATTTAGCAGCCTAGAAATCATCATTATGGGTAGAATTTTTTTCCCACTCATCCATCCCTTTCTCTTTATCCTGTGCTGGAATATTCTTACTAATGACATGCTGCTATCAGAGGAAGATGAAGCATATAATGCTACTTAGAGTGGTTTTACTGCTAAGAGTTTGTTATAGATGCTGTTGGTCTGCACCTTTACATGTGAAAATGGGATTTTTAAGTTAGGAAATAAATGCAGAAAAGAATCGAGTTCACAACAAAGTGGATGGAAGTTTTCAGTATTCTAAGATAATATCTGTTCACATAAACTACCAGGCTACAAAGGATTTCAGCATTTTACAAAGCTTCTGCTCAGCTTCCAGCTGGCAAAAAATAGTGCTATTTTCAATAGTAGGAAAGGTGGTGGTTATGCTGTTTTGCATTGCAGAGTGTTCTTATCCCATGTTGTGTCATGTCTCAGAGTAGGTCAGTACAAAATCAAGAATGAAAGAAATGAAACTTTGAAGATATTTGTTTTTTCCAGCTCAGTAACTTAATATTTCATCAAGGGTCTTCTGGGAGCTGATCTGAATATGCTGCAGTGAAGAGAGCAGCCAGGGAGGAACTCTAATGAGAACTCAGTATACATTCCTGACTGCCTTCAAACAACTTGGCGGCCATAATCTTTTAAAACATTCCAAGCACTCATCTCTCATTGTCTTTTGTGGTTTGGACGGAGTGTTGTTGATTGTTGGACTGGTTTTGAGGTAGTCCCCTGAGTGAAATTGTGGATCCTACCTCACACATTATCATCTGCATTTGCATATAATTGAGACATAAGCGCTCTGGCAATCTGCAAAAGGAATGCTGTAGAGCTCTTGTTAAATTTTCTAAGAACAAACACAATAGGAATGCCAGCCTAGGATGTAGGTCAAGAATTTGTCCACGGAATATTCTTTATTAAAGCCAGTGAAATCCTCTGGAGGTTGTTAGATATGAGTTAAAGGAAAGACCTGTATCCAAGACCTCCTTAGTATGGGGATTAAGTCAAAATGAGATTTGGATCTCCTTTGCCTCTCCACTTGTTTGTTTGAAACTAAAATAATTCCAGATTTTTTCAGTTTTTATTTTCAACTTTTTTTTTTTTTCTTTTTTTAAAGTTTAATATTTTTGAAAAAAGCACCAAACCACACTGAAACCCAGGGTGTCCTTTTTGTAAATAGCATCTATGCAGGAAAGTGTTTGAGTCTGTTTTGGGGGGTTGGAGTGAGTGAGACAGAGTGAGAAACCACAGAGGTACTTTATACTGAACATTGCTCCTGCAGCAGCTCATAGGGTGAGAGGTGACTTTAGCAATGACTTGCATTACATAATACCTCCCATCTCTCTGCAGATGTGTGAGTTTGTTTAAATGTTTTATGAGGGTTTTATTGCACTGTAATATAGTCCCAACCCCTCTGCAGTTGCCAGTTTGGTCACAAAATATAATAAATTTAAAAATACCTAATGCTTCAGCTATTCAATAATTTTCTGACAGGCCCCCTGATGCAATTATGGTACCACTGTGTCCCTGAACTACTTTTGTTTGGGATGTGTAGAACAGCAGGTTTAGTTCATTTATCCTATTCTACAAAACCCCTGTATTCAGGCAGATTTGAACATTCTGTACAGTTGTGGAACATTATTGTTCTCTGTCCTTATCTCCCTCGTGCTGTGATACAACAGCAGGCTGTGGAATGATGACCAGTGCTTTCATCCTCTTTTGGGCTTACCATGCCTCCTTGATTTGTGGTGAAAGTTTGAAAATCACTGTGGTGTTTTTCAGGGCTGTAAACCAAACTGAATTCTTGGGCAGCATCTCTGCTCTGTGCTGATATGCTACTTTTCACCCAGACAATAAAGTTTATATTGGGACCCACTGAATATCAAACACTAACTTGTGAGAGCCCTGAGACTGAGAGGCCAGTGAAGTCTTCCTTTTACATTAAGGCAGTGCTCAAGTAGCCCATTCCTTAAAAAAAATTCTAATTCTCTTTCAAATGGAGGAAATAAAATTTGTGAGAGAAAAAACCTCAACCCTACACTTAAAAATAATCTAAGTGTGTAAATAGAGGGCAATTTTAAGCTAAGTAACTCAGAGAGAACCAAGGGAAGATATACATGCATAAAGAAAATTATTCCCTCTTTCCAGTTTCCAATTTCCAGTTCAAGCAAGGCAACTTCCTGCCAGGCTCTGAACGCTGTTTGCAGGGCTCAGATCTTGACTGAGAAAACCAATTTTCCATTTTGAAGTTTCTCTCAGAAGGAAATGGCTCCTGAGATGCAGAAGCAGATGGGCAAATAGAGCTCGGGTGTTTGAGTGGAGTTAGGCTCCTAAGGAAGATGTGCTGCAGAGAGGGAGATAAACACGGAGACAGGATCTTAAAAAAGAACAGTCTTAACTTTTGTGTGAAGTCTCTCAATTTAGGAAGATGGAAAGTGGCCGCATTCACAGAAATTTGGGGAAAATGAAAATTTTGTACAATTTTTTGTGTGATTGCTTCTTTAGGGTTGACAGGTAGGAAAAGAAACATTTGGTTTCTGGCATTCAGGCCCAAATGGAAGCCCAGAATTCTAGAAAAGGAAAGATGTATGCTTTTTCATAGTTATTTTTCAATGGACTTTCCAGCAGCAGTTGCTATCCTTCTCACTAAACTAAATTCTTTGTGGTTCCCTGTTAAGACAACTTCTATTAAAAACATACTGCATAGATGGAATTAAAAATTCCTCATTGAAACACATTTAAATTTGAAGTGTCCAATTTTCAAAGACACTGGCCATGTGAAACAAATGGTTATACTTTAGCCTACAGAATCCTGAGGGGTCTTTGTAGTTGTAGGATACTCAGAGAAGGAGTTTGGGCCTCAATATGTCTCATCTGTATCTTCTGTGTAAATATCTGTCTACGGTTTGGAGGTATCAAAGTTGTTTTCCTAATGTAGCCCTGTCAATTTTGGAACTTACTTGTAAATTCCTCAGGTCTCCTCAGCAATGATAATCTCTTATATTTCATTCAGAGGTCACAAAAGATAGGTTTTTACCAGCAGGGACAACTACAAGGGTTGATAGACTTTGCTGATTTCACACAATTAGCCAGTGGCTCAGGTGGGATAAGAACCTAAATCCCTACATCAGGCTGTATCTTCTGGGCTGTAACAAAAACGACAAAATAACCAGCTATGGTGTCTGCTTTGTGTGTCAGATATCTCAAATTCGACTCAGTAATGTCAGATGGGCAGCAGGATGGAATGTTCCAAAGAACTGCAAGAGTTCACTTGAAACAATGCAGTGCTGCTTTTTCCTCTGGCTAATTGTATAATTAATTGCATGACTGGCCCTCCAAGTTATCAGTAAGATAGAAAAGCATTGCTCACCCATTTCAAACATTTCATAAATATTGTGTGTAAATATCTGTGCCAACTGAAATTATAATTTGAATAATTAAATTATCCTTGTGATAACTTAGGTATAATATATTTCCATTTTTATTTTGCTCCTCTGCGAGTTGTTTCTTGTGTGTGTAAATAGTCCTTTTCCTTTCATTTGTAGCTAGCAGTGTTGGTTGAATGCCTGCACAATTGTACAAAACTTAACTTTTGGGGTAAAAGTTGACACATAATTATACTTTTTTATGTTAACCCAATTGTGAAACACAGTTATCCTTACATGGATAGGAGTCAGTGAGACATTCAGTTCAATGGAGAGCATAATCTAATATGGAACACTTTGGTAATTTGATGGGGTTTTACCCTCTCGAGGTGAAATATTAGAAATATCAGTATAAACTGTGAAGAAATAATTTTAATTTAATTTTAGCCAGATGAAACGAGTTTATGAGTAAGGGTGGGGTGGGAGAGATTTTTCTATACTTACGACTTTTGTGACTTCATTGAAGTGTGAGTGTCTTACCTACAAGGAAAGGAGTTAAAGCCAACATTTCCCACTTCCAAGGTGTTGGGATTGAAGGTCCTGAAAAAAGATTGTGAAGGCACAGTGTGTACCTCCAGGGAGACACGGGTTTGTGGGACAGATGTGAACAGGGTGAGATATTCCCATCCTTAGCTGGAATATAGTTCAGTGGGAGTTAACTCCAATTGACATTGGGGTTCAGAGAAAGCAAGGGCAGAGATTTTTGGCTGTTGCTTTATTTTCTTCTGTGTAGCTTTGTGAAGAAAGGAGCCTAATTTTGCTAGAAGCTTTCCTCAATTCAGGAGGAGCCAGCCATCTCCTGTGCTGCTTTCCACCATGTGAATAGGAGCGGGCAGAGGGCCCAGGAGCCACATTCTCCACCTTAACCCAGTGACGCCTGAAGAAGCCAAGAGTCCTTCCAAGCAGTTGCAGTGGGAAAGGGCCAACAGCTACTTAAGAGTGCCCCTTACTCACATCACAGATACTTTGGGGGCTCGAAGGGAAGTAGTAGAAGGCAGCTGGGAGAGCTGCCAAGTGTCACACTTTTGGCAGCTTTGTCACACATTCCTTCAATTTTGGATTTGGCTCCGCCGCAGGGGGACTTGCGGGTTTCTGCTTGAAGTTTTCCTTCCTTACCGCTTGGGGCCACTGTGGCACTCTTGAGCAGGAAACGTGGGGCATCTCCTCCCTGCTGGATCCCCGGCGGGAAGGAGCCCTTGGGAGGTAGAACTTGCAACATAGAGGCGGGACATTGCCCATTGTCCTCACTGCCTTTGCTTCGCTCCAGGTGGCTGAAACAATCTCGAGCATCCCGGGAGCTTCCTATCACTCCTCAACCGAGCAGGATCCTGGCAGCCCTGGGCTAGCGCTGATGGATCCCCACCCCAGCTCCCTATTCTTTGGCAGCACCTGTTCCAGGTGCTGGCGTTTTGTAGTTTTTTACTTTGCCCTTGCCCTCTTCGGGGCAGGGTGTGTTGACAACAGGATTAGGTGTTTGATCATCAAAAATAGCACACGGGGGCAAGCAGAAGGTTTATGAGAGTATAGAGAATTGTTAAATGGTGAAAGCCTGGACAGCAGTGCAAGTGAGAAAAGTCATATCATCACTGTTGAAGATACACACATATTCTGAGGTAGTTAAGTTCTCTGATGGTGGCAGAAACACTGGAATTTTTAGTTTAAAATATTATTGGAGCACATGTTAACTCTTACTTTGCTAGGCAAATACTTTGCTATTGAATCCAATACAGCTAAACTGTTGTTTTCTTGACAGCAGCAGTATCTGAAAGAAAATACTTCTTTACTTCTGCCATACTGCATTACTCTTTCAATATCTAGGACCATAATTTTCTTGTCCACTTGCATTTGAAATATTGTGGAGTTCAGGCTAAATAACATTCCTTTTTTCTACTTGGATGGACTCTGGTTAAGATGGGTATTTAATTTTATGTATTTTTAGGGTAGCACTAAGTTAGAGTGCTGGGATGGAGGTTTATAGTGTCCTCTATACATTTAATGCAAATTATAAAATATTTCGAGTGACTTCACACTGGCTCTCCCTTTTGTCACCAGCATTAAGTAACTTCTCTCCGAGAGAGCAGACAGTGGATGTCACTTCTCTGAAGGGGTTGGAGGGAAAGAGAAACTTGCTGTTCTCTCCCATTTCAGTGGTACTGAGTGACCTGCTCAGCCTGGAGCAGCAAATCCCTGGGGCCCAGACACCCCCTGGAAGCAGAGCTGACCACGGTGACCCACCACAGCTCTGCTGCAGGGGTGTGGGTTGGTATTGGTTTTCAATTTAGACAAGATGTTGTGTGAGTCACCCTGCCCCCTGCCCTCCCACCAGTGCTATGAATAATAAACTCAGGCAGAAGCTGGGAGCCAACTGATGTGCTGCCAGGGCACGGTTCCTTCTCCCCGTGCTCCTTTCCCTCTCTGCACTTTGCTGGACCTGCAGGGCCTGTTGTGGGTGGAGGTGAAACACATCTGGAAGGGGCTGATTCAAATGGCACTCGTAAGTGAAGAAGGAGGTTCTAAATCCGACCCACCCTGGGGAAAAGGGGCTGAGGTCATAGGAGGGCAGAATGCAGAGTATTATTATAGTGAAAAAGCGAAAAAAAATTACATCAAATGTTTGCTTAAGGATCAGGAGTCCTGACCCAGCCCGTTTGGTTTGCCAAATATTACATGAAGCTACATAAAAAACCAACTCTAACCTCTTACAGCTCTCCCATTAGGTCACATTAAGCTTTGGCAGGGAGGATGGTCCTACTTGGTGGTTTTTTTGATTTGTGGTTTGCATTTGGCCAACCTGACTTATTTAAATTTATTTTATTTTTGTAAATGCTCAATGATAGAGTAAAACTCTAGAGTAAACTTGTTCTGGCCAACATTTATTGTGGAAAAATTCTGTATTATCAAGAGATCTTTGCAGAACAGCTAACAAATTAAAACAAAGCATTTCAGGCACATATTGAAGTTCTTTTTGCAAATGAAGGAAATGTACTGATGGCTGCAAGCCATCCCTTTTGGTTGTTATCCACTTCTAGCCCTCTGGGCTTTTATAAGCCTGGTGTCTTTTGACTCTCCCCATGAGGACAGCAGTGCCTTCGGCTGTGGTGCATCCAGGGGAATGAATCAGAATATGTTCTCCTCCTTATAACTTTGTTAACCTTTAACAAGTTGGTCTTTCCTGCCTTTATGGATAATTTGGTCAGCCCTTTTGCTCCCATTGAGGGTCAGTTTGAGTGTTGCCATTGAACTAGGAAGACCTGATTCCAAGGAGGGACTTTCCTAATCTAAAAGAATATTAAGTACACCCTATGCAAGCTCTTTTTTTTTTTTTTTTTCCCACTAAAAACAGAATTTAAAATAATGTGGAGAAGGATATACTCTTTTTTTATCTTGTGAATAAATTTTTTTTTTCCTCTATGCATAATATTTTTTTGTTACAGAAAAAACACTACCAAAATTTTAAAAACCAATCAGTTGCATTTTCCTTAGTGGGCCATTTTTTATTTGTTCAAAATAACAGAAAAACTTTATTTTGCAATCAGATTGGTAGTTGACTGCTTGTGGTAGAATAAGGGTCCCATTCCTTCTGAGGGCTACAGTCTGGTGACATACATTCTTATCTTTATAATTTTTTCTAGTGCAGTTGCCAGGCTTTGTCATTGAAATATAATCTCGTCAGAGATAAAAATTTGTACTGCATGGAACCCAAGTAGCTGGAGCTAGGAAGCACTTGGAGAAGCCTTCAAGTGAACCTGCTGCCTTCTAACTTTTGTAATTTTTATATGTTGAAAATTTCATTTAGATAAAAAACATGTAAAGAAACCATTTGATATGTTTGTAATATTTTTCAGAACTTTCACGATCTTAGGGGTAAAAATGGCCCACTGCTTTTGCCTTTGGAAAGAAATTTTGCAGCTGTTTTAAAAATAAGTGACAAAAATGCAGGAAGAGCAATAGCTTAATTATGATTTTATCTATAAGCTATGTATCAGAAATATGTCTCCTAAATGATTTTAAAAAGTATGGCTACAGGTTTGACTCAGCAATTGCAATTATGTCCTGCCAAAATTCATTATTTTGTTCTGTGCACATACCTTGTGTAGGCCAACTTTTCCACCATTTGGCAAATGGAATTTGAATTTAGGCTCCTGTGGAGCACTGACCCTGGCTGGATGCCAGATGCCCACCCAAGCCACTCCATCAGCAGGACAGGGGACAGAAAATATAACAAAAGGTTGGTGGGTGGTGATCAGGACAGAGAGAGATTGCTCACCCATTACTGTCCCAGGCAAAACAGGCAAGGTGTGGGTTAATTGATTCAATTTGTTGCAAAGCAAATCAGAGTAAGGTAAATAAAATAAAATCTTAGAAACACCTTCAACCCAGCCTTCCCTTCTTTCTTGGGCTTAACTTTATTCCTGATTCCTGACTTCCTCTCTGTTCAATGGTGCAGAGGGATGGGGAAGGGCATTGCAGGCTCTTCATCACACATCTCTGCCATTCCTTCCTGTTCAGGGGCGGACACCTCATAGTCTTCCTCTGCTTCAGTGTGGGGACCCTCCCAAAGGGGAGAGTTCTCCATGTGCTTAACTGGCTTGAATCCTTCCCACAAGCTGCAGTTCTTCAAGAACTGCTCCAGTGTGGGTCCCCAAAGTCACAAGTCCTGCCAGCAAACCTGCTCCAGTGTGGGCTCCTCTCTCCACAGGTCATGCCAGGAGCCTGCTCCAGGGCTGCACAAAGTCACATCCTCCTTCAGGCATCCACCTGCTCCAGTGTGGGGTTCTCCATGGGCTGCAGGTGGATCTCTGCTCCACCATGGTCCTACATGGGCTGCAGGAGTGCAGCTGTTTCTCCTTGGGCTGCACCACGGGCTGCAGGAGAACCTCAGCTCTGGCACCTGGAGCACCTCCAGCCCCTTCTCCACTGGCCTGGGTGTCTGCAGGGCTGCTCCTCTCATGTATCCTCACTCCTCTCTTCTCTGGCTGTAATTTGCTTTGCTCAGTAGATCTTTCCCATTCTTAAATGCATTCTCCCAGGGGCGTTACCACCGTGGCTGCCTTGGCCAGAGGCTGGTTCATCCTGAAGCCAGGCTGGCACTGGCTCCATCACACAGCAGCTCTTCACAGAAGCCACCCCTGTACCAAAGCCTTGCCACACAAACCCGGTTCAGCCCTGCACATTGCAGACTGACAGCCCTATAATCTGGTGACTGTAGAGCACAGGCTCAACACACGTAGCAGTGCTTGTACAATGTTCCCTACATTTGGCACTTAGCTAAGCTAATCACTCGGCTTTTTGGCAGGATAATTAACCAAATACCATGCTCACTGATACCTCAACAGAGTTGTTTCTCCTCCTGGAGTTAGCTTGTTGAAACAAGTTTAAATGTTCTTATCCTTAAGCTGTAGTGCCGTCAGCAGGGAAGATTTAAAATAAATTATAAAAGTCACTTGAAAAAATGCAGTGTCTGGTAGATTTTTAAATGCCCATGTAGTTTTTGAACTCTTGATTGGCTTTTTCACAGATGCTGGCAACTATAACAGTAATTCTATTGCTATAGTTGATTATCTGATAGTTACTGTTAAAACACCAATCTGTTCTATGGGAGTTGCTGTCACATCAGCCTGACTGGAGGTCACACATGATCTGAAGATGACAAATTCCTGTATTGTCTGATACTCTTGAAACTTTTGTTCCTCTGTGCGCTTTTGATAGCAAAACCACCTTTAAATGCCAAAGCCACATTGTCATAGCTGTCACTGACTCTATAATACAGAGTTGGAGGCAGATTTTACAAAGAGATGTGTTAATGACATTTGTATTGTTGGTGGAGAATGACGCTGAATTATTGAAAAATTGCAACACTGAAGATAGTTGAAGAGAAGTTTTCAAATCTGTCTGTATGCTGTACAAATTGGCAGCTATATGACAACATTATTTCCATTTGTTTTTCAAGTATCCAGATAAAATTGGCAATGAAAAGAACCTGCACAAAATCTCAATAATTTGTTGGATGGAAAGGATCTTTCTTATTCACTAACCGTAATCTTCTGTTATAGTTTATGACTTTGCATTTATGAGTTTACCCGTTTTCAGAAGCGACAGAAGAGCTAAAAGATGATGTTTCTTGTTGCAGGGTCAGCCTGTTCCTCAGTTCCTCCAATTTGTGATTAGCAATGCTTATTAGCTTGCCAGAGGTTTGGATTAAATGCTTAATCACTGTTATGCTGAAGCCGAGGTCATTACTTGCAGTTGTACAAATGAGTAAAACCACGGCATCTAAAGAGAGATTGTTTGTGTCAGCCCTGCTGACTGTTCCCCAAAACTGCTCCCCAAAATAAGTATCTTGTCAGTCTGCTCATATTTGATGTGCTTTTGGCATAGAAAGCTGGATACTTAGCTCCCTCAAATATTGAAATATTAATCAACTACAGAATTGCATAGGTTTTCCTCACAAGCTACACTATCCACATGTATTATTATGCTGTATTTTGATTTCTTAACAAGCTTCTATGATAAAAGCAATTATACTCACCTTGGCTATTATTGTGCACTGGCCAGATTTAGGTACTCTATTTAGTATAGACTAGCTGATGTCACAAACAACTAGCACAGTTTGAATAGTGTCAGTATCCTGAATTTAGATTATTGTCACTCCTCATCTGTGGTACTTCTCAGTTATGTAGAAGTACTATGTCTGTGTCTGGTCCCTTAAAGTTCTCAACCTCTGTGTCACAGTTGCTTTTGGGTGTGTAGGGACATAAGAAGTGTTTTGTAGGGGTAAGTTACAATGCTTGGGCTCCCTTTTCTCATTTGACTTCAGACTGATTAACAATTCTCAAGTTGTAATGATACAAATATGCATTTTATATGTTTATGTTCATGGTGCTGAATTCACTGAAAGAACCTAATGGAAGAAGAAGAAAAGAAGGAGGAATCATTTCTGTGGGAAAGGATCTGGGAGTCCTGATAGATGCCAAGTTGACCATGAGCTGGCAGTGTGTCCTTGCAGCCAGGAGGGACAATGGGATCTTGGCGTGCCTCAGGAAGAGTGTGGCCAGTGGGCTGGGGGAGGTGATCCTGCCCCTCTCCTTGGCCCTGGTGGGGTCACACCTGGAATATTCTGTCCAGATCACCGCTCCTCAGCACAAGAAAGGCAGGGCCTCCTAGAGAGGAGGGTCTGGTGACAGGCTCAGAGATGATGAGGGGCTGGAGCATCTCCCTTATGAGGAGAGACCGCAGGAGCTGGGCCTGTTCAGTCTGGAGAAGACTGGAGGGGATCTCAGCAATCCACATCAATATCTCAAAGGCAGGTGTGCCAAGAGGATGGTGCCAGACACTTTTCAGTGGTGCCCAGTGACAGGACCGGGAGCGATGGCCACAAACCGAAACACAAGTTCCACTTCACCATGAGGAAGGACCTCTTAAGTGGAGGGTGGCGGAGCACTGGAACAGCTGCCCAGGGAGGTTGTGGAGACTCCCTCTCTGGAGCTATTCCAGACCCACCTGGGTGTGTTCCTGTGTCACCTGCTCCAGGTTCCCCTGCCTTGGCAGAGATCCCTTCGAACCCTAATTTGTGGTTCTGTGAAAGGTCTCCCTTAAATTACCATTAATGTGAAAAATACAAAAGGGTAGTTATTGGTAGAACAGGTAAATGTTAAATTTGGGAAGAATGAACTTGAAAAATTCTCAAAAAAAATTTAAAATGCCATGTATTCCTTCCAAATACTGCATTGGCATTAAGACAGCCACAGAAGTATTAAATCCATTGCCTGGATATGTTGCTGTGATGATAAATATTTGTGACTTGAGGATGATCATGATAGGTACTGGTTTCTTTCCCCTGGAACACTTTTTCTTGCTTTTTAACCTCAGATACATGTTTATTACAGATTATAGGTGTGCTTTTGAAACAAACCTCACAGCAGTCTCCACTTGCTGCATTTTTTGTTTGTATCACAGTGAAGTCCCAGAGGACAAAAACTGGATTCCTTTCAAGAGAAACTTGTACTCCAAGAGTGCATGCTCCAGACTCTACTGGTGTTCTATCCACAGCCCCAAACTAAAGCAACTCTGAAACAGAAAGTCTCAAGAAGTGTATTTGTACAGGGATGTCAGGTTCTCGAGGCTGTCAGGGTAGTAACTGCTCTGTTAATAGGGGACTGACTTCAGTAACACTGCTTGCTAATGTAGATGTAGTTATTGTGTCTCATCTTTTCCTCTTGGTGTATCTACTTTGTTCAGGATGTGCTCAGTGAGGCAGATAAGGTGACAAATGCACATATCCAGGTTAGTAGTATTTATTCTATGTCTGCAGTCATTCTCAAGCAACAATGAGACACCAGCACAATGCTGAGAAACAGCTTGAAACTCGACTGAGAAACATTCTACTCTTACACGAGTTTTGTATGGTAGTATTTGCTTTTTCTTTGAATGTCAGAGCTACCACTTTTCCCTTTTAAGACTCCCCTGTGGTGACAGTAAGCATTGCCAGTCACATGGCTGAGATTCAGAGCTGGGAGAACTGCCATAGTAAACTGAATTTGAACTCTGGTCTTCCCATGCCTCCACTGGGATCTATAACTGTCTGAAAGGCAGGTCTGGCCAGAAAATTTTTGTGTTGCAAAATTACTTTTGATGTGCAGCTGGCTATGTAAAATGGTTCTTATTTGTTTGTCCAAATTCCATAGCTGATTTAAACCACACAGTCCAATCAATAGTGCAAGTTTGTTTTTAAAAATAAAAATATTTATATTTTTTATTAGTTGATTGGATGATAATTGAACCCAAGTGGTTTTGAACCTTGGATGCAGCTGAAGCTCTCTTAATTCATTATAGATTGGCCAGCAGGCTGGTGAATCACTGTAAAGCCATGTTGGGGCACTGACAAACCTCAGATAAGTTTGGCTTGTCAGGGGTTTGTATGTAATCCTAAAAAATGCATGTAATTTCTGTATTATTACATGTTAATTTAATTGTAACAGGGTTACTTTGAAAGAACGTTATTTTGTGTACAGCATCACCAGACCTGCTGGTCTAACGCTGTGGAGCTTCACTGCATTCAAATATTCATCAATTTCAACCCTGTCCAAGCTCCTTGTTTTCAGAAACTCTGTTAGAAACCTGGCAGCACAGCAAGATACAGAAAAGTTCTGTAGGAAAATTTAAATCAGGGACATGTGTATTTGTTTTGATAGTGTGTTTGTAGGCCTAATTTAATAATGTATATTCTTGGAGGAAATGTGAGGAAAATCTGTTGTTAAAACAGATGAAAAAAAATGAGATTAACTTATTTCATTTTGCATGAGTTTTAGTATTCGTCTGTAAATTGGTCAGTATGCTGCCATTCAAAAGTTGCCAGTAGAGTCTCACAGCTCAAAGAGCTGTAGGATTTGGAGTAGGGGGCATCATTCTTCTACTAGACATGAAAGAAAAGCTATTTGTCAACCCCTTTACCCTCCAATGTCTAGTAAAGCAAACAGAAATTGAAATGCAGCAGGAAAGTATTTGAAATTTATTTTTCTATGCATGGAGACAGTCATTACTTACTACATTTTTTCACTCTATTCACAATTTAACATGTGATTTAAAAGAAAAAAACTCTGACTAATTTAAAATCTGTTTGGCAGAAGGAGAGAGGTTTGAGGGATACCTCATTCCTCCAGTCCTAGGGGAGACTGGTAACTGCAAGGAGACCACCATTAGTGCTCTTGTTGAAGGAACAGCATTTGTTTGAGCTGGATTGTCATTTGTCTTATTTAGGTGAGAAGAAAGTGATGAAGGAAAGAGGGAAAAGAGTATAGGAGACAGCCAGAGTATTACAGAGCATAGGGAAAGGGCAACAGGGACAGGGACACAAAGCTGGGAATGAGCAGGGCTTCATTTGCATCACTGAATACAGGAGGATACATCACTGCTGGGGCCTCAGATATGTCTGATGGAGGTGATTTTAGTTTTCCTGCATGACTCCAGGTGTGTCTTGGATTTTCAATCGAGATTTTAGACTGGTCAGCACTACTGGAGAAGAGGTATTGGAGGTCAAAGGAAATGTGTCTTCTACAGACAACCTTACTGGTTACAGATATTCTGTCACAGTGGTTTTGAGCTTTCTGATTCAGATATATCTATACATGAAATATTAGGATGGCGCTTTTTCATTTTTCAACAAAGCTAGGGGCTTCTTTTCCCCTAGTTTTAAATGGCAAAGTCATAATAATATCTAAACTCAAAAATGTTTCCCTCTCATTTTCTCTTCCTAGTTACTTTCTCCTTACTGATTTTGTAGCACATATGTAAAGAAACAGTACTTTTTCTTGGATGATTTTGTTAGGACTGAAAGATATTGGACAGATTCGGGGTTTGATTTTGGCATACTACAGTGCTGTGGTCTGACTTGTAGGTTTTATCCATATTTTCTTTGAATAATTTCAGGATTTTGTTTTTCATTTATGAGGCTGTATTATAAAATAAACTGTGGAAATTAATACTGTAATTTTAAGGTAACCTAAATTATTTTCTAAACTATGTGGGTCAAATTGATTCTAAATAAAAATAGAAACTTTCCTTATTAGCAGGGCTAATAAAACTCTTTGCCCATGCTCATGCAGCCTCACTTTTTTACCAGGCAACCTCATGACTCACATTTTTTAAAGCTCTTTATTCATGAATGTATTTTTGCATTTAGCACATAGGAAAAAATTGATGAGCTACCTAAGATAACGTGAAGTATTCAAGCATGTTCTGCATATTCCCCTTTTTCTTGTAAGTTTTCGATACAACTCTCTCCCATTTGAATACTGAGCAAAAAAATTAAAAACCTGTCCCTGCTAGGACCCCTGAAAGGTACCAGTTTGACTGTTCAGATGGTGTTGGAACCAGGTGCAATTTGGTTTAGTATAAAATTCGTCCAAAGAAGGTAAAAAAGAACCATCCCCCCAAGCCCTGTAAGTATGTGGTCTTAAGAAATGCACACAGCTGCAGGAAAGAACTGCCAATTAATGTAATTTACAACAGGTTTCAAAATCTTGACTTAGATTGTGAGTTGAATAGTGTGTGGGGGAAACACAGAAGAGAATGGTGGAGAAGTTCAGGCAAAGGATGCTGTGTGGCAGGGAAAAATTGGGTGAGCAACATCTGGAAACTTAACTTGAAAGAGGAAACAACCAAAGTTGCAATGAGTAAGAGGGAACCCAGACTACAATAGATTAGAAAAGAACAGAAGAAGCCAAGAGGAGACCTTTGTGGTCATGTGTCACACAGCAGGAAGCAAACATGGTTGTTCCTTTTGTCTTGGAAAGTTCTGTCACTTTCTCTAAGTATGATACCCGTGTCATTAGTTTGGCGTGTTGTGCTGGTTTCAAAGTCCGAGATTATTTAATGGAAAGTTGTTTCTGAAAGAGGGAATTGAGTAAAATCCACTGCTTTCTTCACAGTTCTGATACCTGTGATTGCCTTGTGGCTGCAAAAGTTCTTTGCTTACATGAGTATTGAGGTGATTTTATAATCACCTCACTAAATTGTGTGTTTAACTACTGTGTGATGTGCCTCTAGAGGAGCATCTTTCCTCGTGCACACCTCATATATTGCAAGATAAATACTTTTTGTGGCAGGTTGCTCATAAGTCATGTTATCATCACCTTTGCCAGTCATATGGAGCCAATCACAGCTTTCCCTGTTCATTGCAAAAGAATGCAGAGCAACCCACTCAAAGCAGCCTGTGAACACTTGCTTTAACTGTTACCAGTTGCTTTTCTCATCCCTTGTTAATTCCTGGTGGATGCTCTGGTCCAGGCTCACTGCAGTGAAACTGTGTCCAACAGCTGGCTGTGGGCATGGACAGTGCTGGACAACACAGAGAACCTGTGTATGGGGAAACCATTAGAGATATGATGACTAATTTGCTTATTCTTTCTCAGTAAAATTGGCTCTTCATTTTAAATTAGATTTTTTTTTTTCCCCAGATGACACAAACTTGAGGAATCTGTCATTTCTCATGAGAGAAAATTGAGTTGCACAAAAGTCTGAAATACTGTGGCTCTGCTTATACTTTGACCAGAACACCAAAAATTCTTACAAGAAGAGGAAATCACCATTTGACAATGTGGGAGCAAAGGAAATTAATCTTCACTAGACTAGTTAGGTAATCTGCAGCTGCCACAATATTATAGAATAACTTATTAATCTTGCACCTGCCTAAAGTGAAAGCATTTTACCTTTCTAATCTACAAACTAGGGTCCTGGCAGCAGAAACACATAGGCTTTGAGGACAGGATGGGAAAAAACCATACCCACCTGAACTTATTTTTGACAAGAAATGACAAATATAGCCTATTTTTGTTCCCCAGAACATGCTGTATCTTGGGGTGAGGAGGTGTGTCTTTGTGTCTCACCTAGGAAAACCAAGATATTTTTCCATGGGTTTTCTTTTTATTTCAGAGTGTGAAAGCATTCTGTAGCTTTTTGTTAAATTGATTCTTTTAGACTGGATACATGGCAAGAATTTTTAGTTAGTTGGTTGGTTTTTTGTTTGTTCAAATAAAGCAGCTGCAACTCAAGTGAAGCATTTGGGCCTTATCATAGCGTAGAGGGAAACATGATGAAAATCTAGATGATGTTCATTTTCCTCAGCAGTTGCTTAATATCCACCCCTGTGATCTTAACACGCAGATGTCTTCTGAAATGCCTGCATTCCCCCATTATCATCAAACCTAGTCTGTTTTCTCTGGCCAGACTGCTCCTTCTCAAAGCACAAACAGAGAGTTTAACAGAGCACTGGCTGGATCTGTTAGAAACCTGTGCACTGCCCTAAATGTCTTGACTGGTAAAGCAATGCCCATACTTACACTTTTCCAAAAATACATAATTGGACTTGTAGGGTTTTGGCCTAGAGTCCCACTGGTTCCATGCAGTGCTGTCTGGGGGTGGGTATTGTTCCTTTGCTTCTTCAATCCATTGCTTCTTTTTCCCTCTCTTCTTCAACTAATTTTGAAGGTCTATAGGTGATTCTTCTAAGCTCTATGGGTCTGGTCTTGTTAGAAATGCACATTGGTGCAGCTGCCAGAGAACCTCAGTATGTAAATGTATTTCATATTTCTCTGGATTTTTTCCCTACTTCTATTGAAATTTCTTATGCTTATTGCCTACTGTACCTTCCACTACATGAAACAAAGGTCCTTAAAAACTCAGAAAATTTCATGCAAAAGAAAAGTGAAACAGTGAAGCTACACCTCACTGTCAGTTATTTGTTGTTTTAGTACCCTCAAGTTTTCCTGCAATTAGAAAACAGATAATGGCACATAACTTTCAGAGTATTTTAGGATCTATGAACATGTCTTTTATTATTCTTCTAGGAGACATTCAGCACTGAAAACTTCATACTTTAACTGAATATCGTATACAACTCATAACTTGCATAATTTTGAAGTCCTGTAGTTTTTATTTCCTTCCGTAGTGTCTCCTGTCCTGAGCTATTCCTATAAATAATACAATTATGCTTCATAAGCAAAAAAATAATTCCATTCTTTAATTATAAGATTGAAAGAATCTACATATTTTGATATTGAAGTTCAAGAAAAAAGAATCAATTAGTTTTTGGTGGAAGGTGGAGCTTGATTGGGTTTGCCCTATAAATTTATAAGAGCAATTGCAGTATTGCCATCAGAAGTGCTCGGGATCTTTGGAAAATAAGACCATCCTGTGGAAAATTGCATATTAATGCAGAATTTAGACTCAGAAATTGCTCTCTTCTAGGTAGCTGAAGTTGAATGTTATTTGGTCTCATCTGTCTTTTTCAGTTTCCAGATTAATTTTCCCAGCTGTTTCCTCAGGCATGTGAGCTATGCGTGTGTCTGTCATCCTGTTCAGCAGGGAAAAGCTCTTTTCTCATCATCTCAATCCTTTACTTCTAGTTAGGGGAAAAGAATCAGGAACATTTTATATTGGAAAAATGTAGTTATATTGGAATAATGTGTTATGCAGATTCCACTCTTAGGCAGACAGCAGAATAAAGTGCTGCATCTGAGTTTTCCTGTTTGCACGTTTTTCTGTGCTCAACTAATTTTGGTATTGGTTCAGGGTTTATTTAGATGATTTTAGTCACGAGTAGTAGATATTCTAGGAATCTCCTGGTTAAATTGTAGGCAGAGCAGGTTTTGCAGGGAGGGCAGAGGAGCATGGGTGGTTTGCAGTGAGACGAATGGAGAATGCAGAGCAGTTCTCCCAGGCAAGGTAGCAGAAGGCACCAGAGCAGATCTGGCTGTTCCTGGATTGCAGGACGTGGGCACAGGCTCCACTAGGTGGCACGTTTTTGGGGATTTGGTGACATGGTGTTGACAACACATCAGTGAGACTGGATGGACCTTTTTTTTCTTTAATCAATATATAGCACATGCTTTGTGCTTTTACAAGTGGTAAATTCTGCTCTTGGAGTGAACGTTATTAGTCCCGTATTTCCTTCTCTGTAACAGAGGAACATTTCCAGAGCAGCCATGCATTCAGAATGTTTTCTATGCTTTGGACTGTAGTATGCTGTGCAGATGGAAAAATCGGCTATTTTAATATCTGTAATCCAAACCTTCTTTGCTTTACAATCTTCATAGAACTTTAGCAGTGCTCCATTTTAGCTTTGCTTCATTTGGAATTTGTTTGAAACGAATGGCATATGCAATATAGGATAAAGAGATACAACAATGGTTCTTGGTTTGTTTTCCCCTCAGAGTTTTCAAAAAAAGAATCATGGAACCATTTAGATTAGAAAGGACCCTTAAGCTCATCAAGTTCCGACATTAACACTACCAAGTCCACCACAAATAGTCCTCTCGTTCTCCTTTAACTTTAAGTCATTCAGTAAATCCTGTATATTGCACTGGAATTATTTTTATATCACATCAAGTTAAGTTTTCAAAATATAAAGACAATGAATTTCTTTTTTACTAAGTTCTAAAGGTAAGGCATTTGGGGCTTACTATTTGCAAACTAATCTGAATATAACTACTTGGCTTTAAGTATCTTGTTGAACCAAATCTCAGTGTTAAAGTGTCTCACCATGTTAAATATCAACCTGTATCCCCTATATTGTTTTGAATATTTAGATTACAAAAAAAAATCAAATGGAATGATCCGTGATATAAGAATGTAATTAAATAATTACCTTATGCATCTTTTTAGGGAGTTCTGCCTCACTGCAATTGTTGATCAGATAACTGGGCAGTAAGTTGTGTTAAGCAGGTTAGCTGATGGGTGGTCTCAAGGATATTAATATTAAAAGATAAAATCAAAGAATAGAAGCAGATAGAATGAAATCAGTTAACCTCCCACTCTGTTTAGAGAAGGATTCTGTTTCAGTAGAGGCTGACTTTTTAAAGACCGTGACAGCTTTTGGATATCTCAACAGGCAAATAGTTTGTGGGCATAGGTATGACAGACTCCCACAGATGTTTAGAAAAGCCTTCTGCTTCGCCTGGGGTTTTGTATGAAACTTACTGAGAAGTGTGGTCAGGTGTGCCAGCACAAATGAATAAATATCTCAAACTTTTTTTCTGTAAATTCTGTAAATTTTCATGCATTAGTGCTCTAGGGAATCTGCAGAGTGGAGTGGGACAGGCTTCTGCAAAGTGCAGGACTTTTTTTCAGGTAAAGGGAGATTGTTCCATAAAATATGTGAGTGGTGGATGTTCATACAGAACTGAGGGTATAGAGTAATGATTGAGATAATGCAGAGAAAGAAGTAGCTATGGGATAATATCTGTCATGTTTTTTCCACATCTGTTGGGCACTCTTTTAGTGTGTGTTTTTTGAACCTAGTGGTTGCTATTCAGAATCTATATTCGTAGTCTTCCAGTAAAAGAAATGGTTTATTTCCAGAACTTAGACTAGTCAGCATAAAAAAGTCAGATTCAGATTCATTGTGCTGTCTTTATTTTTGCTTCTTTTTCTTTAGGATGTAGCTAATATTCATTATATATTTTGAGAATTAATTGTCCCTTTTCAAGTTATCTGAAACTATGGGAAGAAGGTGACATAAAGGTATAAATTTTGAGTGTCATTATTTATTTTTAGAGCATAAAATTTGGTCTGGAACTTTTAGCCAAGTATTTGAGAAGAAAAAGAAGAGAGACAGAATAGTTTTGATGTCAATACTCTTAGGGAATATTGTTTATTTCTAGTATTAACAGTAGATTTTATGTGCAGAAGGCAGTGTTGACTTGCTATTAATTGATCTGAATAAAGCATCTGTACAACATCTCTAGCACTATTGAGAGGTAATTAACTAAAGCTTAATTTCCTTCTGTAGCTGAGATTTAGGTTTGTTGGCCAATGACACTGGAAACACTGTAACATTGGAAGGATTTTGAGAGCTCTTGTCACTTGCTCTTGCAAGAGACCTGGAATTCACAGAGCTTTTGTCTTTTTGCTTCTGGACTCTGGAATAAAAGTTGCATTTTTAAGTGATGAAGGGTATTTCTGACAGTCTCCAAGACCATCAAGCGTGAATCCCTTTCCTGACTAGTAGCCTAAATTGTTACAGCCATTTATTGTATTATGAGTTACTGCCTAATTATTTATTTTAAAATAGTTGATAAATACACAGTTGCCAGAACATTATTTTACTGCAGGGGAAGCATAAAAACTGTGGAAATACAAAATACCAGTTGTAGATTTCATTCTCTATTTATCAGCGAACTTCTCAGAGGAAAACCTGGCTTAGAGTAGCTCTTGCATTATTTCTTATGTAATTTGATCAGTTTCTTAAAAAGCATATAAATCTTAATGTTTTCAAGGCATTAAAAGGAATCTAAGCCTTCAAATTCCTTCAGTATTCCATTTGGAATGGAATGGAATCAGAATCAGTCATAGAATGGCTTGGATTGGAAGGGACCTTAAAGACTATCCAGTTCCAACCCCCCGCCATGGGCAGGGACACCTTCCTCTAGACAAGGTTGCTCAGAGCCCCATCCAACTTGGCCTTGAATGCTTCCAGGGATGGGACAGCCACAGTTTATCTGGGCAATCTGATCCAGTGCCTCACCACCCTCACAGTCAAGAATGTTTTCATAATATCTAATCTAAACCTGGTCTCTCTTTCAGCTCGAAACCATAAATGGTTCCTGATTTGCAAGGCTAAGGCTGCAGCCAGTTTCTGTAATTGTCATTCTTGTGGACAAAATTTTCGCTTTAATGTTTTCCTGAAGTATGAGTAGGTACTCTGGATTTGTTCTACCAGTTGTTTTCGTGATGGATCCAAGTTTTTTACACAGCCTGGGATTAAGTAACTAATTCACTCATGGGTTTGGCTCCACCTTTACCTGAAATGATTGACCACAGATGTACAGTACCATCATGCTTGGGTCTAATGAATTCTTAATGAATGTAGCATTAGTACAGAAAGATGCCTAAAGGGTTCAGTAGTGTAGGGAAGATTGTTAGCCAGGCATCAAGAGAATTTAAATTTTATTCTTAGTTTTGAAATGTGATAAATCTGGCTATTGCTGGGAAAAAACCTGTCCAAATGTGGTGAATATTGTGTCAGTTTCGGAGTACTTTTGTTTCACAATTATTGCTTTCTTAAATATTTATCTAACAAGGAACATTCCTTGCTTTGCCAAATGCCTTTCCTGCAATAGTCTGGAAAGGCTGAGGCAGATCGGGATGAAGCATTGGTGGCACACCTCTAACAAAAGCAAAAACTCCTGTGTCAAATTACCTTTCAAGGCAGGAATTGATCCAGAATTGATGTCATGTTAACTCAGGGCAGGAATGCAATGTTAACTGAGGAAGTTGCAACATACCTTGACCGTTGCTAAATTAATTCTTCTTGTGGGATATTTAATTTGATGTGCATCACCTTTTGTTCTCTTTGTGAGTGAGTTCAAAGTAATTCTGAAGATTTAAGATATTCTCAAGTGGTTGGAGTGAGTCATTTAATATTTTTATATGTCTAATTCAATTAATGTAGTTAAAGAAGAGATATATAGTTAAATTAATGGTAAGAGCTGGGACTATTCAACCTGGAGAAGAGAAGGCCCTGGAGAGATCTGAGAGCAGCTCCCAACACCTAAAGGGGGCTTCAGGAGAGCTGGAGAGGGACTTTTCACAAGGGCATGGGAGAGAGGGGGAGAAGGGGAATGGCTTCAGACTGAAATAGGGCAGGTTTAGATTAGATAATAGGAAGAAATTCTTTGCTATGAGGGTGGTGAGGCACTGGAACAGGTTGCCTGGAGAAGCTGTGGATGTCCCATCCGTGGAGTGTTCAAGGCCAGGCTGGATGGGGCTCTGACTCTGGTCTAGAGGAAAGTGTGCCTGCCTGTGGCACAGGGGTTGGAACCAGATGATCTTTAAGGTCTCTTCCAACACAAGCTGTTCTGTGTTTCTGTGATAATCATCCAACTAATCAGTGCAGTTATTTGATATCATATTCAAACTTGGCTTGATAGATCACATAGCCAAAAGAGAAATTTCCAATCCGATGCATGAATACAATTCTAAAAATCTGGTTTCTTGTTAAATACATGATTCACCTTCTGGGAATGTCCATCAGGATCTGCCTAATCAGTTCTGAATGTAAATTGCCTGAATATTTGCAGAAAATAGTTGAATGTCCTGAGCATAAATACAGGAAATCCTTTAGGCATTTACAATTTTAGGTATAATATTTTCCTGTGTTTTCCTATCTATTTACTGATGTAATTTCTCTTTTAAAGATAGTGTTCAGTGACTGGGGCTGTGCATGTTAGGATAGAAATCCAGGCTATCCCATCTGTCTGTTTCCAGTTCCACAATCTTTTTTACTGTTCTTCAAAGTGTTTTTCACTTTGTCCGTGAATGAGGAGGTGAGAAAGAGCTAGGATGAATCTCTTCTGAAATAAACAAGAGAGAATTTAATTCAGTAATAATAACAACAGTTATAAAAAAAATTAGAAGGATAAATTAAAAAGAGGAGCCTTTTCCTCATAACTTTTTCATGGTCAGAAGAAAATGCAAGGCTAGTCTTGCTCTGCATTCTTTCCTAGAATCTTCAAAATGTAGTATAAAGGTTGCCCAAATTCTTGTATTTCTGAGAAGATGTGTCTTTTCTTTTCAGGGTAGATATAGGAATTATCTTTGTTTTCAAAATTTAGCTTTGCAGCTGCATAAAATTAATCAAATCACCTGTAAAAATCAACCAGCTTTGCACTGCTGCAATAAGCAACTTGGTTATGATTTGCAGAGGGCAAATCTTCTTAATGGTCTAACTTGTTTTAGGACTTCAGTGTTTCATGGATGCAAAATGCTGAATCAGGGATTGTATAAAAACTTATTTTCACATTCTCTTTCCATATTTAAAAAACACATCTGTTTGTTTTTCAGCTCAGGATTATGAGTTTCATTCATGAAGTCTCTTCTGTTGCCATAACAGGGATGAGTTTCAAACTCTTACTTTACTCAATATATATTCCCTGTGGGCTGTTAATGAAGTAAAATTGGGTAATAACATTTACCAATTTATTTTGAGATTTGAATTAATGATCTGGAAATGTTGAGCTTTTCCTTAGATTTGCTCTGGTTTGATTTTTACCTTTTCTTTTTGTGTTGAAATGATGCAATTATTCATTAAAAAAATTGTCACAATGAAATTATAGCCTTGTTTTGATTAAGTTATCATATGTGTGTAAATTGTAACCCTTGCTGCTCTGTGTTCTGAGCCTGCCACTGCTTTCTCCACTAGCTGAGACTCCAATACTTAAAATGCTCCTTTTTTTTTTCATACACAAAAATGTACCTCCAGCTCATCAAACCATTTCCTTGGGAAGCTGTGGTTCATGACAGCATGACCAAGTTAGCGTTCTAACCTGGAAACGAAAGGAAAGCAGAAGCTGTGCTGTTTGAGAAGCGCTGGCACAGCAAGAGATTACCCTGTCTCATTTTCCCCAAACCACATTTTTCTGGAATTACGCTTCCAGGAGAGTCCCCACCCAGGCAGTCCTTCTCCCAGATGAGGTAAAGGAAGCCACCATCAAGCTGAGCTGGGAGCTGGGTTAGGCTTCTCTGAGCTGGAAGCCTCTCTTCATTACATCACACCTGGCCATATTTCAGAGATTAATGAACGGCATCTTGTCAGGTTTAATATATCACAGTGCTTGGGTTCACATTGAAGATGTAATCATAAATTCCCTGAGCTGTGAACTACACCTTAAGGACTTGCAGGGAGTTCTAAGAAGGCAAGAAAAAGAAATGACTGTAAACTAGAGAGTGTGCCAGTTTTGAGAGAAACCTGCAGATTTTCTAGGACATTAGGTTTCAAAAGAAGGATTACACACAGACTAAACAGAGTAGAAGTCATAAAAATTTAAAGACATCACAAAAATAAGATCCCTTTTAGGTATGACAGAATACTAAAGGAAATTTATACTGAATTATACCACCCAAGCAGGCCCATTAATTAACGTAATGAGAAAATATGTTCCATTTCCACGGACCCAAGCGTGTCAGGAAGCATTTGACACTTTTAAAAGGGAGAGAGGTGAAAGCCTGCACTTCGCTGCTCTTGAAATTCTCAGGTTTTAGCTTATCTATTCACATTCATGTTTGGGCTGCTGAGGCATTAGGATATGTACTAATCAAGAGAGAAAAGGAAAAAACTACTGCAAGTGACTGATATGCTGGAAAAAATGTAAACACATTTGTGCTGAATAACTCAGGACACTCTTGCATCCTGAACATTGGAGAGGTTGTCATGTCATATAGGAAAGCAGGAATGAAAAGAATGTTTTTATTGTCAAAATATGATTCTGAAAATATTATATATGTGAAATTTAAAAATCCATAAGCAGATGCTCCGTGTTTATTCCAATGGGTTATACTTGTAAAGCTGACAAGTAGGGCAATTTGCAGGATCAGGAAATAAAAGCCAGACATTTGAGGCTGTTCAGACATCGTTTTTCTATGCAAAGAATTTAAAATCAGGTTCTAATTCCTTTTTCTCAGAGTTTTATTCCATTCCTGTTATTCAAATATTCTCCTGTATATTGCTTGGAAATTCTTACTGTCATTCCTTGACAGAAGCAAGCTGAAAAAGTTATTTTGAGCCTTAATTTTTTTTTTTTAGGATGTGAAACCCCCTGTTCCATTTCTTATCTGTGATGTAATGGCCAGCTGATGTTGAGAATGGGACATTGCAGGTGGCACCTTCTGCAACACGTTTTGTAATTTCTCTGTTTGGAGAACAACTCCCAGATATTGTCACACATATTTAGTTTTTGATAGATGGGATTACCCCTTCCAGATGTATTCTTAGACTTAACATGTTGAACCATCTGTATTTCTGAGGCATCACTTTTTAATAAATATGTGTTTTGTACATGTATAGCTGATGCTTAAGGATTCTCTAACTTACAAATAAGTGTAATTTTTATGCGTGCAAAATTTTAAGAATTAAATACACTAGTGTGCATAGGGTCCACATCTGATACAGCACGTAATTGTTTTTTGGGATTAAACTTTGTTTCTTTTCACTTGGTGTCAGGATTTGGGCCTGCAGATCCCTTTTCTCTTTTGTGCTAAGCAGGTTAGATGTTGTGTGTGCAAAACTGTGCTGTAGCCAAAATAATACTTGAAATGTTTGGTCACCAAGAATCAACAGAAAGAAGGCCAAACCTTATGCTTTTGTGCCCGCATAAAAAGCCAGTTTATCTGTGTGGTTGAAATGCAATGTGGCAGGTATTCTATAATTGCAGGAAATAGAGGCAGAAGATGCAGGAAAATTTTGCATTTCATTGAAACTGGCGAAAATATTTTACATGGGCAAAATCCAGCTTATTTACTTCACACATTATCCTATACTGCACTGTCATTTTATAGGAGTGCTGATCGCTATCCTGATTATGTTCATCTAAATATTTGCAATGCAGAGAGTATTGGTTTGTTTAAAATTGCTTGTCTCTCAGTTGTTGTGGAGACTTCTATCAGCATTATCTGTTTCTGAGAAGAAACTTACTGAGGACAATGTGCTAATAATCCCATTACAGATAATTGAAAGGAAGCTCTTTCTGAGCAGGCAGCTTTCAAAACAGTCAGGGGACAGAATCTCATGTGCTTCTTTTTACTCTTTATAAAAAGGTTAATATGAATTATTAATTCATTCCTATTAATTTGAGTGATCATCGTCTGATCTTCTGATCTCTGATCTCAGGTTCTGCTTAAATGAGTAGTGGTACTGAAGATTAGCCTTCTGCTGTGCCTGTGCTGCATTTAGCAGTGATTGCAGCAGCCAGAATACATTTCTGAATGAGGTGTGTAAGCACTTTGGGATACAGGTCGCAGTTAAAACAGTCCTGCAGAGCTTCACAGGCTTGCCTGGAATGTCTCTTTGCTGCCCCAGACTTCCTGATGCCATCCCTGGGCTACTGCTCATACTCCAGCTGACTCAAAGCTGTCTCCCAGAACTCAGTAGCTGCTCAAAACTTCAGCAAAAACTTGTCTTCACTTTCATTTCCTTTAATAATAAAGAGAACACTTCAGCGTTTTCTGTTACCTGTTCAAAAAGATTCATGAAAGGATTCACATAAGCCTGTGGGGCTTTAATGTCTCAGTGCCATAATCTGGCAAATCTTTTGTTTTGAGCTTTTTTGTTGGAGTGTTTTATCCCTTGAATATTTCCAGGGATAGGGCATTCCCAACTTCTCCAGGCAACCTGTGCCAGTGTTTTACCACCCTCTTTGTGAAAAATTTCTTCCTCTTGTCTCATCTTAATCGACCCTCCTTCATTTTGAAACCAGTGCCCCTTGTCCTGTCACAACAAGCCCTGTTCAACAGTTTGTTCCCATCTTTCTTACAATTCCCCTTCAAGAGCTCAAATACTCCAACAGGGTCTCACCAGAGCCTTTCCTTTTCCAGTCTGAGCAATGCCAACTGTCTCACCCTTTCCTCATAGAAAAATCATCCCTCCAGTCATGTTTATGTCCCTCCTCTGGACCTGCTCCAACAGGTCTGTGTCTTTCCTCTGCTGGGATCCCCAGAGCTGGACGCAGCACTGCAGGTGGGCTCTTACCACAGTGGAGGAGATGCTCTGCCTGTGCTATGAAATGGGGCTTTTATAATTTGTAAAATAGTAACAATTAAAAAAAAATCCCTGATTATTTTCTATAAACAAACACTTTGGGGTTTGTCCCTTAATTCTTTTCCAAAACTTCTTGGAGATTTCCGAGATGCTCTGCCCCAGTGAGGGCTAAGTGAAGCGTGGAAGAGGCAGCATTGTGCTGCCTGTTGCAAACAGACCACTTGGAAAAGCAGGACACAGAGGCAGAAAAGGGAGTTTGACTCACCTGGGAGGAGGCACTGAGGCACTCGGTCCTGCTTCCTCGAGCGTGTATATCTAAATTGCGTAGCAGGATTAATTTAGTGGGCTAATTTACACTTTCAAATAAGCTTTCTGGGCCAGAAGATTCTGACTGCTCTTCCCTCTCTTCTTTTGATCCAGTGCTTTTTATCACTTCTGGCTTCACTGTACCTTGGATTCAACCAGAAAGACTGCAGTCAAAACAATTTCTTGGGAAGTAACCAGAAGTTAGATCCACCTCTTTGTGAATCGTAGTGGTGTTCTTATCATTAAACTGGCACCGCCACCCATGAAGTTAATTGAGGTGCTGGCTATGACTAACTTTTCAGGATTCTCCAAGGTTTCAAGCAAGCTTTTGCAGTGGTATGTCTTATCCTGCTCTGCTTTTAGGAGGAGATAATTATCTATCTCCATAATGTTTGGGTACTTCTGAGCATATATGCCAGCCAGAAAAAAAATTCAGCCATATTAGAAGAAACATAGTGAGCTCAGGTGCCAGGATATTTAAGTAGTACTGGAAATTGGGTAGATGGAATTGTTCCTTGGGACTCAGAAGGGTTTACAGGCCTGGGACACACACACATCAGCTTGAAAACTGCTGTCTTCTTGGAGGAAAAAGTGATGCTAAACACAACAAAATAATAAAACCAATCCTGTCTAATCTGTGTTTGAGACACATCAACACCAAGGCTGTGGGTTCAATCCCCATGTGGGCCTCTTCCTGCAGAGTTGGACTCGATGATCCTTGTGGGTCCAACTCAGAATATTCTGTGAATATTCCGAGTGTTCCATCTGGGGTAATTTTGGGTGAATCTGCAGTTTCAGCAACCACTGCTGCCTGAGTATTATGCGAGGGATTTCATTTCATGGCTAATAGAAGATGTGAAGAATTTGCAAGACAAAAAGCTTTAAAAATATTAAAGTGCAGTTTATCTGCGTACTGAAAATCTGATTATTCCGTAGAAGTTCCATCAGAAACAAAAAGCTGTAATTATAAATGCAAATTAAAAATGGTTCCAGTAATTTACAGGGGCCTCCTAGACATGAATTCATCTTACTACTAAGGTATTTAGATAAGAAACCTGAGAAAATGCTAGACAGCTGTGGTTTTTTGAATAATTTTAATAAGCTGACATGGTAATGAGTTTACTGGGTTGCATTCTGTTGCCCATACTGAAGTCTGTGCTGTAACTTTTTCTTGCAGAACCATCTTAAAAACTGCCTATTGTTTTAGCTTTTCCCTGCTTGTTTGCATTGATCTAGAACCAAATAGCTCTGAGTAAGTGCAGAAATGATGCATGAGGTATTCGCATGTGTGTGTGGCTGCAGGTTTCTGTTACAGATATAATAAGCAAAAGGTATATATATATATATATGTGTGTAGGCTGCACAGCTATACATCTTGGAAACCTCAGGGTTAGGCTGACATAAGTGCCTTCTGATGGCTTGCTAGCTAAGATCTAGCATGAGGCTCTCTGGGGATGAATTTCTTAAAAAAATAAAAGTGGGTTTGGCCACATTTATTTGATATTACATTCATAGGTGTAAAATAGCAGTTTATAGTTTCACTTGTCCATTTCCCTTGCTCTGGACCTGCCTCCCTGATCAAGAAATTCAATAGCTATTAAAAGCTGCAGCTGTACTAACAGTCTTATGCTTTATAGGAGGCATTTTGCAGCTATTACTTTAGAACAGGCGTTCTGTGCCAGTACAGATGTTACGTCCACCTTTTTCATAAGCACTTTATCTGCACCATGGGCATTGCATTTCTAATGTTTGCTTGAAATTGCTGAACATGCTCCGTAGCTGTAATTTATTTGGGCTGGTGTAGTTTAAAGGCCTGAAAGCTGTGTCTGCACCTGTTCTATTCATCCAACCAGGAAAACATGAATTCCACTGCAGGAGAGTTTGTGCAGTTTGGGTCTCTTCTTTGTAAATCTCCTGAACCAAAGGCAGCCATTTGATTCACGCGTATGCTCCCTTTCCCCGAAGTGAACATAGCCTGCGTATATATCACAGAATCCTAATTTTCTAATACTGAAAGGAGAACAAACCTCTTGTTCTGATGAAGGACAGGCCCAGAACTCCAACATTCCCTCCCTCAGTCTGTCTCTGAGTAACCAAACATGCACAGTGAAAGGTGCAGAGACATGTAGAAATTGCTCCAGTGTGTACAACTGGGACAAACTGTGTAGGATAATGACACTAGTTTCATTGTGGGACGATGTAACAGACACTTCTGAGTGAAATGTATTTAAAGTGAGATAAAAGGACTGAAAAGGAAAAGCCACTGCTTAGCCCAATTTGCCTCCTGACAATGCTGATATCAGTGAATTTGTGCTAAAGGAAGATAAGTGACAGTGAAGATGACTGAAAGATTGACAGTATCTGAAATTTTGTATGTTGAATGTTGAACCAGTGTAAGAGCCAGTCATTCAACTGTTTTAGCCCAAAATTTCAGAATTCATGCAACATCCAGGAGTAGCTCTAGCTCTGAAAGACAAAAAAAGTAAACAAAAAAAGAACTTAAAACCCCCCAGAAACCACCCCAAAAGAAGCAAACAAGGAAGCCACTGTTGAGTGAGGTTTTCCAAACCAAAGCTATGTCCCACTTTGCCCAGCTCTGCCAGAGACATATGTCATCTGCAGACATGTCATGAAATATGACTCAGACCAGTCCTTCCCCCAAAATAAATAAATCCAAGCACATAGACCTAAATGATTCTTTGGCATCCTAAAGATTCTACCCTACTTACTTGTGGTGCATTTTTAATTTACCAGGGGCTGATCCATTACTTAGTGTTTTCATTAAAATAAAAGAGAAAAAAAAGCACTTGTGCCATAATCAGTCTCATGAAACACTTGTAAATATGTAGTGAATTTAGTGCAACAGAAGGGAGAAGCAGCATATCTATAAGAAAACAAATAAAGACCCAAACCAAGGATTGAAGGAACAGAGCTGCATGTGGGAATAAAAAGAAGGCAATTGAAAGACAGAATATTGTTCTAAGTGTATATTTTGGGAATAGTGATTAAATACTTAATCAAATACATGAGTATTAACTGTATTACTAACATGAAATGTTCCTGAAATCATGCATTAGACTTTGGATTCCTTTTGAAAGTTCTGATGGCTTTTGGCAAACCATGCAAGCCTTGTTCAAGAGGCTGAGGATGCCTCCTTTGGTAAATCCAAAATTTCAGATTCAGAATTTGGCCCTTCAGGTTTAGGATATCATCAGAAGCTCTAGGTAGAATTACAGTCCTGCTGTACACAGCTGAGTGTATGTAATTCTCTAAGTAAAATTCATGTCTTATGTGTTGTAAAAGGAATGAAAGGTAGCTGTTAATTCCAAGGCTTATAAATATGTCAGTGGGTTTTCATAATATCTTAATAAATTACAAGAACAAACTCAGTGACTCATGATGTCACCAGAGCTGCTCACTGCACTGTATTTATTGTAATTATGTACAAAACTCACAGAACTCTTTTTGTATTTTCTCTACATGAATATATAGGTCCCACTAAAAAATCAAAACAGTCCTCATGGATTTCTTCACTATTTATTTGTCATCTTTCAGCTGTATTCTTGTTCTGAGCATTTCTTCAAATGCAGAAAAATTTCAAGAAAATGGGTTTAAAAGAACATTGCTACAACTGCTGTATTTATTCATTGAAAAGCTGACGTAAAATACAGTTTCCAAATATCCTCAAATTTGGGTGAAGTTCAAATTTTCCTTGGATCCTAGTTCTCTGGCTGGCCACCAGCCCATATCACTAATGGTATAGCTAGCTGAAAAATGGAAAAACAATTTCATGAAAATTTCAGGATTATTTTGGCATCAATCTGAAACGTAGAGATAGCATCAATATCGTAGAGTTGGTAATGCTTCATTCTTTAGTTTGAGAAACAAACACAGGACAGGCTAAAGGCTTTAGGTAAGTTGAATGTGTAAGACTAATTCAACAGCATTTCACACCACCAAAGTAAACCTAGTGTGAGAAGAAGCCTTGGCCCTTTAGTGCTCCCTGTCCCAGCTGGTCCCAGATGCAAGTGTGGTTTGCATTGAAGTGTTGTGATGATTAATTGTTCTCTTTTATCATCAAACACAGGGGGTGGATCTGTGGAGCTGGCCCTGCTCCCATGTGCGTACTCAGGTGTTGAGTTCAATGGAACAGAACCTCTGACTTAGGATGGGGAGAAAAGGAAAGAATTCCACACTGCACCTATGTTTTATGGCCCTCATTTAAAGCACTGGAAATGGTACCTCTGAATTTAACATATGTTGATTTGATGCTGGGCTCCTCTGAAGAGATGAAATAAACAAAAAATAAATGGCCCCAATGCTTCTCCCACTATTGCTGAACTATTTCTCCAAGGTATCTGTGTTTCCAAAACTGTGTATGAAATCTCCTTGTTCCAGCTGCATGTCCACTCACATACTGCTTGCCATGCAACAGGTATCTTTTCAACAGGGATGTCTTAATTTTCTGTCCATTCCAAACTTCCCATTCCAAAAATAATAGCAGTGTTCAGTCACATTTTATGAAAGCATCTTAGAATTTATATAAATAAAACTAGCATACATTTCAAAGAATGTATAAAATGCTGACGTTTTGCTTTTACTGCAAATATCAAAGAGCCAATTAAAATTAAAATTTAATGAACTTTAAATAATGCATTTAGTCATAAAAAATATTAAAACAAAAAAAATTAAAGCAGCAGCTGTACCTTATAGAGTAAGATAAAGTTTAATATATTTTATTAGCTTAAGGGACACAGAATAACTATCTAATCAGAACTTCAGGCATGCATTTACATAAATATATTAAATTAAGGAAAGCAATTATACACTTAAACATCCTTTTGTCTAAAAAAATCATTAAATCCACAGATTAACAATAAATCCAACTCTATGTATTTATCACTTCCAGATACAACTGTTCCATTTCTCAGATATTACACAAATACATTTGTTAGAATTTATATGCATTATACATATATTATATATTACATAATAGTGTGTATACATACATGGTGTTCAATAATATAATAATAATTTGTAGTTTTTATAGCACTTTTCATTTGAAGAGCTCAAAGTGCTTTACAAGGATTGATTTCACTAATTTTTGGATGGGAAGTGGAGGCACAAAGATGCAATTATTTCAGGTTATATAGAATTTGTGACAGACAGCAACCGAATTCTCTCGTTCAGAACTTCAGTCCTGCTGTCCCCCTAAAAAGAAATGCACATATAGCATGTGGAGTCTGTGTAGGTAGACTTGCAAAGACTTGTAAGGTCTCAAACCAAGAAAGCACTTAATGATATTAATAATATTAAGCACATGACTTCAGTGAGGCTCATGTGCTTAAAATTACTTGTGTGCTCCCAGCTAGATCGGTGCCTGTGTATGCTTAGTAGTATAATTCAGTTTATAGAAGATGCTTAAACCTAGTTTGAGTGATATTTCTAAGCTATTTTCCCACATTTCAAATGTACATACAGTACCTGACAGCTACTGTGAAATAAAACTACTTGAACAGGGGAATGCCACTACAGTAATGTTCCCGAGTGACTGAAGTTTTGTGATTTCCTCTTCGGCTTGGCTCCCATTACAATCTAATTGTTCTCAGAGAGGAATTGAAGTTTTAATTCTGCAGTATATTTTGTGGGGGACAGCTAATAGCATTTCTGGATAATTCACAGGGTAGGGTTACTGCTTCTGGTACTAATGGAGACCACTACAAGTTACCTCTGGTGACTTAATACCACGTGGTTTCTCGGTATGTCTTGATATGAATCAAGTTCATTCTGCACACAAGTTTTGACTGCCTAGAACATTTTCTTTTAAGCAGTTCCTCCTAGGAACATTCAGAAAATGGGGTTGTTTGTTACTGCCTTGTGATGCAAAACACCCTTTTGTCCTACTGTAAAATGTATCCTACATAAAAAAAAACCCTGTCTCCAAACCAGCCAACTCTCTCTGCCTTTTTTTCCGAGAATACTGTGAGCACAGTCATTTTGTATATTCACATGCTTTAGCTGATGATGCCTTTCTGAAATTTCCTGGGAATTTAAACAGTTTTTCACTTTAAATATATTTTTTTAAAACTTTTTTTACTTCTTCGCAAAACAAAAATAAATAGGAAAACCTCATACAACTCTTCTCCAGTAATGCAGCCTGCTCCCTGTGCAAAAATGTCTGACAGCTTTGTTTATGGAAGCCTGTCTGTAGACAATAGGTAAAGACACACATTATTTGCATATGTGTCAGAATATTAAATGCTTTTGAATGTCTGTAGCATAGAATGATCACTAGATGATATTTTGTCGATACTGAGAGCTCAGGAAAGCAGGTGAGTCACTCAGCTTTCACATCAGCTGATGGCTGGGCATTAAAAAAGTATCAAAAAGTCGGGCAGATTTTGTGTAAATGCTGGCAGTAGCTATAATGAAACCCAGGAGTATTGGAGTGCTCTGTAGGGTTTTCTGCACTCTCATTCCACAGAACATCGGTGTAATGCTGCTGATGCAGACACGGAGAGGTCATGTGTGCACTGATGTCTGAAGTTAAGATCTTCTGCCAGCTAAGTGGATCTCTTTTAAGGACTTAATCCTGTAACTAATGAAGTCAATAGGAGATTATCTGTTGACATCAATGGGCTTGGAGTCAGGCCCTCAAAGATTAAAGTAATCCTGTACTAAGCTTTCAGGTGGCTTCTGCTGTTTCACACCTATATCCCAAAAAGTACGTGCCTTATTTCACTGAATTACTCTGTTGTTGAAAACAACAAAATTTTCAGCAAAACAGCCTTAATTTTTTTTCAATGTTTCTGAAACATTTTGTCCTGAAACTGCTTAGGGAAATATTTATTGATCAGGTTTTTGTAGCCAGAACCCAGATTATTTAGTACAAATTTTCAGCAAATTTGAATTGAAACAAATTTAAAGGGCATTTTTATTAGAATGTTGCTTTTCATTTTTTAATATTGCAAAATGAAAATGATTAGTTTTTATTTACCACTTGGTTTCCTTCTGGGTTTTTTTTTTTTTTTCTTTTCCCAAGATAAAGGACACATTTTAAGTTGGACAGAAGATCAAAATGGTTTAATTCCTAACTAAACTGATACACAGATAATCTAAAGGACAGTAAATTAAAATGCATTGATGTCTTTAAAGAATTTACTTTAATAAGGAGAAATTTGCAGAACAGGCTGTCCTTGGACCTTTTTCCATGTAGAACTAATCTTATAAATGCCTATTTCATGGATGCAATTAGAATTACATGTATGAATACTCATTTTCACAGTAGTGCAACTTTACACCTGTGGAATTACTTGTCCAAATTTTCAGTGTCTCTATTTTGCATAATTTTACAGGAAAAGGTCCTTGTTTCTCACCCCAAATTAGAGAAAATGTGTACTGAAAGGCTACATTTCACCATGCCAGGGATCTCATTCTGGTTTTCAGTTAAGGCACCTGCTGACTGGATTGCAGTGGGTAACTCTGTGATAAGCACAGTGACTGAAGTGATTTCTGCCTTCCTCCAGCTCCAGTCTGTCTGTGCCTGAGCTGTGTGAGGCTGATACTCCTCAACTGTAAATGCCCAGCTAAGACACAGTGCCAGAAGTCACCATAACAAAATTCTGTGGAATGACCAAAAGATAAAAAAGCCTCAGCCTGCTGGGAAGATTTTGATGTACACATTCTGATGTACACATCTGTCAGGCACTTTGAAAAATAATAAGCACCTGCAGCAACCAGGGATTGCTGATGTTTGCTGTGGGCCTAGAAAGGGAGGAGCTGCAAAACCAAATGTGGACAAGTGAGTGAAAGAAGGAGGTAAAGAGAGGTGTCATGCCAGTGATACAGAATTTATATTCTTATTTGTACCTAACTTACACTTTGTTGCAGGAAATAGAATAACGTGTGAGGATTTAAAGGAAAAAAGCGTTTGGATCTGTGTCCCTGTCTGTTAACAGAAGAAATTTATTCCCAGAGGGGGAGGCTTTGAGGCGCAGTAGAAAAATGAGTTTACTGTTTTTCTGAAATGGAGTGAAACGATTTGGAGCTGATTTTGCATAACATCTTTTTGACCTCCTACTTATCTATGGAGTAAAGATGTCTCTCCTTATATTCCAGTAATATGCCTTCTTTCTGTTCAGCAGCATTTAAAAGAGAAAGATGAGTTTTCTGTCCCAAAATAATAAAGCAGTGGTTTAATACTAGCAGGAATCAGGGAGAGTCATGCTTCTTGCAACAGGTACGTTTGTTCTCCTTCAGCAGCAGAAAGGCTGAAAGAATGCTTGAAATGTACAATGTGTTGGGAACAGAGAGGCAGTATCTCGGAATAAAGGAAGAAATGAATGGAATAAAAGATTAGGAGAGAGAGACACAGAGACAGAGACAATTTGAACACATACATAAAATCCCTTCTGGAGGCCCTTATCTAATTGCCTCATTTATCTAGTTTCATTTATAAGCTCAGTTTTATTCTGGGACACTCTCAGAGGTTGTGTGAGAATGGCTGCAGAATGACCTAACTGGCAACAGGCTTTCTACAGACCTTTTTTTCCTTTTTTTTTTCTTTTTTTTTTTTTTGTATGCCAATTCTCAGGGCAATTACTGCAGTTGCCCTTTTTATATCAGCATCTTGGGTGGCTACGCCTGGGGTTTGCTCACTCTTTTTAATAGTATAATTTCTTTTTATAAATAAGCAGCTAGGATTTTTTTGTGTCTTTTTTCTTTTCTTTTTCTTTTCTTTTTCTTTTTTTTTTTCTTTTTTTTTTCTTTTTTTTTCTTTTTTTTTTTTTTATTTTATGAGAATACTTCTTTTCCACTGGGACTTCCTATGAACATGTGGGCTCAATGCAGATGCCTGCTTTCACACAATATAAAAGATGATTTAAAATGAATCAAAACAGTTTCATAAACTATCTCCCCTCTCCCTCTAACCTTCACTTAGATTATTTCTTAATTTCAAAGTTTTTATGGAATGACTCAGAGCAGATTTTTTTAAAATAAAACTTTTAAATTTTTTAAAATAAAACTGAAGCATTTAGCTTAAATTTTATTTAATTTTGAAAGTGATTTTCTGGGTGCAGCACAGTTGATGTGATTTTTTGCTGTTGATTTGAATGAGGCCTGGATTTAATTCTTAGCTCTTACTGATGTTTTATTTTCGGATTTCACTAGTAAACTAAATTGTCTTTATTATTAAGATCGAAACTCCAAGATCATTGTTTTTTGTTCTCTGCATGACTGTGGCATATATATATATTATTGTGAATCTTCAATTTAGGTGCCATCTGTGGTATTTTTTAAGGCACTAAGCAGTGAGAAAAGAACTATCACATCTTCCCAGCTGGTTGTTGCAAATAACGTGTCACAGTGGAGTTAAAGTTAGGTTTATTTTCAAATATATTTCCTAGAAGAAAGTGTTAAAGATGTTATCTCTGTCAGATATTTAAACGTTGCTAAAATACTTCAGCGACTTTCTTGCCTTGCTGATTATGAGGAGTGTAATAAAACCGTGCTATGTGACAGATTTAGACAGCTGGCTCATTCATGAGAAGTTCACATTTTTGTCACCCACGTTGCATAAGGAAAGATTAGATGCTAAGGTCAATTTACAAAAATGGTTGTCAGGACATTTTTTAATTGTAAAACTTTCTGTGATGGAATTCAGGGAAAAGACTAAAGGCAGAAAGCAGTGGAGACAAAGAGCTGCTATTAACCTACAGATGCCACCACAGGGTTCATTTTAAGATTGGTCACACTGTTTAGCCAATGAAGTGTTCGTGTGACTATAAGGGACCACCCTTTTCTGGGGTGAGAGGGCAATTTGGTCTTCATGCTCATTTAATCCCAAGATGTCTTTCAATGGACTGTCAGTTGAATCTACATTGTGCAAAATTATGCATGCACTTTTTAATGCAGACCATTGTTCTCTGAGCACTTAACCAAGATTTCTCAACCAATTTCCATTTGGCATGAGGTCACTCGAAACCCGGGCAAACATATATGGAAGGCAAATGTAATTGTCCATTCCTCAGAGCTGGAATGTGTGAGACACAGAAATGCAAGTATCGGTCATGCTGTGATTTCAGATTTAATACTCACTAAAATGAACACTGACAAATTTCTGTAAGAGAGAATTTGTTGCATGTTGCTGCCCTGGAGAGATGATTTTGCTACTGGAGAGTAACATGGTGAAAGTCTTTTAGATCTGTTTGGCTAAAGTGTTGTCAATCTTTGATGCATGAGCAGCTGCTTCGAAGGACCACAGGATGTGCACACTGGGGCTACTCTGCTTTCTTTTCTTAGGCAAGATTTTGTAAAAGCTGCAGTAGGTAGTTTGCAGGTAGTGCAAAGGAAACCTGATAGCTGGTGAGTAGTAAACAAAGAAACTGCCAGTAGAGCTGGAGATAAGAGGGCACCGGTTCTGCAGACACATCTCATTAATTAATACCTTAGAAAACCTGGCTACAGCATGTACACATTTATTGATACATTTACAAAGACTCGGTTTTCCATTGGCTCTCCAAGGAACATTTAGAACTGCATTTGGCAAGAACCGCTGCAGGTTTTGCACAAGTGACACCATGCACAGGCAGCACAGGCCCATGTGAGCTCTCACCCCGGGATTCCCTGCTCAGTGTGGCATTGGCAGAGTCTGCCTGTGTGTCACCTCTTACCCTGTCCTGCTACAGTGAAAAAAACACTTTATGGACACTCTTAACACATGCTGTAAGTTTTTATGGTTGGTGGGCGTTTGCTTTTTTTTCTCATCTGGTGTAAACGAACACTTTGACACAACGGTACATTTCTAGATTAGATCCACAACACATCGAAGTGTACGTGTGTTTGCTCTCTCTTTCCCAGTCTTTCCAATTAAGCTGGTGAAAAATGTAACTTTAGTATTTTACAGGACATGGTAAAGCTGTCTTATCTAGGTGATGTCTATATTATAAAAATAAAATAATATAAATATGTAACATGAACCCAGTGCCCATCGTTAAATAAAATATATGATAAAAAGCAGACCTTCTAGGATGACTGGTTTTGAAATATGCGAATATAATTTAATTATTAAACACTTGAAACAATCTTGATATTAAGCTGCGATAACCAGATTTTTGCATCTATGCTAGATAAAGAAATAACATTCTGTAATAGAGTTACATTGATGAAAGTGAAGGTTACAGTCTTACAATGAATTGCCTAGATAGGAATGCATTAAGCAGTTCTGAAATATTGTCTCATGATGGAGTTCAGTTTACCTTAGAAACTGTTACAACTGGATTTTATTAAGTCCAGCAGTTTTACACAGCGATGTTTGGAAACTGCTTTCTCACTGCTCTAATCAGACAGGTACAGGAATGGGATTTCTGGGATGTCAAAGAAATCCATTAAGACATCAGGAAAGTCCTTTGACGAAAATGTGTTTTACAGTGGAATTGCTTCGTAAACTATTTCTCATGAAGAAATAAATATTAAAAAAGATTCCACTCTCTGCAAAACCGTGTTTGTGACAGCGGCTGCGTGTGTATGTGTGCACATATTGGATATTGGGACGTCTGTGGAGACGTGCAGGAATATTTACACACATACAAGGGAATTTTCTGCACATTGGTGGATATTACACTTAAATTAATAAAGTAAATCAAATCACCGGTGTTTGTTGCAGGACAACAGTCTTTCAGAAATGACAGGGTTCAAAACAAATGCCCGTTGAAAGTGGAGTTTCCAATAGTCCCAGAAACTATACAATGTAGCTGGTTAGATCCAGCAGGTAGGATGTCATGTCTAGGATCTGATCGAGAATACCTGCCCTTGTCACTCTTCGGATGTTTCTATCCACTTGTTCACACTGGGGGCCGAGATAGCCTTTTTTACACAGGCATTTATTGGGCCTTACACAGACACCTCCATGTCGACAGGCCGGGTCACATTTGGCTGTGGGTGAAAAAACAGTGATTTTCTAATTAGTTTAGAACACCTCAAACAAACAACAACAACAAAAGATAACAGTACACGTTCAGTTAGAGCTTTTCTAACCTTGTCGTGATAAAGCATATAAATTAAAAACAACATAGAAAGGGTGAAATATTAGGAGCATATTTTTTAAAGTTTTAGAATATTAAGGGAGGAAAGTAATTCTGTATATCTGTGAGGATGTCACCCAGGAAAGACTGATAAACTCAAATAAAATATTTTTTTGAAATGTCCGATTCCCATATTCAGGTTTCATTTAGGAATCTCAGTCAAACTCCTTTGTATACTCAGGGTTTTGGACTACACATGTGCCTTAGCAAAGCAGACTGCACCTGAGCAGTGCACCAAATGTACTCCTTTTGGTCTTGAACCACTTAATTCTGGGACCAAAACTGCATTCCTATTGGAGAAAAAAGAGCCAGGGTGTTGTTTCAATCATTTTTATCAGTTATATAAGTTTCAAAGTTTTCCCCTCTTTAGCAGATGCCTGACAACTTATCTATAGAGTTCTAGGTTTATCAGCTTGCTTCAGTTTTTGAAATATGGCTCCTATTTTAAATTGTAGCCAGTGTCAGCAAAATTACTGCTCAATAACTTTAGTTGTGGAAGTATTTTCTTCTGGGATAGTCACAGGACTGTGATATATATATAATGTACATAATATATCTTTCTTTTTCTGCAGGTGTTATGCTGCTTAATGTAATGAACTTAATGCTGCTCTTGTAATGAACTTTGATATGGATTTACAGATATTTATAATACATTATAGAAATGCAGGTTTTCTTGATTCTGTCCAAGAGTTTTTTAACTACATGAAAGGGAAACTCACACCTTGTAAGGTAAATTTTCTTATTTAAACTATAATAGTAGCTTGAGGTTCAACTTAGAACATCTCTATCAATTGTTGTGTGGGATACAGGGAAGGAAGATCCTTAGTCTACATCATTTTGTGGCTTTCTTGCTCATTGTGTCCATCAAATCATCTATTGTAACATTGTGGTTTTTGAAACAAAAGAGGTTATTCAAGACCCATTTATGTTCATGTTGGAGGCATTTTTTACTTTTAAATTCCACTTTGACAAAGGCTGTAGAATGGGCCTCATTCTCGAGATGCAGGAAGGCTCTGACAAATGAGGACAATTGAAGCTGGGATATTGGGCCACACTACCTCATTCATTTCTCTAACCTGCCTTTGTTGCTGCATTGTAGATGGTCAGCTCATGTATCTTTGCCAGAAAGATACTTTATTAGTGATTAATTCATTTAATTTCATTCCAAAGTCACTCTTGCTCATCACTAAAAACCTGGAGGTTGCTGAAATTTACACTACAGCCCATAAGGACTTCGTAGCTGACCCTGCTTCAGCAGGGCCCTCCTAAGTGCCCTTCCAACCTGAATTATCCATGATCCATCATGAGATCCTTGTCTTCCCTTATTCCTTGCTATTTTTTTGAGTTCTACTGCCACAATATTAACACCTCTTTGTGTGGGCATCTGGTCAAACTCGCTGACCAAATAGGCCCAGTCAGAGAACTCAGCTGATGCTGAGAAATAAAATCTTTGTAATAACATCTCCTGGTGCCCAGGCTGGCCCAGGAACATCTGCACTGGCCAAAAGGACACAGCTCGGATAGAAGCACAGCCTCTGAGACAGTGATGGCACAGCTGTGGCACTCCAGGCTTGCTCACCTCACCCCTTGGCTGGAACACCCATCATCTTAGTTTGATCACAGTCACTTTTCCAAGTGACTTTTTAAAAGCTAAAGCAACAAGATAGGACGTGATGAAATCACTGTAATAATGGATCACATAACATTGATTATTAGCTGCTTTGTGATACATTGACAGAATTCTCTTTACCAAATTGGAGCCATTTCATTTGGTAGGATCAAAAGCAAGAATGTACCAGAACGAAAAAATCTGCATTAAATTAGTGAAGTGCAAAAGATGCAATAGAGATCTGCAGTTCTGATTTACCATCTTTCCTGACAAGTTAACTCTCTTTGACACTGACAGTGATAATACTGCAAGTGGAAGGTGAATTTCCAAACAAAGGACATGCATTGACTGCATCGCCTTTCATTTGAAAATCTTGGTGGGAAAAAAAAAAAAAAAGAATACTGTTGTCATGTTTATGCTATCAATGGCATTCTGCACTGGCTCACAATGCATTAGATGTTTTAGCAGTTGCATTCATCTAAAGACTCATTGTTCTCCTGCAGCTCGTGAAATCAGTATTTTTTAATGTTGTCTTAGAACTGAAGGCTAATATGTTGGTCAACATATACTGAAAATTTCTCTGAGCAAATAATTAAAGCCAATTATGACATGTCACTGCTTTTTTCACTTATTGCTATGAATCTGTATACAAACCAGCTCTGCAGAACTCTCCTTCCCAGCCTTGATTACAGCAGCATTTTCCTGTGGGAGTGCAGTGCCCGTTCCGACAATGCCTTGAGCATTCAGATGTCAGTATCTGTGCAGGCTGAGCCGTTCTTTTGCATTCTTCAGGGACTAAAGGCCTGAATAAAACCATACAAACCAAGCAAAGAGTTAAAAGTTGGGATCAAGAAGAAAAATTTTGATTTTTTTTTTTTTTTTAATTAAAAGCCTGATTCTGTGTTGTAGTGTTGTCAGTGGGACGAATCATGAGGTTTCTTTTTTCCTCAGAAAAAGCCATAAGCCCAGAGATGATGTGTTACAGTACAGAAGAATACAGTGCAATTTGCTATTATTTCATGTAACTGCCTTCAGAGATCTTCCACAAGATTAAGCAATAGTCCTTGAGAATTCTTGAAGCATGAACCTGCCAAAACCAGCTTGCTGAAGGTTTATCTTCATAAAGCTGCCAGCTTATCGCAGTCAGCATCTGATGGTGGGTTTTTTTTTCATTTCTAGCTGATCTAGATTTCTCCTAAGAAAGGGGGAGGAGTAACCTGAACAAGTTTTATGTCACCCATTATGACGTGCAATAATTTTGCAGAACTATTTCCTCTGTCTACAAATTCAGTTTTTAACTGCCAGCTTTTTATTTCTGTATTTCCATGGAATGATATTTGGATTGTGCATTCTGGATGCTTATTTAAGCATCTGAACATCATAAAAGGCCCTTTCACTGTGAGAGTGACCAAGCACTAGCACAGGTTGCCCAGAGAGTTGTGGAGTCTCCATCACTGGAGATACTCAGATGTTGTCTGGAGATGGTCCTGGGAAATTGGCTGTGGGAGTCCCTGTTTGAGCAGGCACCAGAAGTGCCTTCCAAACTTAGCATCAGGTGATTCTGTGGAATGTATGCATGAAGGAAGTCCTAGTTCAGATGACTTAAAATATTTCTGACCCTGGATGTTTTGGTTGGGCTAATAGGATCATCCAAGGGCTACAGGTTCCCAGTAGAGGTACCATGTTTTGTCTCTGCTGTAGGTTTGGTTGCACAGGTACAAGTTTGGGAAAGAATGTCAAGATCTCCCAAGCGATCTAATCAAGTAATTGAATAGGAACATCATGGAAAATTAAGGTAATTAGTGACAAATACAAAATTACTCATTCCCAAGGAAATCATCTTAACTACTGCCATACATACTAAGCTTGAAATGAGCAGGAAAAAGATTCTAATAGTTTCGTGGAGAGCTTAGAGAAACCTTGGCTAAGTGTCCAGCTAGAATCCAAACAAACCAAAACAAAATTCTATGAGAAATAGAATAGAATAGAATAGAATAGAATAGAATAGAATAGAACAGAATAGAATGTTGTTCATTATATTGACATCAGTATTAACACCCCAATTATGTGCAAATAGCTGGAAGAGCAGCTTGTGCAGCTTGATTACTCTGTCACATATTAATTTCCTGGACTGATACTCCTGTGCAGAGGAAAGGATAGTTTTTGGGGTCTGAGAAAGAATGGGTATGATGGGAGGTGTGGAAAATGGTGACAGAAGAAAAAGAGGAAAATATTGCGATTCTTTTTTATCTCCCATTTAAATAGAAGAAATATCAAGGGAAAAAATTAAGCTAAAGAAAATAAAATTAGCTAGCTGAACTCATCACTACTGAGATATCAAAAGATACCTAAATCCCATGTTCTACAAGAATTTTAAATAGATATTTCTGTGCACAATGGGGCCATTCAAAGAAATATTAAATGGGTAAAAATAACTTTTTAAGAAATAAGCATTCATACCTAAGTCCCTCACTAGCTGACTGGGCTTACATTTCCCCCCTCCCATTTTGACATGCATCTTGTTAATGGTCCATTACTGGGTTTCTTGCATTTTTCCTTGAAACTAAGTAATACAGTACAGGCCCACTGGTTTGTTTCAGCATAGCACTTTCCCTCCTCAGTCTTAATTACTACCATGATTATTTAAACATCCACACACAAGAACTGGTTCCCCAAAGATGTTAAGGAGAGAAAGAATGTGTAGATGCTTCTTAAGCACAGCACCAAGTCCTGGTTTCCAAAGCATTTCTGAGAATCAGACTGAAGGTCCTGTATTATTTAAGGGCTTTGAAACGTGTTTTGACACCTTTGGTGCAGCATATTTGAAACCCTTTCAGTTTTACTGTTTACATATTCCACAGCTGTCTTTTAAATAGAATGCATTATTTTTTTGACCTGTAAGGAATTCCAGTTCTGTAATGAACAATGAGTGTATTACATATGATCTGGTTAAGAAAATTCCTATACTTAAAAAGCAATATTTACATGAAATGCTGTTTTGGAAATGGTTCTAGCAAATAATACGATTTTCAGTGGAGACTGGTTGAGATTTAAAGTAAAAAGATCTGTCTTCTAATTCCTACATCTGAAAAAAGATTTACATTTGAATTTTTTCTGTATAGCCAACTGCATAGGATGCAACATTCTTTTTCGGTCACGATTTAAAGCTCGTTTATTTCAAGTTATTTTAAATGGGAGGCTTCTCTTCTCTTGCTCAAACACAAGTACAGCAGGAAGTATAACCTCAGGCTCCTGGAGCATCTCTTGGAAAAGGGCTCCAGTGGCATATCTTTAGCACAGAATGACCTCATAAGTCATAACGGTATTTTATTTGGGAAGACAATGATTTATTTTATTAATAGATGTGAAGTATTTATCTGTGATACTGCTATACTATATGGTTCTTTTTGTATGCAATTAGGAAGGCAGAAGTCATACTTTTTTGTATCCAGCTGAGCATGGCTGGTCACTTTTATGATTTAGAGTTTTCTGCTGCTCTTGGTACTTGTGAATATAACCTTGCCTTTTATTCTACCATCAGTCAAGAACTTGCACTTATCAGCCTTGGATAATATTTATTAATGGTGGAGTGGAGTAGAAACAAAGATGGAAAAAATTCTGGTTGGCAGGGCGCCTTAGGAGAGGAGGAATACAAATGCAGCTGCAGCGGAATCCTCGCGTGTGAGAATCGCTGGTTTTCCTTAGCTGTGCTCTGGGAAAAGCCACGCTTCTTTCTCAGGATTCCAGCGCTGCTCTGGGACCAACACGTATGGAGAGAAAGCCTCTGCCCCACAGTGCTCACACTTCGCATTCTTAGGGCTTGGAAGGGATGGAAATGTTCAGGCTCAGCGCAAGCTGAAGTGACTCTCACGAAGATAACATAAGTCCTGAAACGGACTGTTAGACAGGACCATGATTTTGTTTATATAACCAGTGCTTCGCTGTGTCTCCTGATGTGGAAAATGGAGAGGAATAGATGGAGCCACACTCTGGGCTGGAGAGAATTTTTTTCCTTGTATCCCTCAATCTATAAAACTCTAAAGGGTACAGCTTGATTACTCTTACAGTAAGCACTATTTGGTCCACAGAAAGTCAGCCAAAAATGTAGCTGATAATGACTATTTATATGGTCTGTACAATTCCAGTTATCTTAAAGAGCTGTTCATATATACAGTACAGTACAGTATATCTTGCTTGTTAAAACAGGCTTTCATGAAACTGTATAACAACTCTAAATGTATGGAACATGGAGGAAAAGTTGTACTGGGGGCTGGGGCCTCGCTGGATCCCTTCGCTGACGTGTGCAGTGAGCTGGGAATTCTTGACTGTGCAATGTGTAAAACAATTTTTGCTGCCTTACCATAGCTAGTAGAAGAAAGCAGCCTCTACTGTTTAGAAGCATATAAAAGTCCAACGTGCTTTAATAGATTAAAACTCATCCTGGCATAGCTCAGGACTTGATGCTTTCTTTAGTGCATCTCTCTGCAGCTCCACTAAACACATAGAGTGATTTAGTTGCTGTATGGGCTATCCGTAACTCAGATGTGTATAAATCAATGCAAATGGAGGGCCAAACTCAGTAAAATAACTGTACTGAACAGAAAACAATTCCTCTACCAGGCTTTTGACACAATATCAAAAATCTCTACTTCCCTACTAAAGTGAGGGGGAAAAAAAGGCAGACAAAATTCCTGGAGGTTCAGATTCAAACAAGAGACACTGCTGTAGAAATCTTGATACAAAATATATGGAATGTTATGCTTCAGCTACCTGCACATAAGATTTAGGTGTTAGAATGATACTTAAGTATATCACCAACATTTGTGCATTAGTTGTTGCGGTTTTTTCCTTTATAAGGGAAAATGTCAAGAAAAAATAATTTTGCTTCACTCCTTGTCATAACCTAAATTCACTACTTGTCATAGAATAAATACAGCATCTCTTCAGGTACAGCTTCTAAAATTAAAAAGTATACCTTTAGTCCTGGGAGAGATGCCAAAAGCTCGTTACTTGTCTCCAGATTTACTACATGGGAATAATGTGGAAAAAACTCATGGCTTTTAAGATTTAAACTCAGCAGCATATCAAATTTATTCTTATATGGTATACTTGTTCATGACCTCTAGTCTTAAGAAATTCTGTCATGTTTGAAAACTAGTCCCTAGTGAAGCCTGTATCAATGTTAATAGCTAAGAGGTCAATGCAACTGCTAAACAGTTTGTATTACTGTCAGGGTGGTCATGAAAACAACACCTGCTGCATGAGCACTTGGCAGCTGGGTCAACAGGCACTGTGGGAATTTATCAATTTAGGGGGCCACTTGCATAACACTTTGACTGATGAATTGGGAACGACTGGCTTACTGGGCTAAAGCTGCTCTATTATGTGTGACTTTCTTTAGGATGGCAGAGGCTTCCTGCAGGCTCCAGAAAATAAGCAAAAGATAAACTGAGCTGTTTTTTTCCTTATAAAGTGATAAAAAGTGAGAACTCCTTAATAGCCAATGCTAGAAAGACTGTAAGAAAACGGGGGGAAAAAAATGAAACCAAAACAAAAACTTTTACAGTCAGTGAGCTGTGATGTGATTGAAAAAAATCCTTAGGTTTTTCCATCGTGGTTACAAAGGAGTTTTTGTGAAGTACTTCTGTAAAGTGAAACTCTCTAGACTGGTATTCGCAAAAAGCTCTAATTTCTCTTTAGTGTCTCTTGTGGGAATAGTAACTGCATGTGGGTAGGTAAATGAGATAAGAATTTTGCATGCTCCAGCTAAACTAAACATAATTAGACATTAATTCTGGCTTTCCATTCCCTCAAATGACTTAAGGGATAGTAACTTTCCGAAGAGAAAGAAATCATATGGCCCACCTGGGTTGGTGAGTGCATTCACCAACAAAATTGGCTCCTTCTACAGTAGGAGCCTTGGAGTTTATCTATAACCCATCAGAACTGAGTATCTTGATGCAGATTACTCTAAAACTGTGTTTCCATTTCCACAAGAATTAAAGTCTCAAACAGAGCTTCACTTTCACAAATGCTTTTCTTCTGTCATACCACCAAACACTCCTGACTCATATTAAAAAATCAAATCACTAATTGTTTTCTAAAGAGCCTGAACAGCATCAAAATGAGGTATGACCTAGATATTGTCCCTTCATGTCTGAAATCAGTCTGTTTGGAAATGCTCTCCGACAACGGAAATCCCGGAAGGTGATGATGGAAAGGATGATAAGTGGAATTATATACTCTGGAGGGGCATGAAAGAGGAGTGAGATGGTTTGAATCAAGTTCAAGTTTCAGTCCAACGGGAAGCAGCTATTCCGGCTGTTGATATGAAACACATTGAAATCCAGATCTATAAGGTGTTACAAGGAGAGGAAGAGGAAATCTTCTTCTGTGTGCAGGAACACTTACTCAGGCTCTGCCCTCTGTCATAAAAATCACCTGCTGGTCTCTGTGAGCCAAAACAATTTGGTCAAAACAAACTGGTCAAAATAATTACTCATCCCCTTTGGAATCACTGTATGGATGGTGGCAAACTCTCAGAGCTTCAAACTTCACAGCACATCTTTTAAAAGGAAAACTTTTGCATTGTCTGTAATTTCTAGACTCTTCTCTGAACATCTTTCCTTTTATCTGTAATTTAGAAATTAAAGTGATCATATTGTAACTACTCTAAAAGAAAACTTACAAGGCCACTTTATGGCTGTTCTTCCACCACACAAAGTTTATTTTCTTACTTCTTGGTCTAGTAATAATGTTTAAATTACAGACTGCATGGACCTATCAACAGATCATACTTATTTAAATATTCATTTTCACAGTTGATTTTCTCCTCTCATCATGCTAGAAAAATGATTACTTTTTCTTTTCTAATGGTTTGTCTTCTATTTTCTCTGTTATCGACTAACTGGAACCTTTTGATCTCTAAATTTTTTACATTACTGTTTACTTAGTTGATTTTTTCTTTTCAACTCATCAATACTTTTAAGATGGATATTAGTATGTATTTTTAGAAAGAGAAAACACAACAGAAAAGTTACAAAACAGAAAGTAGAAAACTAGAAAATAAAAACGTTTTGGGTTTTGGTCACAAAATCTATAAAATGCTAGTATTTGCATTGACCTTCAGTATATCTGACTAACCCTACCTTTTAGCTGAGAAGAACATAAGTCTTTCTCTCTATATTTTCTCCCTACTCCCAGTCCCTGGAAAGTAGTGGTAACAGGTTTTTTGATAATCATCAAACTATGGATATATTTTTCAGAGACACTTTCAACTGAAGAACTTCTCTTAACTGCCAGTTAAACACATGTGCCCAATGTTGGTTTTATGTGCTTGTGATTTTTAATGTTTCCCACATCTTCTTCATCCTCAAAGCCAAATATGCTATTGGCTATACTCATTTCTCTATGGGATTTCTGGCAATATGTAGTATATCTGTAGTTTGCAGCACGTCACATACTTAGGATTTTTTTTAATCACTTCATTGTCTATGAGCTCTCAGGCACTAATGCATCATTATAACAACCTTTTTATAAAGAGAAGGATTATTTCACTCCATGCTTTCAGTAGGAGTCTATCTAGTTATTGATATGAAGTATTTGGAAGAACTGAACAAAAGTTGTACTGTGGTACCTGGAATTCTGTGTTTCAAACTGCTTTGATAATTGTGGGATTCAGAACTTCTGTGTTGATCATGTTCATCAATTTGTCATATATCACCTCAGTTTAACAACTCATTTCTGTTACACTTAGAGGATTGTTTTAGGATGGGACCTTCCCATTGCTGCATATTGAACACTAATGCAAAGGGTTCTCTGGTTTACCCTCAACTTCTGGTTGTCTAATGTTTTAACCTGCCCACTTAATTTGATTTTTTTCTATATCCAAATAGATTTCTGTCTTAATCTACATTTGGGACAAGAAAAATAGGAGTCATGGTTATGTTTGATTATGCAGTAGTTCTCTACAAGACAAAAGGACAGGGCCTCAAGCTGTGCCAGGGGAAGTTCAGGTTGGACATCAGGAAGTATATTTTCACTGAATGGGTTTTTAAGCATTGGAATGGGCTGCCCAGGGAAGTGGTGGAATCACCATCCCTGGAGGTGTTCAAGAAACACCTGGACAGGGCACTCAGTGCTCTGGTTTAGTTGACAAGGTGGTAGTATGTCAAAGGTTGGGCTTGCTGATCTTGGAGGTCTTTTCCAACCTTAATGTTTCTATGATTCTAAAAAGATCAAAAGAAATCAAATCCTGCACCTTCATGTAATGTTGGTTTTTTTTTTTTTAATAAAAGAATAATTTTGTAATTATTCTGCTTGCAGCAGCTTACAAATGCCACTAACAGAAGGTTGAGTTTGCAAGGAATTGTTAACTTCCAGCAGGGGGCTACTGCAAGGAATGATAATTTTATTTTCTATGCTACTCCAGGCATAGAAGATTCTCTTTGCAAATTAACAGGTCTGCCAGGGGCCACCTTTCATAGGGGTTTTTACTAAGTAATGAATTTCTGAGATATGACAAATCAATAGTTTAATGATTTTATTTTTACCCGCTACTCATAGTCCACCTGTAGCATCTTTACTTTGTGTTCCACAAAGCTTAGTGTGGTGGGGTTTATGTGAATATTCGTTGTACTGGTATGGTGCACACCATGAGGAGAAGCAACAAAATGTTAACACAGAAAAGAATATTGTCTTGTAAATAACACTGTTTTGTTACTAAAACTTCACGTGAACATTTGCCAAAGCTATGGAATTTTTAAATGTTTTACATGGGCATGGTATGGTAAATAGAATGGTAAATGGAATGGTAAATAGAGCTGCAATGCTCTGTTGTGGAAGTCACTCATTATCCTTCCCTTAAAAGCTGCAATGGTGTGAGACTGAAAGACAACAAACCTCAAATCTTTGCCTGAATGAAAATTATCCCATGTTTCTGAGAAGTGTTACCAAAAACTATATCCCTTTGCCACAGTCTGTTTAATTTCAACTGTGTGCCAATTTACAAAAGTATTTTAGAGTTTTCTGGTTACTTTCACCAGTAACCAAACACAGTCTTGACCCTTTTCCATGCATGAAAACAGCCAACCGTGAGTGCAGCAATGGGAGGTCTGGCCTTTCAGGTATGTCAGCTGAAGACCACCCTACTGGAAGAGGTAACAAGAACAAAAAGCTGAGGTCAAACAAGGCAGCCCCATGTAATTAGATACTAATAGTGGATTTAGGGTGTAAAATTCACTTAAAACCATACACCATCAGACTAAACAATCCCAGGAAGAATGGCAAGTTTTGTTCTAAAAAAATGTTTTCAATACCAGAAAGCATAAATAAAACATACATAATAACCTTGACTGACAGACTGCACCAACCTGCAGTAACATCTGCTTCCGAATTATTTGCTGTAGTTTTGGGATAGTACAATTATAAAACACTGAAACTCCACTACCACTGAGACTCTGCTGTAACTTATAGTACAGTGTGCATCCATTGTCATGACTTTCTTCTTGTATTCCCTTGTTATCCCACTAACAATGTTTAGAATTTAATTCTGACAATAAATTCCTCCCTTAACAGCAAAGCCAAAACTGGAAGTCTGACTCTATCTGATACTCATGGAGGAACATGCTGAAGTAGATGCTGAACAAATTGGCAGCTGCTTTTGTAGGGTATGATGGGGTCAAAGTAATTACACAACAAACTTAATTTCTCTTGGCTGTCTCATTTCACGTTGATTTCTGATACTTTTGCAGGATGGATGTGCTACTTTTACACGTCAGAACTTGGTCTGATAGAGCATCCGCCATGAAGAACGTGGTATTCCCCCAGCTAAAGTGAGTATCTGTCTGCTCACATCAGCTCTTATTGCTGCTGGGGCCCTGGGGTCATGTTGGGAACTGGCTTTTTGCAGTCTGTCCAGATTCCTTAATATTCTCATACCTCCAGCTGCTCTGCAAAGATCATGTCTTGAGGAACTTTGGTTTGATAATTTTCATTTATCCTTATTTTAAAACTGGTAAATTAGTCTAAATAATTAGAACAATCCTATTAATTCAATGTCTTATAAATCACTTGAGTGGCATTTATGAGCCCTTTGGAAACAGTTCTTTAAGAGCTATTAAAGAATTTCATGTATTTCTGGCACAGAGTCCAAGGACAGAGGATTTGCCTCGTTGGTGCTCCAAGCCTGCCAAGGGAGAGACAGGTAATGGAAGGGATGTGGAAGGATGTTGAATATTAGCAGTGACAACTCACACCTACTGAGAACTGAGTTCTCTCTATTATTGTCCATTGCTGGTATCTCCTGTACAACAACAACAACAAAATGTTTGGGAAAGACTGAACAAGTCCCTTATAGAGCTTAATTATGCTCAAACTGACACTGGCTAGGACTGCCAAGTATTTTCTGTGCTTGCTTTTTAGTACCCAGAACAGGTATAGTCACACAGTGCTGATCTTTGGAGCCAGCTCCTGTTGTGCACTGTCCCACCACAGCAGCAGGTGAGGCAGCAGCAGCACTGGGGAGAATTCCAGGATCTGCCTTCCACTGATGCTGCATAACTTTTTGTGGTTCTTTGGCTTCAGAACTACCAGGAGCATCTTTTACCAGTCCATATGGTTCCACATTAAGTAGGTCTGCTTCTCTATGAAAACATGCTAAGGATATATTTCTGCGTGGGAATGTGGGCAGCTTTCAGCACAATGTCAAAGTGTAAAACTTACGGGAAGTTAGTGCTGGTTACCCCTCTGTTGTTCTGACATTCACTTCCTGTGAGACACTGAAACTATTCTGCTGGAACATTTGCTTTTAGGGAGCCCCCTGCATTGAGAATTTTCCTTTTTATTGAAAGTCAGCATTACATAATTCAGCCACATGAAGAGAAGTTTTTAACCTATTGAAGGAAAGGCTGATCCCAAAGAGAAGTGCAATACTCACCTTTTTGGGTCAACGATCTTGTAGAGTTTTCCACTGTGAGGCTGTGTCATACTTTTACTGCTTGATAATATGTAAATCTCACCTGTTAGGGAAAACAGTGAATAATAATAAATAAACTTATTATTATTAATTCGGTAAATTTATTATTAATTCAATAAATTACTTCTCCTTTCCTAAGATGTTAAATACATGATTATTGTGATCTGGTTGTATTTAACAAATGAAATTTAAAAAAGACTTCTGAAGAAATACTGAAATATACAACAGAATCATTTGCTAAATGAAAATTTATATAAGCACTTTCCCCAGATTGATGCTAAAATGTGAAAAATATTCTATCACAAAAGTTTTTTCTTTCATATAGTATAGAATTGATTAAAAAAATTAACTTGATGAGGAAGGGAGAAGAGGGGTCAGTCTGCCCATGCAATATCTTTGCCCCTTAATTCCATAATGCTGGAAATAAAAGCAAGTATTTTATGCATTGTGTCATAGTGAGTGCCAGGGTACACAGCATGAGAGACACAATAAAGAATTTTGTCCCTTTCAGCAACACATTCTCTTCTCAGTTCTTCCTAGAAGGCTGCTGAGGTGTAGCTGAGAGCAGTGTAGACAGCTTTGGCAAAGGACAGATAGCCTTCTTTTTAAACATTTACTATAATTATGAATACTTCAGTGGGAATTACTGATAAGCCTTATAAGTTACAAACAATTCTTTTAGTATTTACCTAATTCATCTTCTCCAAATCCCAAGACAGGGCCTGAAAAGAAACCTCTACATGAGCCAGTGTTGCCAAGACAGAGGGGTTTCTCTTGCCACTGTTTGGTTGCAGGACTCTGTTGCAGTGTTAAAAAATTTCTACATTCAAAAACATATAAAAAAAAGTTATATTACATTTTGAACAGAGAGTTTTCATTGTCCAGATAAATAAGTAAACACTTCTTAGTAGCTGCAAGTAGCTTCACAGATACATCTGTGCAGTTCCTTGCCTTTCGATTTCCTGTACTTTTTCCCCAAGGATTAGGTATGTTCTGTGTGTCACCATCCATTAGAATGCTGGGCTATTTTATTCCCCGATCTAGAATCTAATCTGCATTATCACACTGCTGAACTGGCCAAGTGACACAATCCACAAGGCTGCTGGTGTGGCTTTATGCAGGCACCTGAGTGACAAATTACACTTCCCATGCATTTCTGTCTCAGCATGAGCAGTCCCCAACCTACCCATTGCGGTCTCCGAACACGTAACTTCCATAGAGCCTCTCCGACTGGCAGCCCCGGTACACAAATCCTCCGACCAGGGACCCACTGCTGAAGGGTTTGAATTCTAGAAGTGAGGGCTCGCTCTCTGGAAAGGAACTACCGTAGCATTAGATCATGTGCCTTTGTGTATTGATGAGTGTTTAGGAAAATGTCACTGCTTCAAGGAAAAGGGAAAAATTCCATTGAAAGATGTGTTGCCAGAAATGAGATGTTAAAAAAAACCCCAGAAAAAATTACAACAAAGTCTGTTTATGAAATAATCCATTAGTGATTTCAAAAGGAGAGTCTATAATTTCTTTTGTCCATGTGCACAAGCTGGGTGAATAAAACTACATAAAAATTAGGGTGGACTTCCATTGAAATCAGTGTGATTACTGTTATTAATTTCTACATGTCAATCCAGTCTGCAGACTAGATCTCCTGAACTTTAGAGACAAAATAACTCCCGTTCACTGCAGAGTCCAGTGTGGAAATTCCAGTGATTTTCAGTAGAATTAATTTTGAAATCCTTTCAACGGTTGGAGAAACTTTCCAAATCACAGTTTTAAACATGATATGTGTGTTATATCCCATAAAACGCTACTATTACTGGCTATATCTTCTCATGGTAATTTATTTTGTACTGCTGTCCTATAGTTTTTCCCCTCCTTTTTTATTTCACAAAACCACAGAATTTAGTCCAGTCCCATCAAACAATTCTTCAAGGAAGTTTCAGTGTACATGTTCCTATTCATGCAATCAAATACTGCTTAGGGTAGAAGTTGGCTCCATTTGACATGCTAGCTGCAAAATTTCTAAAAAAGCCACAGGCAGTAGACCATTTTTAATAGGAATTTTTTTTTAGTCAGAGGGCTATCTGCAAGTCTTTGATAAATGCATTTCTCAGACTGTTCTACATGAGTTACAGCTGAAATTTTATGGGGGAGAAAAGGATGGTGAACTCTTTTTAATGAAGCCATTGACCCACAGCCTAGTATTAATATTGGCAAGCTACTCTGGATAGACACAATATTGCTTAGTTTACTCTGCAATAAGGATGCAGTCAAAATTCCATTGGAGCAGTGGTTAACCAAATATTATTCTTTGGTTTGGCTTTTATAAAATGGACACAGAAAATCCATGCAATAACTGAAGTGGTACAATTGCATTGTGCTATTGTGTACTGTTGTGCCAAGCAGCACAGCTGCAGTTGCTTTTAAGTGGAGGACAGGTGGGAGAACCTAGGGATGTGAATTCGAAAGGGAAATGCTACATTCCAGGAGACAGGCCACTTCTCAATGCCTTTACACAATTTGGCATTTATCACATGTTACCATCAGGAATTTACAAGCTGCTAAATGGGCAGTCAAGGCAGGTGATAGCTCGGAGGAAGTGTCACCTGCCTTGCCTGAACTAGCAAGGGATTTTGGTGAGCATCAGTTAAACGTCAAACAAACAAATTGTGACTGGCAATCCTACTGATTCAGAGAGAGCATGAAGCACTTTAATATTTTAAAGTCTGATAGTGTGTATTTATCTTTTTGTAATCTAATCTAAACTAGTCATTTATTATGAAGTAGTAGCATAGTGCCTTTCTCTAAGTTTTTTATTTTTAGTAACATTTAAACAGAGCTCAGTCATTTCCCTGTTTGGTTGTGGTCTGTTGTTGTCTATCTCACTTTTTCCGTTGTAAGAGGCACATTACATGAGGTTTCCATTCTCTGTCTTAAAAGGTTATTTGTGAAAGATTAAGAATACATTTTCATCATTTCCTGATATTCCAAAATATTCTCTTTATGAGCCAAAATATACAGCAACAGTGAGATCTTTGACAGACTAGCAACTGTCAAATTTGTTAAATCTCATTTACATGGTATTCTACACCAACAAGAACAAAGTTGAGTCATTTCAATTTGGATTTGGCTTGCATCTTTCATCCACTTCTACACTGAAGTTTTCTCTGGTAAAGATAAAACTTTTCACTTCTATCTCCAATAAGTTGTCTGTCCTATCTATGCTGTAAGTTTCCTATCATGGCTATACAGGCTTTACATATTCACTTCTGCTTTTTGTTTGTTATTCCATGAACATAGAACCTGAAACTGTTGCCAGCAGCTTTACCCTGTGTGGAACTTACCATAGTCTTTGCCCTTTATTATTTGTAAGATCCTTGCCGAAGATCTGTTCTTGCCATTTGAATCTGAACAAAGTATAGTTAGATTGATGTTTACATCTGTTGGGTGCCGGTCCACAGCACACCTTTGAAACAACAAAAAAAGAGAAAATCCATGAGAAAGGTGAGTTCATAGCATGTAATTATCAATAGGAAGCATTACATTTTAAAGTATTAGTGTTTCTTTGTGGTGTCTACTCATTTGGGGGACCTATTTCATGCTGAGCCAAAATACCTGAGAAAAGTGTCAGATTTATATACAGGAGATAATACAACTTTCCCATTCCTACATCCTTTCTACACAATGGGAAAACCCCCCATTTTTCCCTAATGATATAACGTAGTCTGCACTATAGCACCTGAAAAGAATAGTGCCTTAAGCTAAATGAACTTATATGGTGTAGGAATTTTGGACTGTTAAAAAGTCCAAGAATCAAGTCCTTATCTGAACAATTTGACTTTCTGATTTGTTTCAGACCATGACTTTAAATGTCACTTCAGTACTACCACCCACCTAATTTGCTGAATTATGTGTTGTTTAGTTAAAGCATTGTTCTCCTCCTTCTATTGTTTAGATATCACCAGATGTTCTCATTTGTTTTCCACGTGCCTTTCTTTCCCAGTCAAGATTCCCATCTCAGCTGCACTTTACCACCTCTCTGCTTAAAGCTCTTTTCTTTCACAAAGGTAGAAAATTGATTCCTAATTAAAACTAAAAGTCCTGTACTTTGTTTCTGTTATTTTGGTCTTGACTTGTAGTAGCTGTGCATGCTCCTCTCTTTCCCCTTTGCCAGTGTACATTTGTTTCTAACTGTGACATATGTGTGGAGGTGGAGGAGTGGAAGATTCAAAAAGTTCAGAAGTGCTTTTATTACTGAAATATTGCTGCCTGACTATAAAGAAAAAGCCTAGTTGAAAACAGTGTCTGCTCCAGAGTAATTTCAGTTTGATTGAAACTTCCTTACCGGCCTGGATTGTGGAGTCCATGTGCAAAAATCTCAGGAGGTTGGTTTGTGCTGTTGAAGTGTGGGTTGCTCCGAGGGATGGAATAAGGGACATTGCACAGGTCAGTATTGACATCGAGGCGCAACACAGAACCTGTAAAATCACTGAGAGAGTTGGAGGGTAAAATAATTGGGTTTTTAAAAGTGTTTTACTGGTAGATTTAATTCATATAATACTGGAGTGAACCAGCAAAATAAACGACCCAGTTTACTGATTAATCAGGAAGAGATTGATTTCATGGTGGATGCAAGTCCAAAGAAGACTGACAGAGCTGTCAAAGATTCAGTTTGGCAAATATCTTGCCTTGTTATGTGCAGATTAAAATGCCCCTGACCATGTTGCTGGGAAGCAACTTGATCATAAGAATAACTTTCCAAACATCAAAGTTGTTTAGGGCCTCAAATATAAGGCTACTAACTCTTTTATACTGTGTGTCTAGAGTAACTATGGATATAATCACTTTGTAATTACAAAGTCCTTTTTGCTCACACTTTGGATCCTACCCTTGAATTCAATGATTTCTAGCCACAATAGAATGCAAAGACTAATTATATAGAAAACAAGTGAGAAAAAAATTGTATTGTTTGAATAGAGATGTTGACATTTTTTTTAAGGATTTAGAACTTTCTCATTATATGAAACAGAAGAAACTAAAATGTTGTAACTTACATTTGTGATTGTGATGGAGGAAAGGAGAAGAAGAGCACCGAAACTCTTTTCATAAACATGAAAAGACATGATGTTTAAATTAATTCCATTCCATTAATTTAAAACCAAGTACTACAGTTGCCCTCTGGTCTGCGTTTTGAGTATATCCTTATACTTAAAAATAATTTAAAAACCACAGGAGCACCTGCAATTCAGCTGAGCCAAAGAGGCCTTTGAGCACAATAATAGAAGTCTATCCACTGGTAGTTTTTGTACCTTAAACCATCCATCTCCTCCATGTCATCTAGAGTGATCATGCCATCTCCAAGAAAAATGTATAGGAAACCATCTGGGCCAAACAGCAGCTGTCCTCCTAGATGTTTTCGATGTAGTTCTGCTACTTCTAAAAACACTCTTGCTGTCCTCATGTCAACTTGGTGTGGATTTTTCCTGCAAGTCAAAGACATGAATGAAGTTTGCACAGTTCACTGTTGTTGTTCTTCTTTCTGAACATACACTTGACTTGTTCAAATTATACTTTGAGATGTGGATATTGTAACTTGGTGGAAAAATGCCTAACAGTTATTTCTGAGAAATTTCAACTTTCTAGCATTCACAAATGGTTACTTTGCTGCCTATACACAATAAGTAGGAAGTAATTGTAATTAAAAAAGTGACAGAATAACTGAAAAAAAGTCTTAAAAAGAAAAAAAACAGTGAACTTACTGTCATTCCAAAACTACTAATTGAAATAAAATCCAGAATAGTTTTTCTGCAGGTGCCCAAGTTTATACATTGTGAACTCATATTCATTTTAGAAATCAGAAATATAAAGTGCAGAGGTTGCTGAGAAATACAGAGTTTGTTAATTTTAGACTTCTACTGATACCTGGATACTGTGTATTCTACGACCCTAAGGATGTGGTCATGAGGTCCAATAGCCCACCGTTCTTGGTTGGTGGTATAAGACACATACAGCTTTCCATTTTTCTTGTAATTGGGGTGGAATGCAAGGCTTAACAGTCCTCTTTCATCTCCTCCCTGCAGTCAAATGAAAAACACAAAGAATTGTGAAGTTAATTATGTTCTTTATTGTGTTTCAGCTGGAACCCAAAAAAAAAAAAAAAAGTTTCTTTCTTGTGGATAATCTTTGCCCAAACTCTTTTCTTTCTTTCCTGACTACTGCACAAAAAGGATTATAAAACATTTCACTTTGGGGAAGTCTTTAAGAGTTAGAACAAGACAATTGCGTTCTGTAGCTATCTATGCACAAGTCTGTTACGCCACTTTTGTGGAGTGATTTGTGTATGTAATCTTTGGGAAGCCATGAAGACAAGTTTAAGTGCTGTGAAGGATTCTTTGCTGGGTTACTAGGTTGCTTGTAATTCGTAGAAGACGAATAAAAAGGTCTATAATCAGCAGTCACTTCTAATCCAAGTATCCAAAACCTAAAACATAGTGCTGGCTGCCAACTCCCACTGTCTTGGCAATATGTTTAGAAAACAGTTAAATTGCTTGTGTAATATGTAAACCTTTGTTTTACCCTGGAGGCAGCAACATCAGTTGTCACAACTATGGTGGTCTGTTCATCATAGCTGGTGTACTGTAGGTAATAAGCAGCCTTGGTCTGTGTGCAGAGAAACCATACTTTTACATGTGGTCCCTCACTGGAAAGGTTTTTTTGTTATTTTTTTAAAAATAAAAATAGAAAAATCTCAGAACAACTTTCTTTTGTTATTATATTTGCCATGAAGATTAGTACAGTTATATGTTAAGCATCCAATCCATGTAATGTATTGTGACAATGCAAATAGAACTTAAATAGGAGGCTATTTTCTTTTTGGCTACTAAACAGCTTCTAAAAAATGTATGTACTATTACTATGCCTAAAACTGTATTTGTAGAAATGAAGAATAGAACTTAGATTCATTTGTTGCTCTTGAGACAATACAGGGAGCATAGCTGAGGCACAGAAATAAACACAGCACATAGTTAACAATTCAAATTCAATTAATCTGTGTGATTATTCACAAGGTTATAGATGTTTTGGGGTTTGACTCAGGACTTGCTGGCCCTTCAAAACTAGAACCAGTGACTCTGTTGTAGATTCAACTGCTGCAGCTCTGCACCCATAAGGAGACAACGTTTTGCAACTCTAACCACACCCAGGAGAACTAATTATGGAATTTGAAATTATAAGAGAGAAAGAAGCTTTTAGAACGTATTTGCACTTCAGAGTGATGGACGGGCACGTCTTCCTGTTGAAAGTCATCCCACAAAGGGCCTAATTGGGAAAGTGCACAGCTTTAATTTATTTTAATTCAACGTGATTGCCGTACTTCCTTTTTAATCACAACCACCAAAGAGAAACCTGAGTCAGAAATGGAGATGTAAATAGGTCAAGAGATTTCCATACAAACAGATTTGTACCATGAGATCCTGCTAATTTAGAGGCAGACAAAATTTGCCAGTTTGTTTGCTAGAAAAATTTAGTTTCAGGAGGTTATCAGAGAGGTTAGTTTTGAAAGTCTAGTTAGAGCTGCCAAATCAGTTGCAGTCATCATGGATGAAGGGCCTGCCAATCCAGCTCTTTCTCCCTTATGAGCCAAAAATAATTCTGCAGCTGAGTCTGAACTGATTGTAGATATTATTGTTTGAGTTTCTAAGAGTTTTGACCAAGTTGCTCTGATAAAGTCTGAAGCAAAGGGAGGCAAATCAGTTGCTTTGGGAACAGAAAGGCATATTTCAAAGATTCCTGATGGATGATTCTATCTGTTGTGCCCAGACAAAGACAGTCCTATTTCTTCTCCTGAGAGATGAGTTCAACTCATTTAAGGGCCCAGGAATGTCAGTGAGTCACACTAGGTCTGCCATGCAAGGTGAGTTATTGAAAGTATTAGTAAGAAAAGATCTTTTTGTTACTGAGCTGAAGATTTTATGTAGTGCTTGATGCCATGGCAGCCGTCTCAGTGTGAAAGCGAAGTTGTTGAAAGCGTAAACAGGTGAAAATTAAATTAAGAGCTTTTAATGAAGTACACGTGAAGTAAGAATTTGAAAAATGAATAAAACACGGGGCCTGCGAAGTAGTAACTATGGCAAGTTGCATTTGTAGGATCAGGCTGTGACTTCTACTCATTGCTGTCTTGCATGATTGTTAGAGAGCAGTGTATCGCTTTGTAGATTGTTTCTATTGCTCCTTGTGAAGTCACGCTGGTGTTTTTCAAAGTCAGATAGACACATTTTGTTCTAAAAAGTCTATTTACTCATGCAGTTAATAAAAACTTTGTGAATATCCTCCAAGATACTGAAATCAGTGCAGCACCAAGCCATTAGCTGGCTCATATTCAACTAGAAATCCAGATGAGTTTTTCCCTATTTAGTTTTCCTGGTTTTGGAAATGGATTCTTCATGTCTATTTTCAACTTTATCACTGACTGGCAAACCTATTTTTCCCAACCAAATCCCTGCCACAATTTCCATAGCTTTTGAAATGCCCTCTATGTGGCAGAAAGTCTATAGTTTTCTGTAGTGTTGTCTCATATGCTGTGTGGTAAATGGAGAGATATCCAGCAAAATCCCTTAGGAGGAGTTATTTTAGTACTATCAAACCAAACAATTACGTACAAAACCTCAGACTTTCTCTATAGAATATTCCTCACTCTTATTTTTTCATCAATGGACTTTTGATGTGAAACCAGTATCCCAGTCTTTACAGTCTGTCCTGTGGATAGTGGTGTCAAATATCTGTATTGTCTTCTTGGCAGCTTAAAAGGTTATTGACATGCTTTACTTTGAAAGTTTCCCTTTAGATGAAACAAGCACCAACAAACTGTAGATGACAAAGCAGCTTGTATGAGATTCTGCTCTGCACCATTTGATGGAATAACCATTAATGTTTGTCAGTTGTATAAGGAAGGGCAAGAAGAATGAGACAAATCTTTGTATTCCATTGGGATGTCTGTTGAAGACAAAGAATGATGGTTGGCTGAAATGAGTATTAATTACTTAAACATACTGTGGACTGGGGCCAACGTGAAATTCGTGTTGTAACTAAGTCTGGCAGCTCCCACTTTCGATGTCTGCCTGTGCTGCTCTGTGGCTTGAACGTTCCCCTCTCCTCTTGGTGGCTGTGACACCTTCTGCACCAATGCTACACTTCTTTCAAAACTCATTTCCTTGGGCCAGGAACCTTGGACCTTTAAGCCCCAGTTTGGTCTAGTGTAGGACCACAGCCATGAAAATAATTTAATCAGAATTCCATAAAGTCAGTACAAAGCCGAGTAAACATTAAAACAAAGTGTTTCTATGTTTTTCATTTTTAAAGGGTTGTTTAGCTACATTATGTCAGTTCTGAAAGTATATTGCAGCAGTATTGTTCTCAACTGAAGGAGATTTTTGATACTTCTTTTTGTGTTGTGATTTCTACTACAATATCCTTTACAATACTTGTAAAAATCTTAAACGACTGCACAGAATGATCCACTTTGTATTTTGACCTAACACTAAGAGAAGTAACTTGCATGTGCATACTAGAAGTGAGGCATGTGAATACTGGATTTTTATGGAATGGTGCTATTTTCATGTAACCACTACTTAGAAGTAGGCTCTGCTTCCAATTTGGGTGTTTTCAAATGTACTCTGGTGTACCTCTGATATTATAGACAAAAGTTTTATTATATTATTAAGATATTATACTTTTTCTATAATACAGAAACATATGCTGCACTTATTTTTAAGACATGCTGCCATTTAATTATGTCAATATATGTGTTATTACATGTAGTAAATACAGAGAAACACACAGGAATGCTTTAACTGGTATTTTAAATTATTTAATTTAAAATAGATCATATTGTAAGTATGACCCTTAATTATGTATCCTTAGTAGTAATTAATGCTAGTAAGCAAAACCAGACATGACCATTTATTTCCATTACTCTATGTAGCTTAATAGTAAACAATGTAGGTAGCATGTTCCAAGTTTTCCTTTAAAATTGATTTTGAAATGCACTCTTTATATAATACTTATAAAATAACAGTATTTATACCTAACAGTACTATTATGATGTGTATATATATATAGTATATAATGGTATTTATACTTGACTTTTTTAATCTGGACAAACTCACTCTCATGTTGAAATGGAGTAACAACCTTTTCTGAAAGGGGCTGTGCTTAAAATACACAAATTCAACACTGACCTAATATTTTATCTCTGACATCTTTATATATATATATATATTCATCTATTCCTATAGCACAAATACTGGGTAAGTTGTTGAAGTAATATCATCGCCTTTAATTTAGTTTATTTCCTATGTAATAAATAGCATAACCGATATGCCTTACCAAGTGATCTTAAGGAGTTTTATTTGTAAAAAACATGGGTGAAGGGAAAAATTTCTTATCAGGCAGCACCATCTGAACTCTTCAGAATGAGATTCAGGAGGGCTGAAGATCAGTGTCAGGTATTCTTCTCAGTGGGAAGTGTTTGCTTAATTGCCATGTTTTGGAAATTTGGCCCCAGCACAGGACAGAAACGTGACTCCAGCAGAAGCAGGAGCCTGCCAAGGTCTGCTGCAGAGGTACAGCCTGCCCTTCAAGCTGCACCACCTATTCTGAGCTCCTCAAGAGGGAATTGCCCCTGACTGGTGGAAATACGGCAAACACAGAATGAAAGGAGCAGAAGTTGTCTGGGCTGCAGGCAGGCTGCAGGAGCAGAGCTCCTTTGAGACCTCTTGGGTGTTGAGGACTCCAGTGCTTTGCTATCTGTGGGGCCTGAGGCCTCTGGCAAGGGAAGGATTTGTAATGTAAGACATTTACCTCAGGGGAAAATAATTACACTGATGTCATGGCTCAGTATGGTCTACACACTAGACCCTATCTCCAAGGCATTTCCTTTTTCCTCTTGTGTTGCAGAGCTTCACTTTTTTTCCTTGTTTATAAAGGGCTTTGCAGTTATCTAAGGATTTTTTAAAAAATATTTTCATTAGTTTTTACTGATTTCAACAAATGCACTATTTTAGTACTTGACTTTAACTTGAGGTACAACAACACTTTACAATTAAATTTATACATGAGAAATACTTCAAGGGCTGTACTCTGACTTAGAATTTAAGTACAAAACCTACTGAAATTAGAGGTGCATTTTATTCAGCTAGGTGCAAGGCAGGATTTAGCTGAAAATGGCCAAAGTGCATCCATCACAAAGATTTCTCTTCTGATGTTTGGTAGCACTAGAACTTAAAGCCTAATTATTTTTTCTTCTTATTTCTGTTGCAGCAAAGACACAATTTTGACATGGGGGGATCACTTTTTTATTTTCCTTACCTTCACAGTCCTTTGAAGATACCAGTCACTAAATGCAGGACCTTTCACTTCTAGTCCTAGTCCTCTGTACTTATTTTTTTAATTCCTCAACTCCAGATTTTGCTGTTCTGCTGGGCAAGTCTTTAGTTTAATCCAAATGACAATCCTCGTTCCCTGATAATACAATTCTTTCTTCCCGTCCTCCTAAAGAAAGTACATGAAACTTATAAATGCAGATGCCAACCCAACACAAACCCACAGCTTGCCTCCTTCACACTCTTCTGGTGCAACAGGGATCCTGCTTTCACAACTCCCCCAGTTATTGGTTGGGAGCAGCTGAAAGCCTTGAGACTGCCCAGAGCCAGCCAATAATTGAGAGGTTTTGGGCAGAGTGACATACGGCTGCGAGTGTGCTTGCAAGGAGGTGGCCATGAGCCCATGTGAGGTCTGCATCTGGACTGAGAAACTTTATGTACTGCACTGCTTTAGGAGAATTGGAATAACAGAAGACAGTGGAAATCAGTCCCGGAAGAGGGAGATTCAAATAAAGACCAGATGATTATTGCATTCAGTAAAGCTGGCTCAGGAAGGTGTGAATTACACACTTTCCTGCACCACAGAGGCCTCTTGAGCTGTAAGCAGCATTTATCCTCTGGGAACACAGGTGGTGATTCCACCTCTGTCCCCAGCTGGATTTATTTTCAAGGAAGCTTTACATTCCACCAGCAACTCAGTGAGTGGTTCACAAGCGGAGGCCACTATGGGAAGGTAAAAAATAAGCATGCTCCTTTCTCAGTTCCCTGGCACGCCTCCACTTTCTGGTCTTTTATTTTTATTTATTTGGCATATCTGCTCTCCTACACTTTCCCTCTTCAGCATTCTTCCACTACAGACTGTCTTTCCCTGACAGGTTTTCTGCTGCATTGGTTTGAGGTCTATTGTGCTGCAGAATTAGCCTTCCAGGAAAGCAAGAAAGCTTCCTTCCAGTGAATGAGAATGCAGTAAGTGTTCAGAAATTTACTGACCATGAAAATCCTTCATTAATAGGGGAGAATAGACTTGATGACCTTTGTATTTTTTCCTCCTCCTTTCTGTTGCTCTGAAGCGTTACCCACCTTTCTATGCCACTTCTGTGATAAAGGCAAATTTTACAACTCTCTTTCAGTGAGCAGTCCAATAAAATTGGCTCAGATGATGCCCCACAGAGAACAGACTATGTTCCATTAACATTCACAAATACATGACATGATGACAAGACGCTAATAATCCTTTTTTTCCTAGTCAACAAATCTGTGGCTTTACCTCTTCCAATCAAGAATGACTTTTTTAAACTTACACCCTATTTTGATGCTTTCTGACTTTATTTTTTCTGTAAACACACAAACAATACAAATTAATCTTATTAGTGACTTGCTGTTCTACCAATGCTCTAATCTGACTATGATCCTTACAGCCATCTCGTCTGGTTTTCTTATGCTCTCCTTCCCTCACTATGTATATAAAACCTATCTTTATTTTTCAGTAGCATGTTCAATACAATTTTCATTTTGTTTAAAATTCAGATCAATGGCAGAGAGTTGTCAAAAGACTCAAAGAATTACAATTCAATAGATAAGTTGCTTTTTTTTTAATGGCATGACATTTCAGCCAATCACTGCTGTCACTTTTGTCCTTCCTATGGACAAAAATATGCTATGGAAAAATAAAAATCCTACTACCACACAAAGACCTTCCCGAGCTGCAAATTTTAATAAGTGTCCACAAAAAAGTCTACAGCACTTTAAGTGAGCTATAAGACTTTTCTTTTCTGCTGAGAGAGAGGAAAAAAAAAAGGATGTGTGGTGACACAGAGCAAATTTGACAGTGCTTATGTAAAATGAACGAACCTACAACAAATTCTATACTCCGATAATCGAAAACAAATTCATGCTGTTTTACCGTGACCACTTTATATGGAAATTTAGGGATATAATTCAGAACAGAATAACAGTAATTATCATACTCTCTGCATTAAATTAAAACCAGAAATGTTGATCTGTCTAATTGTAGGCATTAAAAATAGCTAGTTTCAAAAAAGAGGGATGCAAATGGGAAAATGCCATGATGACATTACTCTTACAAACAATTCTGCCTCTCTCCTTTGGCTCTCAGTGCTGAACTGTCACCTATTAGAGCAGATACTTGCTTTTTCTGGTTGCAAAAGGAACGGTACATTCACATGAGCTATATAGTTAAATATTGTGGGGCTGGGGGAGAACACAGCAAACCACAGCCAGCTTGAAGGAAAAAAAGCTTTAGATTTCTGCTTAGATTGGTCTCCATGTCCTTACTGTTGTCTTCCTGCTAATGGATCTTAAATCTTGCTCAGCAAGTGCCAGAAGTTGCTAGCAGTCTTGCAAAAGAAATGGTTAAAAGAATTCTACAAAACACCCCTTCAACAGGATACCTTTAGTCGGAGATTAATAAAGGGCAAGAAGCACTTCATTCAGTCCACAGCGTTTGTATTTCTTTGCCAAGTATTACCATGATCATCATTCATTTTTGCAACCTAACCTGGATTAAACTGTGACTTTTATGAGTTCTGTCATTGTTTTGAGAGAAGAGTGAATTCCATGGCTTAGCAAAATGATGCTCATCTTCATTGTAAATACAGAAGTAATCTTCTTCATTGAAGGTTATTTCTTAAGCAAATTTCTGGCGTTAGTCACTAAGGCTCTGAAGGTACTCAGGAAAGGCTTTAAAGTTACTTCTGCAAGATATTTCAAATCTCCTGTTCTTCTTATTGTAAGAAACTGGAAAATTGTATTATCTGAATGGTTTTAAGTAGGGGAGTGGGAGACAATTTGAAGGATAGAAGTTCAAGTAGCATAAAAACACAGGAGAGAGACAGGAAGGGTAAGAAAAGGTTTGCTGCAATTGCTGCTTATAACCCACTAGGAGAGGTTCTCTCCTGAGGGCAGAGACCCCACATAGAACGTGAGGCTTTGCCTGCAGGCCCCAAAAGATGGGAACATGTCACTGTTTTTCAGCTGCCAAATAATGTGTGTGCAAATCCTAGTGATAAAGCAAATGCTATTCTGCTCTCTAATATCCAAAGAACTTTTGGACTCTGAAATCTGGGTGCATGGAAAGGCATATTTCAGCCTATATTTAGCAACAGCATTCAGCATAGTTTTGATAATAAGGTGTCATATCTTCAAAGCAAATGCTGGCTGTGTGTGTTGCTGGTTTTCTCAATAATTATTAAGCTAAACATAATAGGCAAAGTCGGACTTTGTATTTAGAAGCTCTGTAAGTGTTCTTCAGGATTTTACCAGTAGACATAGAACAGCACTACTGGATGAAGGCTAGGCCACTGTGCTATGTCTTCTTACTTCAGTATTGAAATTGTTTATACCTACGTTCTTTGGCCATTTGGCTGTTCCAAAAAGTAAATGGTCTTGTTGTATTGGCACAAAGGCAAACAGAAAACCCATTTAGATATCCAGCATCTGCTGCTGAGTTCTAACCTTCCATATGTGAATGTGAGCATTGGAACTGTATTTGTTATGAAAAATCAAACTCCTTGAAATATAAGGACTGCACTTTTGGGAGTCCTGGTACAAATGCACCCAGAAATAATTCAGAAAAGGCTATGATTGCATTTTTTCAACAAAAATCATGCGTCATGTTTGTACCTGGGTCAGAAACACATTTAAACATTGAACCCTCACATTTCTGAAAAGGTGCTGAATGAGAGCTGGGAAGAAAAATGTGTTTGAATTCTCTGATACTGCCCAAGGATTTTTCTGCCTGGTTCTTTGCCAATCCCATCAACCTCCCAGTGCCCCAGGAGCTGAGCAGCCCAAGGGCAGAAAGGCCAGTGAGCAACTTACCTACACTGCTGCAGTTAAGCTTAGCTTTAAATACTACCTTAAGCAATCAAATTATTTTAGTTCGTTCAGTAAGTCTTAAAAAATACATGTATTTTGCCAGCTACTTGAAAAGGAGGAGTAAATAAATCCAGAGATACCCAGATATTTTCCACAGGCGTTTTGCGAACACCTGAGGAAGCTAAAATAATCAAGCATTTTTTGTGGATCCCTCATATAAGTCTTGTCTTTACCTCTCAACTAAAATGGCGAGAAAAATATTAATATTTTGAAGAGAGACGGGAATATTTTTATGAAATGTGCCAAGTGGAAAAACCAGGGTGGTGGAGGATATACGGTTTGCTCTCCATGACTAGAATCTGTATATAAGAGGAGAATGATGGCAATCCACAGCCGTGTTGACAATTCAGACATACAGGAAATACCCTTGTAGGAAACTAATACCATCTGGGTTTGGCCCAAGATGTGTGAATGAGAAATATGTTTCTTGTTGAGAATGCAAAGATAGTTTTGGACATTGCAAAGAAGGAATGTGTTAAGCATGCACAGTTATAAAAATGAAATAGGGTGAGGCACTGCATGCATATGGAATAATTGGAGGAATATGTTTGTGTGCGTCAATAGCTGATGCAGACACAGAACTCCAGAACTCATTTGTCCTAAGACAACCAGTAAATGACTATGAAAAATGTCTTCAGTGCAAATGGCTGGAAGCTCTCTGAATAAAGACAGAGTTGGAAAATGCTGATTTGTCCAAGCCCTCGCTTTCCCTGGTGGAAAGGGAGGTTTCCTTGTCACACATGTCGTATTTCGGGGGGAAAAAGTGAAATAGTTCTGAAATTCTTGAAACATCCAGTTCTAATACGTGTAAAAGTGAGAATTTTGATTATTTCAGTGAGTTGTTTTCAGTTTAGAAATTAGTTTTAGTTAAAAGAATGTCAACACTGAAATGAAATATTTCATTTGGCCCTTTCTGAGAACCTTTCAGTCCACACTTGGTGAGAGTATGTTTTCAAAATCTCAGAATATTCTCACTCCTCTCTATCCCGTTTTTGCATTAACTGTCTGAGATTTTAGTGTCTGCTCTTGGCATAGGAAGGCTCTCTGGTTTCTAACGAAGGCATTGCCAGCATTCTGAGGTTCCTAAGACTCGCTGCCTGCGGGATGGATTTTTGCCTCTCCCTTGACACCCTCATCTACTTGTGAAAGCCCCAGCAGTGCTGATTTTTCTGTTATTTGTGAGGATAATGAATGCCTTGCATGGATAGCAAAAACTTCCAGACTCTTTTTGGTGTGCATTTGCCTTCTACTCCGGACTAGCCTTGAGTACTATCATCCTTCCTCTAAGTTCAGGCTCTAAATGCTCTTTTTGAAGAAAAATTATTGAGATAATAGAAGGTTTGCTAGTCTCTCATGTCTGTCAAGATTCTGGATTAACCCTGTTCCAGGCTCAAAGACACTCATTTTACAAATTGCTTGTTCCTTAACTGAGCAATGCTCATACGACTGTAAAATGGCTGTTATTGTATCTTGGTCTTAATTTGGTTTTCAGCAGAGTTTTGACATATCTGATTTCTCACTGTTAAGCACTCCTTGAGATATTTATTTAACATGTATTAATTGTTTTAGTGCTTATACAGAAGTCTGAACCCGAAAAAAAAGGAATTTTCATTCCTTCATTTTCCATTCTTTTTCAGTAGGCATTGAACTTCATAGCACCTGAGACCTTTAGACAGGATGACCAAAGTCTGTTGGACCAAAGACACTGAAGGCACACCATTGGGAATCTTTGCTTGATGGGCAACCTGTGCCAGCGTCTCTTCACCCTCACAGTCAAGAATTTCTTCCTCATATCCAATCTAAACCTGTCCTCATCCTTTGCTGGGCTGGACACACAAAGCACTGCTTTCACTTGCACCTCCTGTGGAACGTGCACATCTGCCTTGCACATCTGCCTCTCAGGGGAGGATTTATGGCTGTGCAGGGCTTGGATTTTCCAAGCTGTTTATGCCTTATGCACATATTCACTACATACACTTGCATCCAGCATTTAGGTGAACACTGTTTTCCTTGGCCTTGTGGGTTAAAGTCTCATCAAATGTAATTGTTTTTGTAGCCCCAAAAGTGGAACATGAGTGGATATAAACAGTGCACACATGTTTGATTTGCATATCTTAAGGCTTAAATAAATGGTCTTTGAACTATCTAGAAGGATTTATTTTATAGTAAAGAATAAACGAATGTTGTTATGCCTGCAACGTTCAATTCCACTGTTGGGGGAAAAGGGGTTTGAAAACTGCACTTCACGTATGTGCCGTGTGTATTTTTAAAGAACTCATTAAATTATGGTTGTACTACGTATTTTAAATATTGACATTTCTGAGTGGGGTTTAATTTTTATTCTGCCAAGTGTTGTAAATTCCTGTTTTGGATCTGAGGATTTCAGTGGAGGTGGAAAACCACTAATAATTTCTTCTTGTTCACGCAACCTATATTCACTTGCATGTTTTAACTTGAGGCAGACCTTTTCTGTTGATGCTGATAACACCGCTATGAGTGTAAACTAAACTCTTTTGGAGTTGGGAAGTGTAACATTTCCTCTAAGTAATGGCAATGATCATTACCCTAATATAAAATTTTGTTTCATAAGGCCCTAATTCAGCACGTATTTAGGCAGATGCCCAAGCTTCGCTGATTTTTTTTTTTCCTAGTGCAAAACAGGATAACATGAGGCAGCTAATGCTCTCCACTTCAGCAATTGCTTGATTTTTGATGTCAGTAAATGAGATCTGATACAATGTTGATGAGGGGATTTATCAATTAAAAATGCTTCTGATTGAGGAGGAAAAAATGGAGAATTTTCTCTTAATTAATCTTGCCCTGAGATTTCATAAAGATTATTTTATGGTCTGTAGCTAACGTGGTGGTTATGCAGCTAAAGGAATTATCTTCACATCATTATAATGAAACATAACACTGGTATCCTTGACTTTATTAGCCAGGCTTCATTGGTATCTGACATTATATATTTCCTATTATAAATCTAAATAAGAACTTACATTGACCTGCATTAGACCAAACATTAAACAATTTACTAAGATTACAACTTTAGGGAAAAAAAAAAAAAAAAAGAAAAAGAAAGAAGTCTTTTAGACCACCAAGAAACAACCATAAATTTAAGGAAATATGAGGTTTCCACCATGTGACTTCCCCTGCAGAGTTATGCAACAGACTGCTGTTACTTAAAGGTCGTACATAAAAAATTTATGGTACATTTTTAAGAGATTTATGGTGTTTCTATTTATACAACTTATATGTCAACAATTTAAAGGTATAGTATGCTAAAATAACAAATTAAACTCTAATCCCTTTGAATCCTTGATAAAATAGAATGCTTTAACATAAGTCATATATAAAAGAGGGTTAATAAATGTATCAATATTAACTGATGTGGTATATGTGATGTAATGATTAGCTGTTTATTATCTATTACAGATCATATGCTCATTTTTATCCTGAAAATCATTTGCAAATGGGGCTGGTTAGGGGAGCATTCCTTGGAGCATAGGCCCATTACATGGTGGAGCAGCTCTCTTTGGAATTGCTCTGCAAATCAGTCTCAGAATTAACTTTCCTCTTGTGCTGAGCTGAATGATGCCATTGATACGACCTAGGCCTCTTGTTTTGGGACACCTCTGAACTCACATACTCATCATTTATGGAGGACGTTGCTGAATTTTCTGGAAGTAAAAATTTGTAATGCTGTATGATGGTACCAAGCCTTAGTAATTTGCTGAACTTTATTTGCTTTGCACTGGAGTGAAATAGGAGCAGTTGGACACTCACTCAGCATTGCTAAGGCAAGAGGGTGACAAAGACTGAGAGGGGGCAATTTCTCAGAAGCTTTACCAGTGGGACTGTAACTCAGCCGTGGGAGTCACATTGTGAACCTCACCTTTGCACACCTAATGTGAACATATCTGTGTGGGGGTTGCAACTGACAATGCATCACTTTATGCCAGAAGTCAGAGCCCAATATGGAGATCTGGTAGGGATGATTGATACCAAATTAATCCTTGAATTTTGCATATTAAATTAATTAATGAATATGATGGCTCCACTGGGACACAGCATACCCTTAAGTGTGTAAGCACTGTGACACCATAAATATTAATTTCTCATGAAAACAAATCTTCACAGAAAAAACAAAGGTCCTAATAAGTATAACATCTATGAACATGTTCAATTATAAACACGTTAATAAGACCATTGCCTTTGAGGTCAACCATAAACATGGTGCTGAATGGGCCAAGAGCATTTGGAGAAAGATACTAATATGGTCATGGACATTTGTGGTGTTGTGGCCTAATCTTGTCCTCCGTAAAGTGCCCAGGAATGCAGTCTGGTGGTACTAAGTTCCTAAAAATAGGGAGGGGAATTCTCCACGATTCTCTGGCTTTTTGTGCCACCCACCAGGTTTTAGTTGTGGAGTCCCTACTGACTGGAACCCTTGTATCTCATCCCTTGATGACTCTCACAGTGTTCCTGTAGGGATGCCCTTTGCCTGGGCTTGAAGGATGTTTCTTGCCTTGCTGTGGGAGACACTGTTTTATTGGTGTCCTTGGCTGCTGCTGGCTCTGAAGATAACGCAGAGCACCTGAGCAGCCCTGCAGAACTGGAGCTGATCCTGTAAGAGGTCCTCAGCAAAATTACCCAGCAGGCCTTTGCAAAACATCCTGATGCAAACCTTGCATTACCAGGTTTCTTGCTGTAAAATAGAGCTCCATGGGTTCTGTGGATTTTGGATGTTTCCAAAGTTGTGGCGCCCTGTGATTTGTCTTTGCTGACTGCAGGAACATATCGCTATTCCTAAGCTGGTCATCACCCCTTCATCAGCATAATTCATTCCCAGAGTAAGAAACTGCTGTAGAGAAATTAGCTACAACTCTTCCAGCAGAGTTTATAGGTTCGTAGGCCAACCCAAGCAGCAATTAATTTAAAAGAAGATGTGATCATTTCCTGTCTTTTATGAGCATTAAATAATAATTTTTTTTTCTTTTTTGACAAAAAATATTCGACATGTCAAACGGGTAGAATAAGAGCTGATAGTATCTATGGTATTTTAAAATATGAGTATCTTTTATGAATAAGAAAATCACAAAGTGTTGGAAAAGAATAACAGATACGGCATTTTAAAAGCTGTTTTTCTTTATAACTCTAAGTCTAGAGTTTCAGAGAGAAAACACTAATAAAAATTAGTCAGTCATCATTATGATGTCATTCTCATAATTTCCCTTGAAGTAAACTAGCAAGTACAAATAATATTTGTAATGACTGACATCATCTATGTAGCTTTCCATATGCTCAGACTTTGGGTTAAATTTAGTGATGTTTCCCATTTGTTAGAGAGAACACCTTCTGGGTGGAATGGATTTCATTAAGAAAATCTCTCTGAAGTTAAGCCATCCTTGTAGCTTGTTTGAAACAAAACAAAACTAAACCCCAAACAGTCCAGGAATGATAGGAGTACAGCAGTAGCAATTTGTCAAAAATGTGATTGTCTGTAAGAACCACAGTTTCAGTCCCAAGTCTTAGGGCTCACATGAAGAAAGGAACAATGCTCTTTGGTGTTGCTCTCTTCTAAAAGAAATAAGCATCATCATAATTGTTTTATGTAGGAAACAATTTTCCCTTCCATGTGACAAATGCACATTTATCACAGTTGGTCTGCAAAGGCTTCTTGGAATCAAAAAATGTTTTAGAGGAGTCGAGGACTCATTTTTTCTTGCCTCAGCATAACTGGCTCATCAGCATCCTTGTCCTTAGACAAATATCTACCAGTTGAGTTAATTTGTAATGGAATTATTGACTGGGATTAAATCTTTCAAGTGATCTTTCAAAGATATGCCGTACACAAATGATGTGGACCGATTTAATCCAAAGAGCCCTGACAGCTTTTTCAAACAGTCCATCGCATGACTTAATATAAACTTGAAATTTAAGTAAATATTATTCATTTATTCCTGATTTTGTTGTTGTTGTTGGAAGACTTGGGCATCTGTTTTAAATGACGTCATTATTTACACTTCTGCATTGGAATGGACATTAGCTAAATGTGACAATTATTCAAATTCAAAGTAGAAAAAATTACTAGAGTTATCAGAATATTGTAATACTCGGATATATTATTCCCTGATAAATGCCTACATTTCCTATTACCCTCCCTCCCTACCAAAAAGGAATAGGAAATTCGCACATTTGCAATCTATACTTAAGTACTGAATGGAATAATTCCTGAAAGAAAAATAGCTGACATAAACATAATTTCTTCTTTAGAAATATGAGGAATGTAATAATTAGTAGAGCCTCACTAAAGCTACAGAAACCATATTCCCTTAGGAGAAAAAGAACAGTAACTTCTGAAAAAATGACAGGCTATACACAGTTTGCTATATCTGAGGAATAAAAATGTAACTGCTTAAACATATTTAAAAGTGGTAAATTCACTTCCTCTACAAATTCATAAACTCAGAAATATTTCCTTGCAATTGTTCTTGGAACTGATAGAGGAAAATCTCCCAGGGACACACGAAATGTAATAAGTGTAATATGAAAATTGCCCTTTCTGCTCTGAAGATTGAAACAAAGCAGACATTCTCCAGAACACCAGCAGGTTCCCCTGCTCTCTGCCCATATGGGCTCTTCCCACAGTCTCAGCTGCATGAGGGACTTATGAGCCTTGTCAGAGCTGACTGTATGGAAGGAATGTGGGCTCAGACATTTGCAGGCATGCCACAGAACCTCAGCAAGCCAGTCTCTTGTTAATTACAACTAATATTTCATTATGTTGTGGAATTTTCAGCTACATAGCTGTGCGCACACATCGTAGTATGTCGTGTAGCCAATGCTTGCAATTAAATTACAGGCCTTGCAAAGTATAAGAGGTGTATTGAAAGCTGAAATTAGTAGAATAAAGCACTGCAAGCAGGTTTTCAGCTTTTTAATTTGAAATCTTCAGACTTCTTGATTGCAGGAAGAAGTCTGAGGGGACAAATCAAACTAAAAAGTAAGGAGGCAGTGAATTTCCACCCCCCCTGTTCTCAAATGGACTTTTTAAGCACGTGGCTTTTAAGCCAATTTTGTGATTTTGGAGTCTGCCTCATGTGTGTGAATGGACAGGATTGAAGGTACTTTACATGGCTTATTTAAAAATAACATCCTAACCCAAGCTATAAATCACAATAAGTATTTAATGCCTTACGTATATAATAAATATTCAAGTCTAAGTATCTGGTTACAGCAGTGATTAAGAGTTCTGAAAATCAACCCCTTAAAGGACAGTCTTCAGTGGAAATAGTGTGAGTGGTGAGGCTTCTTTCACACCCTTCCATGCACATCTGCAGTTCACACCATTAAGTCAGCAGCATCACAGCATCTACCATTTCTGAACTCTGATGCACATCCATACACTTGGCAAATTTCATTTGAATACTGCTATTTGAGGAATTAAAGCAATTCTTAAGACAGAGAGGAGCCATCCTGATATGAAGTTCTAAACCTTACAGCATTTAAAGCAGTTTGGTGGGTTTTATGGTGGGGGACTGAAGGATAAGTGAGATATCTCAAGGGGGCTATCTCTAGATTCTGGTGTTTAAACAGAAACCTCGACCTTTGTTGTGCTGGGAAAGAACTACCTCTGACTGGATAGCCCAGCCAGAAGGAATGAATCAGAACTACAGATAGAGATTCCTGCAGACGTTTTCTTTTCCAAATCCCATTACATTTGCAACAATGCAGGCAGGGAACTGACTGGCTGGGGAGAGCTCTGCTGAAAGGGAGTGTGGGGTCTCGGCAGACAGCAAATTGAACATGAGCCAGGGGAGTGCCCTGGCAGCAGAGAAAACCAGCTGCAGACTGGGCTGTTTAACAAGAGCACAGGCAGCAGAGAAACCCAGCATCCTCCCTCCTGTCTGCACTCAGGAGGCTGCAGAGAGAGCACTGCACCTGTAGTTCTGAGTTCCACAGCCCCCCAGCACCAGAGTGGTGTCACTACAGCACAGTGAGCCCAGTGAAGGGGGCTAGGGATTGGAGCATCTGCTCTTTGCAGAGAGGCTGCCAGAATGGGTCTTGTTCAGCCCAGAGAATAGATGGCTTTGGGACCTTGTCCTGCAAATGAGGTACTTAAGTGTGGCAATGAAATTAGGGAATGACATCCCCAATGTAATCGTCCTCTGCGAGACTCTGTGACACTTATGCTAGTCTAGGGTTCTTGGCTAAGCATTTCTGTGGCAGGTATTGTTGGAAAACCCTAATCAGTAAAAAAAAAAAAAAAAAAAATCCCACATCAAATCTAAAGATTTAATCTGTCAAGCTACTCATTCTCTTGTTATGGACTTCTTCTCCTTTTCTTTTTCTGTTTTTGCTAGAATTTATACCCTTGACCTGAGAAGGTTTCCAAATGACCTTCCTAAAAATCAGGAGAGGAATTTTGCACTTCATTCATGACAGGGACTAGAATCTGTAATTTGCATATCCTGGATAATGTCCTTGAACTATATAGAGCAATGAGTGCCTTTTACCAAACAATATTTAATTCATTCAGTAGCATAGCAGGTCTCTGTGAGCAAGGGCCATTGAACTTATATGTGCCTTTAAAGCTGCTTCTCAGAATTTAATTGTAATATTGGATATTGTGTCCAATATTTTGTAATTTTATAAGCTTCCCCAGAAGCGTACCTTGACAATTCTTAGTTACTCTTGGAAATTTTTTCTATTGCGTCCAGCCCTGATAAAAACCAGCCTGTACATGTGAGTCTGGTAGCCTAAATGTTAGTTACCAAGTCAGCAAGCTTTGCAGCATACCTCAAGTTTCACATAAAAGCTAATTTTGAGATGCTTGGTTCTGTCCCACACAGAAAACAAACACTAACACTATGTTATTTCTGGACAGGGAATCTGAAGCAAGGATTAAAAGTGATTGTTCTATAGGCTGCTGCACCAGCAGACGTAGGACCTACCTGCACCCAGTTTTATTGACAGATGGCCCAATTCCCAATCAGGACAGCTACATGGCTGCTGTATTTTTTGTAAACAATTGGATAATAAATTATAGTAGCAGGAAAGCTACAGGCAGATACTTCATTAATTGGTGCTGAATCGAAACCGTCAAAGCAGCAGCATGTTACAGACAAGTGACTGTGTTGCTCAAATGTCATTCCTTTCAAGTGTGACAATTCAATTTGTTAAACTTTTTCATCAAAGAAAAATCAGAATGAAAAGGAAATATTGCCTTCTCTGAAATATATTACTCCACCTATTTCTGCCAGATCTTATTTTTCAGATGCCATCAAAACCCTTTTCAATACTATTTTATTCAATTGTATCTTGCTGAACTGCTGAGGATGCTGCTGAGTTATATAATGACAGTGTTCATTACCCAAATATCTCTTTTAGATACTGCTCAATACCTGCTTTTTATAGTTGGTTAGATTTTTTGAGTTGTCACTGACACTTCTTGTATTTTTTCCAGGACAGAACAGAATCAGGTGAGAGAAAACTTCTTATGTGTTGAAAGATTCTTTATGTTATATTGAATTACTATGCCATTTCATTACTTGTATTTTAAAAAAATTCTCTAGACTTCCTTCCGACACACTCAATCTTGTATCACCAGCAAATTCTGACACTTAGTTACGAACTTTTCAAAATAATAGCTGATTTTCTGGAAGCAATACAAGATTACACATTTAAAAATCATTTTAAAGATATGGATTATTTATTTCTTCTATTTGTTTTTCACTCCTAATTTAGAAGTGTACTGGAGATATGTCTAGAGGCATTGGTACAGTGCAGTTCTTGCCTGAGTGCAGTCAGAACCACAACAGGGTATTTTTATTGCATGAGCAGCAATCTCTCATACCACTTTCTTCAGAAAAACCAAAAAAAACCACCTAGAAATATAAACTGCTTTTTCTTCCTTATCTTACAGATTCTTTGACAGCATTCTGTTTGTGGCAAGAAATTAACATATAAACAAGATGCTTTTTTTTGGCCCTAATTTCACAATTCTCCCTATTTTTCATCTAGGATATTTTGTTCTCCCTTCTCTGTTATTTGCAAGATGACCTTCAGAGCCCTTTTAAAGCCAGACTCAAAGATGAAATTTTGTAAATACAAATAGCACAGCTTCATTACCTTAACTACTCAAATTTTCAGTTTGTGCTTTAGGGCACTTGTTTTCAGGGTAATTTATGCTGGTGCTTTCCATGATTTTTCTTCTCCCTCTTTTTTTCCCCCCCCTCTTCTCATCTTACAAGTGGAGAAGCAGCAGATGTTAAGCACCAACTCTAGGACGTGCTTTTCTCAGTTTCTCTTATGGGAAGAAATCAAGTTGTATCTTTTGCTTTTATACTCCGTTAGTCCACTTAACCATCCTCTGCCAAAGATCATCACCTAGCTTGAGGAAGTTCTTCTACCATGATGTCTTCAAAAATTCTCTGTATTTTTCCCTATTTGTCCTTTAAATTTCCTCTCAAGCCTCAGAATGTTGTTTTACCATGAATATTTATGGGAAACTCCTACTTACTCTGTCAGTGAAACAATGGCAGGATATAACCCTTACTCTGGTGTTCAGAATTTATATTCTGCTCTATTAGTGCCACTTGAGTTGGATTTCCATTTTATTATAGGATTATTATTTTTTGGGGGCCTGAACATTCCCTTGTACCTCGTAATATTTCTCACCTTCTTGATTCCTGATTGTTCCAGTATATACATATTTTCCCTGAGTCTAATAAGGTACCTTTAAAGAACCTCCATGCTGCTTCTATGGATTTTAATTTCCTAACTTTCCCCTTCAGGCTATTTCTAACTTCCTCAATATAAAAATCTTCCTTTTTTGAAAAGTACTGTAATATTATTACCTTATGGTACATTCCCACGGGAGGATGTTGAGCTTAATTATATTATGGTCGCTTTTAGTTAGTGGCTCAACCACGGTAACTTCCTGAATCAACTCATGTATTTTGCTCAAAGATCTGCATCAAGACTAGGTTTGCCCTTTCAGTCTTCCATAGAAATTGTGATGCCTTACAATTGAAAGCCCATGATGATGCCCAGTAATGTACCTCAAGTAATCAGTTGTTGTTGGGCCAAGATTCAGCTGAAAACAAACTTTAGTAGCGAACTATATGGTAGTTCTGAAAAGCAGATTGAAATATGGTTTGTCTTTGAACTAGATCCACTGCTTCTCTGAACTTATAAACATGACTTTGAAAGAATGTACACTGTTTTCCTGATTAGAAGTCCCTCCTCTTTTTTTTTTTTTTTCCATTACTCATTTATTTCAACCCCAGTTTTAAAATCTATCTCACTAGAAAAGCATTCTCAATAATGGAAGTTGAAATGAATATGGACGTGTATCCTCGTTCAACACAGAGCTGTTACTATTACATGTTATGAGAACACAATATTTGGTCTGTACCAGACTCAATTTCTTCATTATTTTGAATCCCAAACTGACTATCTTAAATCAAACTTTTCTTGAATTTTCCAAGAAAGAAATGTTTGCTTCATTAATGTTATAATTTGTGGTTCAAATTTTCATTTTGAAGGAAAGCTAAAAATAATTTCTAAAATAGTGTGTCTTTCTGACATAAACACAGCTCACTTACATTTTTGCAGTTTCCAGGATTGTTTCACTTGTACAAAGCAGTAAAAGTAGCCTGCTCTTTCCATTTTTCTCGTACTATAAGAACCAAGAAAGCAGGAATTTGTTTAGCTCATTGGCTCCATTTATCCTGAGCCAAGACCATGATCTTGGAAACCCTGTAACTTGGCTGAATACAGTACAAAGTTCTTTGCAAAAAGCCAGTGCAATTAGAACAACACAGTGTATGTTCAGTCTCAAAATTAAGACGATAAAGTTTCAAACAGCTAGAACTGAAACAAAGTATCATGGACCTAGACCTTTAATCAGTTGAACACAAATCCTTAATTCCACTAGTTTTTGATCAAATGAAGAATTGTGTGCTTGAGGACAGCGTAAAGGAAACACTATTCTACCTTTTTGTAAATGGGCAGAATTCACACAGAAAACAAGGAAACATAATGGAAGAAGTGCAAGTTTTGTGCAGCCCAGCCTTGGGAGCTTCTCTGAATACTTGAGACAGGGTGATACTATACCACAGCAGTACCCTTTGCACTTGCTGCTTTATCACTGCTTACTGGCCATACATATTTACTAACCAAATCAGCACATTGCAGATTCCGTTTCAAAACTCAGTGCTTCAGTTTTGAAGCCTTTTTTTTTTTTCCAAAACCTCTCCTTCACTGCATATTTAGAACTTCTGACGCATACAACATTCTCTTCACTGTCATGAAATCATCTGCAATTTCTACTTTGATGAACTACAACACTTAAGGAAATCAAATCAAATAAAATTCTGTACCAAGGATTCCAGTTCATTGTGTTTCAATTCACCTAAATTATTCATGGGCTGTTGAAGGTACATTTTTGTTTTATTGAATAAAGGAATTCTTAGGCCTTATTAAATATAACTTTCATTCTGCTCAGAATCAGACTGAGAATAATTTTCTTTCATGAATTTTGCTGGTGTTTTTTTGGGTTTTTTTTGGACCATTCATATAAAGTGATCTCAGAAGTTACTAGGTTAGTAAGGAGCAAATTAGGTTTGCTTTGCTTAGTCATTTGCTACCTTTTTTCTTTTGTCCTGGAAGTTGAAATATTTACACAAATGGTAAAATAAAATAAAATTTATATACATTGATGAAATGTATATGCATTTTATACAAAATAGGGGATTATGTGGATTGTATAGAAGTATGTTCCTTTTGGTTTTTTATTTGTACCATATAAGTTTAATATACTATTTTAAAAGAAAAAAAATTTAATGGACCATATAATTTGTAAGGAGAATGTATCTCTACAAGAACTGTAAAATTTTGCAAGTTACAAAACGCTGACTCATTAAACTACAGAAAAAAGTTTTCAGTGCTTCTGCTTCAAGGATGACATTACTTTTCAATTAAGTAATCCATTACATATTTCTTTACCAAGCATTTGTAAATAAAGGGTTTGATCCAAATTTACCTGCAGCCTTCCCGGCCCCACAGGCCTTTGAAGAAACATGGATCCTGTCTGTGAAATAGTTTTGATTTTCCCCAGTGAGGGAGAACTAGCCGGGGGTAAAACCCCACAAGGACTGGTTTCTGTGAGGCAGTTCCCTAATATTCCCTACTTTTGGATTTGTCTGCTGCCTCAGACTTTGGACAGGATGTTTGGAACTACCCTGGGTTTAGCAGGGCTGTGATCTGTAAGTCACTGTAGGGGCAAGCAGAGTAACCTCGTACGTGGCTTCTTAAGGCTTATTTGATCTTCTGGCTTATTTACACAGGCACACACACCTGCCTGCTACATGAGAACACTCACTGACTTCTTGCTCTTTCCCTCAAAAAGTCACTGGAGCAATCCTGTCCTGATAATATTGTCCTGTCATATCTTGTAAGGTCATTGTGGGGAAGGAAAAGAGCAGCAATGGAAGCTGCCACCATTTCACGTCACCTCTCTTCTGACCTGAGTGAGATTCCATTGACTTGATGAGATCTTTAAGGTGCTCAAGGTTTTAACAGCCCCAGACATGGTCTGCTGGCTTGATAAAGAGAGTCAATAGCCCTTGGTCACGTCTTCAACCAGGCCTCTGTGAGGTGTACAACATCATTTTACATTCATTACGAACAATTAAGCATCCAGTTTGCTATGGAGAGGGATGTATTTTCTTTAAGGAAGAGCTCAATAAGTACTTTTCTTAGGTGGTTTGCTATTAAAATTACCTCTTGTCATTTACACTACAGCATCACTCAGATCCATGCATCTACTACCACTGGCGTGTTGTCTCTGGGCTGTTAGAGTGATTGAGAATCCAGCTGATGGAGAGTCACCACATTTTTAAGAATGCCAAAAATATACAAATTTTTGGGTGATTTACTCCCTCTTTTGTTTCTTTTCAAGGCGTTCAGTTAGCATAAAAATAATGATTATTACATAAATTAAAGTTGTTGCAATTCAGCTGTAGGGATTGCAATCCAAGGCCAGTGAAGATAGATCAAGGTTTTAAAAAGTATCTGCTGTAAATTAAAAACAAATGGTTGGAAGTATTTTGCAGACCTCTCTCCCACAGATTGTATATTCCATTTTCCAAATTAAATCTAAGAGAGAATATTACTTTATTGAGATTTATGGAATAATTTCTTTAAAAATTCCAGCAATATGAGAATGTAGGCAGACACTGACAATGAAGAAAACTAAGTGTCAGCTACTAAGTGGTTTCATCTTTTGGAGCTTTTTATGTTTTTGGTAATGGGAAAAATTAGTTTTGACTGCTTTTTAAAGCTAAAATTATATATAAACCATTAATTAGGGGCAGATCATTTGTCCAACTTTTACTGCAGAGGGGATAAAATGGGTGGAAAACATGATAATATACCAGTGCTCCTTGGAGGAAGTGTTCCTCCCTCAACCCAACTTGCTGATCCTGTCTAAGGAATAAGACTTAAGAGCTTGTGAGAAAATGTGTGTAAGAGGATATAAAGGAAAATTGTTCTATGGCATCTGGGGGAAATATATATAGGAATAGCAGTTGGGCTGTATTAACTATGAAAGTAAATGTGTTACTCAATTTTTCACCTCTTTCAAGACAACCACAGGACCCTTTTTTCTGTGTGGCACAGTAGAAGGGATGTAACAAAAGGAAATCATAGCTCTCATGGACAGGAAAGTACAGAGAAATCCCGAGGACACAGGACTGGTTTTGAGAGCTCCAGTATGCCGTGGATTCCCTGAAGGATTCTTAGGACCTCATTACAGTTTTTGGGGTGTCCAAGAGCTTAAAGGGATGATGAATCCTGGAGCCTAAGTGGACTGTTAAACCTCCTCCCATTAAAGAAAAACATGTGGTTGAAACTGTGTTGGCTAAAAACCATGGAATTTTCTGCGTAACTTTATTCCTTCTTTGCCATTTTGTGTTGGCTATCATGATCTGCCTGTTATATTTCAGCAAACGCAATAATTTCCTTTTAATTAGATAATTGCCATGTTATTCATTGGTTTTGATCACTTCTAAATTCAGCTTTTGGTTTTAACAAATGTAGTTTCAGAAGATGATGGATTTTTACATTTTTTAAACCGCTAAATGTTCAAAAAGGATTTGTACACATAACAAAATTAAAGTAGGGATTATCTAGCACTGTGTGTGGGATACAGCTATAATCTATACAGAGCATGGAAAAGAAACTGGCATTCTCAATTGCACTGCACACATCTCAGTAATAACAGGGTATGAGGCATACAATTTCATGGAACACCCACAATGAAAATTATTCTTTCCAAACAGAGAATTGTTTTGGAATAAGTTAGGTTAATTGGCACCATGGGATTCCTCTCAAGGAAACACAGAACATTAAAATCTACACATGTGCATGTAAAATGATAAAGTATTATCTTCTTTCCCCTCTCAGCTCCTCAAATCTGAGATACACTACCCAAAATCAACAGAAACGGGTATGTTTTGTTGATTCAAATTTCCTCAGAATAAACTGGCAATTCTTCATCTGGTCAGCTTACAACCTGACAGACACTGCACTGTTCCACAATTGCTAGCTCGAGTATGGTTATCTAGTGCAGCCTCTCACACAAAAATAGAGGTCCCCAGAGCTTTTGGCACATGCTTTTTAGATGGTAAGAAACTTTATTTTCAACAAAGCTATATGGTGCTAAGATACAACCTCTTTCAAAAGGCTGTTGTGCCCCTATTAGGATTAGAACCAAATGGTTAATGAGAAATCCAGGCACATTTCACTGTCATTATACAATCTTTGGTTAAAACACAGTATTTTACAGTTTCTGAACACAGTTGAGGTATATTAAGTCCTCATAATTTTAATATTGCCCTCTCGAAAATTACAAAGAACTTATCCCTGATTAAGAAAAAAAGTCTTCCTTTTCATGAAGAAGGCTGAATTCTCATGCAGACTGTTGTGCTGTGTACATTGTGTCTGTATTGCTACTGTTTAAGGTCACTATAACCAATGATATTCTATGGGTTCTATCTTTAAAATGTCCTGATTTTTTTCACATTTGGCCATTTGAACACTTTAACCATTATTTCTTTCTAAGTTTTCTGCTCCAATTATGTCAAGACATTTAAAAGCAATTAATTGTGGTGCCTAGCGGGCAGGTCCCAGGTGAGGCATGGCCTCAAAAATTATGTCTGCTGTGCCACAGGTCTGACTGCTGCACTTCTGACCTCTCAGATGAGTGAGAAACCCCCATGTCCTGTGACCTGACATCACTTCACCTGCTGAAAAATAGTCTTCATCACTCCCCCCGTGCAGTCTCCAGGACAAATCTAAGGTCTGTCATTTTTGCAGCAACACAGGCAATGTAGTGTTTGAGTTTCTCACCAAAGACAGCTAGAGTCCCCCTTTTCATACACCAAAAGAGGAGTTCCAGGACATGCAAGAATACCCCGAAGTGTATCACTGTTACACGTCACTGATTTTATTCACCTTGCCCCCCTGCCTGGGCCTAGGCACATATCTTACATGGATTTACCATTTCATTACTCTTAGAACAGCAAATAGAGTGCAGCACTGCTGCAGTTAATTGTAGAATGGAATTAAAATGGAATCTTGGTTTGTTCATCATAGAATATATGTCATACACGTATGGCATGTTCTGTGCCCCAACACTGTTATTTTAGAGGACTATCCCTTATTTTTCATATAGAGATGAAAGCTTGGTCTGGTAGAACAATGAGGATTTACTTTCCAGAGTTTTCATAGTTTGTTTCTGAATAACTCTGAAGAATTGCAGGCCCATTGGGTTGAAGAAGAAAGAAATTAAAATAGGATCTTTAAATTGTCCTTCCAGTGCAGCCCAGAGAGAAATACAACCTTCCACTGCTCTCCTTTTTCTCCATACATCAAAATAATCCCTTTTGGGACTAACTGGTCACCAATTTAGTAGACACTAAAAGTTTGCCTTTCAAAGGAGCAGAGAGCAAATAACGTTTGTGGGACAGTACAAGCTAGTGCCTAGTGAAGGAGAGCACAGCTTGTTGTGATGTCAGGGCAAAAAGTCCAAGAAAGGTTCATTGATTTCAGCTTCATCCATGTAAGTGTTCAAAGGAAAATAAACTGAGATTGCTGGACTTGGATGGAAGGATTAGCATGAATTATGTGAATTGTGGATAATTCTGTCAGTAACATAAATCCTGTGGGTATCAATGGACAGTGTATGCTTTAACTTAGATCTGTCTGTGCATCAACAAGATGCAAGAACAAATGTATACATCCAGTCAAGAGGACTATGTGAGAAATTTTATCAGTGTCAGAACTGAGCAATTCAGCAAATAACACAAACAATCTGATTTCCACACGAAGTTTTAAAAAGGTTTTATCCCTGGCCTTACTTCAGTTTTCTGTAGCCACTCCTCACTGCAAAGACAGCACTACCTCTTAAAAGGTTCTTGGAGCAGGTTTTTCCAGTGCTGGAGATAGTGGCAATTAAAAAATATATATTTGATTATATGTTGAATGACCTAAATAATACATATTCATGTGATTAAATGTTATTGAATCACGGAATCATTAACTTTGGTATCATATTCTATGATCATTAAGTGCAACCATTTAGCCAGCACCACCATGTTCACCACTAAACCATGTCCCCAAGTGCCACATCCACCTGCCTTTTGAACACTTAGAGGGGTGGTGATTCCACCACTTCCCTGAGCAGTCTGTTCCAGCATCTTGACACAAACATGAAGGCACAGTAGGTGTTTCACTACTAATCATGCATTCCATCAAAAGGATGCCTGTGGTGACCAGATGCTCATTTGATCCTGAGAAACTCTGGAATAATTGGCTCAGAGCAGCACAGTTAACATATTTAATGCCTGACAGTCTACTCCCATAATCTTATACTGAACATATGAATTGCTGTGTTCCACAGCAGTCTTCATGGCATCACAGAAAATTCCTACCTGAATCACTGGATCACTGATTAATAAGATTCTGCAGGACTGAAAGCACTTGTGCTCTGGTATAAAAACTACCAAAACACAGTAAGAGATATATCTAACTTTTAACTCATCTAAAGGCAATTACTTGGAAATTTGCTGAGCATGCACTTAAAATAATGGTCAGATATTTCTATGGAGTTTTTTTCCCTGCGAAGAGAACTGACATTAAAATAGTTGTGAGGAATTAAATAGGAATATAGCATTTAAAAAACCTTGGGACTTAAAAAAAACATAAGGTAGTCTTACTGATAATAATTTGGAAGCAAGATGAACTAAGAAGGCAACTGTGGCTTAATATTTAGGGGAAGTTTCTGTTTAAGTGTTTCTGACAAGGAAAACTGTAATCTTAGATCAGAGAAGAAGGTGATAGAGGTTGAGTTATCTCATGTTCTCCAATCTTTGCTACCATTTAATTGAGATTTTCTGTCCCTTTTCCCTTCCCTCCCTTGCCCTGCCCTTTCCTTCCTCAGAGACTTTGTCCTTTATCATGGTATTCCTATGAGATGCACGAGAAATATTCTATTACTAGCTAAAAAATATATATAAATAACTGAATCTCTACAGAAGTGCAAGTGGTAATTGCATAATGGCAAATTGAGGAACACCCATTTTGCAGGGGTTCTGCTCTCAGCACTGTGTGAGGCAAAGGGCAGCAGAGTGCAGCCGTTCTTGCTGGCTGCACAATTTATGACCCCGTAGCCAGCAGATACACACCAGAGCTGCACCAGAGCTTAGTCACAATCAAAAAGAAAAGAAAACAAAGCAAACAAACAAAAAAAGAAGCAATGAACTGAAAATAACTTAAGGATCAGAGATGACAAGTGAACATGAAGCCCTGCTGCAATGCCGTACCTCAAGAGCTCATTCAATCAGTGGATTTATAAGTAGAAAACGACCTTCTAACTACAGGGACTTGATTTTACCACTGGCAGCAGTAAGATGTAAACTTGGCTACTTTGTGCAGCTCTGAGGTCCTTCGTTTTAAAAGGATTTGGGGAAGTTGAATGATTATAGGGAAGGATCACAAAAATGATTTAAGGACTAACTCTAGTTGCAGCCCTAGAGCTACTTAGCTTTTCAGAAAGTATCCTGAAAGGTGATTATAGCATTAAATTCCCAAGAGAAGTGGTAAGCTCCTGATATTTTTGTTGTTGCCAAACCGTACCTTGATGCCTTCCTTTCTGAACAATATATTTTAGACCAATATATTTTAGACCAATATAGGTTTTCGGGCTCAGGAGAGAAGAAAGTAAGTGAAAATTGATGTAATAGGTTGTGCTACATTTTATGGTGACGGCTGCTAACCTAAAGGTTTCCAAACCTTAGGAAATAATACAGGTAATAAGATAAAATTCAGTCACAGGAGTATTAACAGTTGGAGAACTGCTACAACACTGACCATTTTTCTGTAAGTTAGATACAATCTTGAGTACAAAGTGACTGGACTGATCTTGTAATAACAGCATATTCAGCATTGTTGCATCCCAGGAAATCATTAAATCCAAGTGCTTGGAATGTTTTGACACTTTTTCCCCCCTCCTGCTGAGTGCATTATGGGATAAAATAAGATTTCCATGATACCTTTGGAGGCTTTAATTATTTTGCCTAAATTTTGACAATAGATTCAGACACATCAGGTCTAAATTTTCTAGATAATTGATTAAGGTCTCATTAAATGCCACTTAAAGTTGTTACCATTATTATTTCAATAGCTTCTCATTTCAACTTTCTGCCTCTTTTCTACTTGGCAATAGTTTAAAACAGAAAGCAAATAACAGTAGTGAAAATCAGACTGAAAGAAAAAATGGGTTCTAATATTTTCATTAAAAATTTGTCTTTGCAGCATAACTTTGAAGGAAGAACTGTAAAATGTTACTCTGCAACTAACAACTCTCTTCACCACAACGTAATGGAGCAGTAAATCACCAAAACAGGGAAGCAGACTTTTAGGTTGTGTGTTTTATGGGTTATTTTTTGATAAAAGGTTCATTCTTATGTAAAAACTTGGGATATTTTGCAATATTAATGGACACATTAATGTATTAGGAGATGGAATCAGTATTTTCTCCACTACACTGGACAGCTATTCCTAAATAGTTGAGCCAGGTGCATGGCCTAGATGTGATTTACAGGTCTCTGTCTCACTCATGTCCTTGCTCAGCTCTGAGGCAAGACCCAGGTCCATGGCTTTTTCTTGTCATCACATTCCTGACATAGGGGAGGGGGTTGGCCAAGTGCCCAATCTGTGCACACACACTACAATACTTCTGTAGCCAGGGGGACATAAAATCATTGGAAAAGACCACAGACTTTGAATTAGCAAATTCTTCATTAATATCTATTCATGGCTTCCAACAACTATGTTAAAAAATAGAAGATCAAAAAGCATTCCTGCTAACTGTGCTGTCAAAGAGTTTTAGAAATTAGGAGATGTGCAAAGAAAAATTGGTTCTTAAGCTTTTTTTTAAGTCCTCAGGAATCCTGCATCTAATGTTCTCTTGAGTAGGGCCACCAAGGAGCACAAGTCACCACCATCCATTCATGGAATCAATCTCTGTTATGAAATACTTCTCCACACTTGTGCTGATTCCTTCTGCGAAACTGGCAGCAGATAAAATTATTGCTGCTCCTTTTTTATTTGAACTCCTTAAAATTAAACCATGTAACTGTCAGTAATTGTACTGCAGCAACAACTTTCAAGCAGAGAACCTCAGTGACTTCAATGAGCATTAAAAGCCAATGGACCAATAAAACTTAGGCAAAGAATTGTACCACACTCTTCTTACTTTCTATTTATAATCACAAGACCTTCGCAGGAGTGGTGGACAAGAAGCAAGTCCAGACAATCCTACTGATGTGCTTAGGGCAGCAGGGTCTGTGAAGAAGCCCTACAAACTTGCTTACAGCGATGTTAGGGGCTCCAAATGAATTTCATTAACACAGTAGATCCGTTAGAAAAACAAAAAAGCATATTTTTAGGAGGGAAACTTGACTTATTATTATACAACGCAATCACCTCTCTTCCTCTATTTTTGTGTTTTTGTTTCCTCCTGATCTGACTGCCAGTGCTGTAATGAGTGAACTGTATTAGTGAGATCAGAACTAACCTCCAGGATTATTTTTATGAGGGAAATATATCACTTCAGTTTCTTGGTTATATCAGCCTCAAGATCGTATCAAGTTGATTCTTTGGAACAGATTTGCTACTTTACAACAACATAATGACTTTATCGCTGCTAAATTTCCTCCTGACATTAAAAAAAGAAGACAAAATCAGCCACCACTATTATATTCCATCTATTTGCATTAAAAATACCTTACTGGGATAGCTGTCCAAAATGCTTCTTAGAGGCATAAACTTGTACTACCTTTGATTCAACAGCTGCATTACTACCAATAGCATTGTCATTATCATTACTCTAATTATTTACTGGGTACAACATACATCTCTAAAAGTCAGAAAAAGTATTTTTGTTGTTTTTACTGTCACTGGAGTAAAGTATTTGTATTTCAGTACAGAAAGAAAATAGCAGAAGCTGCTGTTTTCAGACATTTGAGTATAAGAGTGAAAATTTTTACACTTCTTTTTAGAGAAAAAATTTGGTTGCCTTTTCTTGCTATCATTGCTCCGAGGCTGGAAAACAGGTGAGCAGTTTTTGTTTTCTTTAAAATGTACACATTCAAATTCTGGCACTATACGTATACACACTATACCTGAGTGAGCACAGAGGACACATTCCATGATGTTTGCACTGTGCAAGTGGATGCAGTGTTTTACATAGTGATTTGTTGAGGATTTTTTTAACTGCTGACTGTTCTGCACTGCCTGCTGGAAAATCATCTCTCCACAGAGTATTCTCCATTACTGATTTCTAGTATTGAAGTGTGTAACAGGTAAGCAAACCCAAATCCTCCATCAAGTAGTGACAATGCTGTCATTGGCACAGTGATCTCCCATCCTTGTGGGTGAGGGACCATGGACAACGATTAGAGGAATCAGACTGCAGAGGATAAATGTAAAAAATGTTTAAGAAACCCTTGTTTTAAAACTACTGTTTTGGTTATATGGGGTTGGGGGTTTTGATTTATTTATTATTTTATGTAATGTACTCATTCCAGAAATTCTTTACTCTTTCTGTTTAAGAGCTGGAGTCTTGCTCCTAGGCACATTCCCTTTCTCCTTACCTGCAAAGTACATAAAGCCTCTGTTCTTGCCAGCCTGCATTGAACACTGCAATACAATTATCCTCAGTCCCTGGACTGTTATCTCAGGGAATTGAATTAGATTTTCTAGCTTAGAAACAGCAAATTATTTACACAAAATGTTATAGTTGAAACAGATCCAGTGTAGAGCATTATATGACGGTTAGAATAGATTAAAAAGATCAGGTCATGGATTTAAAACAGAACTGAAAATTGAATCTGATCCTGAGGATACCTGTTGAGTCGTATCAAGCAGATTAGTGCCTGTTCAGAAGCATGGAAAACCAGTTTTCCATTCAGCTTTGTCTCTAAGATGCAGCTGTAAAAGTTCCCTTGAGAAAAGAAAACTTTTTGGGACCAATAACAGTTCTGTGGAAATTTCACTGTCAGTTTTCCACAAGTACAAGTGATCAGAACTCTTCGTTAATATGAATATTAAATATGAAACAGATGATTGTTCAAAAACACCCCTGATAAGTCCCTGCTGTTTGGATATCTTGAACATAATGGTTATCTGCAGGGGCAGAAAGGGAAACATTCAGCAACATACCTAATCATATAAAGCATTTTTTTTCCTGAAAAAGGTGCAATGTTTGATTGCCCTTTTTCAACACACACTAAAACCCTCTGAGATTTTGTCTCTATAGATTCTATCCTAATTGGCCTCTTGCCCTTATGGCTGAAACAAAATTATCAGTTACCGTGTGCTATGCATTTCAAATAGATCTAGTTTGTCACAATTATTATTGAAGATCCATCTGTCAAGAGTATGTCAGTATAACTTTCATCCATGAAGGCTTTTTGATAAATAGTCCTGACTGCTCTAGGCATAACCTGATTACAACTTAAAACTTCTTTATGTATCTGGATTTTACTTGCATTGCCACTCTGAACTGTGACAGAAAATCAATGAGGAACAACACTTGACAGCATTCCAGAAGTAAAATATCTTCCAACAGATTTACAAATTTTCCATTGGTACTTACCCCATAACTAGATGTAATTTCTCACTTACACCTTCCAGCACATTCCCATCAGTGCCCATTCCCCACTCACTGCCCTGACCATGAAAGTGTTCCCAGCGAACAGGGTGGAAGCCTTTCATCCCACCAACCCTCATGTCTGAATTTACAGGCTCAGTCACTTTTACGTGCTCCTCCAATGCACTCAGTTTTAAAGCAGCCTCCCACCCAGGAAAGCTTGTGCTACATTTAGGGTCAAGCCAAGAAGGAATGAGCACCCCTGCTCCCCTCCAGGGCATCCCTGAGCATCACCCAGAGGCCCTAAGCCAAACTTGCTCCCACTGGCACCACAGCAATTCTCATCTGAATTCAATGGGATGGAAATGAGCCCAAAGATGAAAATACAAACATATTGCTGAGGAATGCTGTTGCTGAATAGTTTCCTTTGAATTTAAGGTGAGGAAAAAATGAAGGGAAAGAAAAAAAAAATTTAAAAAGAGTTACAAGATGCTGCTTTCCCTTCCCACTACGAGTTTTCATTTCTTTGCCAGAAAGAACTGTGGTGTCTCTTGTCATTGCTCTTTTTTGTTACTTAAATTTAATTAATATCTAAAAATTATTCTCCCCATTTCTCCCATACACATGCTAAAATATAAAAAGGCAGAGGTAAATATAAAATCCAACCTTTATTCCACTTTGAACAAGCTTGTGTATATCCAAAAAGGGTTCCTTGAGTATGTCTCCTTCGGGAGTGAGAATCCTGACGTATCCTTCTTTCTCAAGGATGAAGAGGCGATGGGATCCATCCCCACAATGTACTGCTCCAACAGGCTGCCTTAGTCCACTCACAACCTCCTGGATGCAGAAGCAGTTGTGCTTGTGTTTTCTAAAGAAATTTAAAGAAATAGTGAGACATTTCTTCTCTCTCGTAACCATGACACAACAGTGTCCCTAAAAGATACAAATTAGTGCTCTGCAGTGGTATAAAAATAGGTTTCTAATGAAACATTTTTGTATATATTAATGTGTATAAATTATTTCCTTGAATATATGCAAGCACATAATACAGAAAATCAGCTTGAGCTTCACTTGAGGAAAATTTAGTCTGCATACAAAAAAGAGAACATTAAATAAACTTAGATCCAAAATGTAGAGCCATGGGAGAGAAAAAAACTGGCAAAACAAGAGAATAATTTAGAAATACAGAATTTCTACTATAAAATAAACACGGTAAATTTCATCACTTGGATAAAATTTGGCTTCTAAAATCAATTTTAAAATAATGACTTAAGATGGAATAATCTAATTTAATTATTTTCACCAAAAAACCCCCACAAATGAAAGAAATTGAAGATCACAACATACATATTTTACTAATACTAATACTTATTGTAGTTTAGAAATATTAAATTTAAGTACAGATTACTTCCCAAAGCTACAAATGATCCGTGGGCTGGACAATAACCAAGATCCCCAGGGCGGATCAGAGCAGGATTCTAACACCTTTTCAGCATGGCAAATATCAAATGGTAGTGAAGTGCTGAAGCTCGTGTAACTTTCTCTTTTGACGTACACTAGCAGCAGCAAAAGAAAGTCACATCTGGAGAACACAGCTGCTCAGCATAAGCACACACTGAGCTGTTTCACTGTGAAAACCACAGGCTCTGCTAGGGTTGTTTCTTTCTTTTTTTTTTTTTTTTTTTTCAGATTAAACAGCATTTATCTTTATGAACCTGCTGATGTCTTCCTCTTTGTCATATTCTTCCATGTGGTCCAGGGAGTTAGAAGCTGGCCCTCGCACTTGTTTTCTTGGAAAATCTGGAAAGCACACACCACCATCTTTTCTTGCATAGTAATAGCAAAACTCATCAGCTGTAGTTTGGATGAAACCTTAAAAATGCAAAAGAGCACACAAATATTTAGTGTGTTGTCATGTCTGCAGTTTTGTGTCATCAAACTCATCTTTAAATAGATTATGGTGGAAAAAGAGGTCATTTTAAACAAAGGGCTATCTGCAGAAAAAGTCTGTTCCGAGTAAACACAAATGTATAAACACAAACTGAGCATTGCCTTTTACAGTTTATTCATGTGTATTTGTATTAAAACTCATTTTCAGTGTGCTTAAGTTTCATTCAAAATGACACAACAGTTCGCTCACTAAAAAATTAAGAGACTAAGTTCAGAGTTGAGGCTGTGACACAGTTCTCCCTAATTTTAACCCTATAAATCAAGTGAAGTATCTTCTGTAAAACAGCCTGACCAGCTTCTGTTTAACTTTTTTGAAATAAGTGATTAGTTCCAGTCAGAATCTCACTGAAGATTCTGGTAAAAGACATGCAGTAAAAAATTTGTGGAATGCTGCCAGCAAAGAACATTGGTTGGAGAGGTGAGAAGCGGGAAATAGTGCTGAAAACTGCACCGTGTTGACATCCAGGTGGCCTCTGGTTGACTCCCAGCATTAAAGTAGCTGAGCAGTGTCCCATGGTGAAGTCTACTTCCTCAGTCCCATCCCCTGAAAAGGGGGATATGCCTCCTGCTGCATTGGGTGAATGGTGGTCCTTAGGTTTTAGCTTAAAATGGGGAGGACTTGAAAGACCCAGAGAAACACAAAGTTGATAAAATGAAAGCCTTTGAAGAAAAACCCTGCCAGTCTTGCTATTACTAGCTTGCATTATGTTTAAGGACATTTTAAAAAAAAATCTATTTCTGTTCACAAACCCATTTCTAATCACTTCTATCCAGGTTTTAATCAGGAGTATTAAATCCAAGAGGACAGAGTCTGGCTAGTTATACATGTACTGTTTCACTAGAACATTGTTAAGATAATACGGCTTAAGTTACCTTCGTTCCTGTTTGCATTCCTGGCAACTGTCTTAGGATGTACTATAGTCCAAGACATAACTCATAGGATACACGGAATTAGCACTTAATTGGAATTAGAGGCCTAATTTATGCATGGCTTTACCACTTGTGAATGATGCAGTAATCCATAGATCTTGGCCATAAAACCTCTGGCTTACAATGTGCAATAAGAACTGATCAGGGACAGCTGTGTTTCGTTGGAAAATGCCAATTTCTTATAAGCAGAGCTTTTTCAGAAACATTATCAGTTTTGACCAAATTTTACTTTAACATGATGTTTCTGGTCCAAGCTCAAACTTCTGGTCTAAATGAAAAAGACAGAACCAGACAGCAACCCTTGCATCACTATACTCCAATGTCTTGTAATTAGGGTGTTTCATTAGGAAGAGGAATATTCAGGTCAATGCCCCTCATCTGTCAGGCAAGAGTTTGACCCTAAGTCTCCCATTTCCCAAGTAAATGTCCTAACAACGACTTTATTAGCTATCCTGGGGTGGTCTCTCTGTGGCTTCCTTCATGGAAAATTTCGAAAGAGTTCAATTTCTTCCTTATGTGGAATAGGAAAATTTTTTGGATCCTAGAATTCTTGTGGAGTGAAAAGCCTTTCCCACCCAACTATACTTCTTTTCATATACATCTTCCTTTAAAAATATTGGAAAAATGACAGGACAAAGCCTGCCTTTGATTTCTATAAAATAATATCTGGCAACACATGGTAGTGTGTTGTGGTGTAAAAGTTTAATTACTGTGATTTGGAGCTTCACTAAAATTCATCTCCGAGGAGCTGCTTTTAATTTATAGTAGTTATTTGGAGAAAATGGGAGATGTAATTTCAAGTGGAACAACTGAAGAGGAACTCTGATATAATCATAGAGTAGTATTCCAAGACTTGTAAATATAATGCCAAGAATCAAAGGTAATCTAAGATATTGCTGTTGAATTATTTGACTTAAGAATACAGGGCTTTGTCTTTAATAATTTATTTATCTAGGCACAGCGGGTCAGTCGAAAAAATGCAATAGCAAATTAGAGGTGTATGATTACTAAGAATTTCTAGCATTTTCCAAGTATACCATGTACTATTTACTAAAGATAAACTCCTCTTGGCATGAGTGTTATCTTCAGTCAGGGAAACCCAGAGCAGGTTGTGATCATGTGGTTCACTTGGTACATGTCCATTTCAAATAACAGTCAGATGCAAACTCATTCGACCAGTGCAATACCTTTTCTTATATGTAAGACTAATCCCTTTGCCTCATGGAATATTTTATCATGCACTAAAGTGGATGGTGCACTGCAGTTGCCTTTTGCTGTTTAGCAAACCCATCAGCAGATTCTAAGAAGGGATAAGGCTTATGGACCACTTTCATTAGAAATGATTGTAAAAAAGTGGAGTTGGAATTAATCTATGAAAAATGTTGCATTACTGGAAGGAATGTAACCTCTGTAAATACAGTTTCACCTGTGCATTAAGAGTGGAATTTTGCTATTTTGTTCTATAAAAACCATAGTAATTTAGGAAAAAAAAATCTCCATGTGTTATATATGCTCCATTTAACACACTAACAGTTTCACTGAGGACATTTAGAGAAACATTTGCTTCTACTCTCCTATCTGCTTGTAGCCATTTATTATCTTCTTTCTCATGCTTAGATTGTAAGGTCTTTAGTGTACAGTTTTCCATTTTGTTCAGAGTTTGTACAGTGTCCAGAAGAATGGTCCCTGACAAGTGCCCCTAAGCACTAGAATTGTTCGGAGAAAAGGAAAAAAAAAAAGTAATAGGGACTGCAACCCTTGGTCCTGTGTGAATTCCTGTACTTACTAATTTATTTTAAAAGACTCATACATATTATTACAAATTTCCTACCAGCTGTGTACGTGTTGACAGAGCAATGCCTGTGTTAACAAAGAAAATTGAAATCACAAAGGATGATTAAACATCATGTTTAAGTGTCAGATTTTGCACAGGCTTGCATTTCTATGCTAAACTTTCTGTCTTGCAAACAAGAATCCAACGACAGGCTTTTCAGTTAAGGCAGCTACAGTGAAGGCTTTCTGTGTTCGCCTTTATAAAACACTGTGGGAATAAATTGCAAGATTAAAAGCCTTTTCAAAGGAAAACTGCTCCCAGCTGATCCCCACCTCCTCTCTCCACTTGTATTTGCAGCCAGTTGTTCCTCATACTCTATCTCCCTTCCTATCCCACCTTCACCAAATTCCACTTTGCTGGATTCCCTGATTTCCCATCCCCTTGTCTCTTCTCTTTGACACACAGCTCCAGTGCCATGGCAGCACATGGCTCAGATTTTGCAGCAGGTCCAGTTCCTATTCACTCCCTCTGTTTGCATTGAAAGATAACCAGATGAAAGCATAACTTTAGCACTGGGCTAAAGGATGGAGTATCATCCACTCATCTGAGTAAACCTGCACTGCCCTTTAGGGAACCTAGAAGTCAGGCTCACCTGCTTTATTTCTGCTGTAACCCTGAGTTCAACATTGTGTCAAAGCAGCTTTTACCTTTGGGGTTTCTTTCTGATTTGCACCTTTGACAGCTAGATGTGAATTTGGTCACGAAAACCCCACATTCTCCTCTCTTCTCAACTGCCATAAAAACCAAATCAAAGACAGGAATTCAGACAGATTATTTCAAAATGCACTAAGTGCACTGGTAGCTCACATCATTTCCAGCTGCTTTTCAAGGGACTCGTGACCCTCTTGTCCTGCTCAGACACTGCAGGTTGCTGCACACAGGCAGGGCCAGGGTTGAGCCCCTTCATGCTCTTGTTATCAGTAGCAAATTTACCAGCCACTACTATTTTCTGCAGGTTGACTTTGTTGGCTGTGACTATAAATCAGCCACGTCAGAACTTCTGGAAGTGCTCTGTGAGTTGTAGAATTTCTTAGAATTCAAGCGTTTTGGGCTAGAATTCCAACATTTTGGAACACCCTGTTTGGTGCTTGAAAAATCCTATCAGCCATCTGTTCTGGTAATGTCTGGATTCAGATCTGGGCCTGGATGTGAATTCACCCACAATCATCTGGAAGCCATTTCTTCAAATGAAAATAATGGGGGCCAGATAGCTCAAAATCTCTCCCACGTCCTCGGATGGCACCGTGGCTGTGGCACAGGTTTGTTCCATAGAATATGCCACTTCCAATGGCATGGACCAAGTCTCTGCTTATGCCTAAAGGCAGAATCAGCTGTGCCTTTCTTTACTAGCTGTATTAGTAGTAAATATTAGACAGCCTTCCCTTATGGAAAGGGAAATCTTAAAATTTATATTGATTGAAGACACTTCATTAAATCACTTAACTCCAGTGTCTCCATCAATAATCCCTTAAACTGAGGCTTGCAGTGAAGATTAGATGAGAAATAATCCGAACAGTTATCTGGAATGAAGCAGGGAAGCTCTTATCTCAAAGTCTTCGTGAAACATTACACCCTCCTGCTCATCCATACAGTCCTAACAGCTTCTGATATTATTGTGCTTGAATAAAGAATAGGGTGCACTTTTCCTCTCAGTATTTCTGAAGAAGCCAGTGGAAGTTCTGATTACAGCCATAACTGGTGGGAAAACTGCTGTCTTCAAAAGAGTTAACCAAGGATCTGCTAGAGTATTCATCTTTGCAGGAGACAGAATAATAAATGAATTTTTGAAGCTAACTCATGAAAAAAACTGATAATTTCTCTTCTCCTCTCTTTATAGCCTTCTTGGTTAATAGGTATTGCTAACATTTCAATCTCAGAAAAGATGCTTGCTGTCTTACAATGCTAATAATATTTCTCATTTGCACAGGACTTAAGGGATAAAATTATTTTTGCAGTCAGCAATTTCCTTCAACTTTTTTGTATTGGCGTTCAGAAACAATTAGCACTCCCTAATGGAGGAAGAGTAATTATTTGACATTTTAACAAATGCACAGTGAATCATTGCCAGAGACCTTGGGTTTGGGGGCCTGTTAATTTTCAACTCTTTGTAAAATCCTCCAGGCTAAGCTGAAAATATAGCTTCCACATTTTTCAATTTTTTTTCTCTCTTTTGCAATAAATATTATTATGGATATACAAGTCTCACAAGAAAAACAGAACCCCCAAATAAGTTATTTTAATGACCTATATTTCAGAATGAACAAGATTATGAAGCTATTTTAAAATCCAGTAGACTATCTTCTCAAAAAGAGGGACCTGAATCTTAATGAATACCTTTGGGAAATCCTAGAATAGGTATCAACAACCATGAGTATAAGTACCAGTCAACTCACCAAATTAATCCTATTGGTGGATGTAAGCATGCAACAAGTTTTTGTTAGTACAACTTACTTTCAGGACAAGTATTCAGAACGATTATTAGCATCTGATTGATGTAGGAAAAATCCAATTTTAACTGATGCTAAAGTATGTAAGCTCTTTTCCTGCAAAGCACAGTGCTCTGCCCAGTGCTAAAGTTATGCTTTCATCTGGTTATCTTTCAAGGCAACCTGGGTGGTCACAAAAAGCACTTGACATCTTGATGCACTTCAGCAGTTTTACATATACACAAACTTTGTAGAAAAATAAATTTGTCATTCGTCACCACATATGTTGATCTGAGGAGCGAGGTTCCTGTGGCTGTAGCTCCTGTGCTGCTCAGCCCTTTCTCATTCTCCCTTCCTCCCTCCACCTCCTCCTTCTTTCCCCCTTTTTGCTCTTTCACTTTCTGCAATTAAACAAATTGTGTCCTCATAAACAGAGAATTTCACATGAGTCCTCATAAACAGAGAATTTCACAAAACAACTCTGAGGGTCTCGCTCTGCAGAATATGAAAATCATTTGTGCTAGCTACAAACTCCTGTCAAAAATGTCTTTGTGCTGACTTCTTATATGGGCCAAACATTTAGAATATCTAATCTGTTATCGCTCTTCAGCAGGCAGTCTTGGCAACTATGATCTATTCTGCTTCGCTTTGGGGAATGTGATAAAGAGCAAGAAACAGCTGGTTTAAGAAAGCCTTAGAAACATCTCTTCGTTTATAAAGACAATAATAATATTTTCATATTTCAATGGGTTGAGATACATGTTAAACCACAGCAAAGGGAAAAAGTAAGTCAATTCAAAATGTTTTCTCAGGTCAATAAAAGAACACTGCAAAAAGAAAAAAAAAAATCCCTGCTCTCTTGGGGTTTCAGAGAAAACAAGTACACACTGTAGACATGCAATTAAAAAAAATGTCCTCCAAATCCCATCCACTTAAACTATCCCCTTTACTCAAATATGTTTATATTATGTTACAAAGCTGTGTTCATATGTTAAAAGTGACTATTCACAAATTCATTTTTCATCTCATTATCAAGTCCTTTTTTCCAGTCTGTGTTGCTAGTTTAAAGAAAAAAAAAAAAAAAAGAAAGAAAGAAAAGAAATCTTGACCAATTTAATTATTTTCTCCTGTGTGGCATTGTTTATAAGTAGTGTTTGGACAAGGAAAAAAGCATAGTTTAAAAATGACAGTCTTAAACATATAAATAATTTACTATTGGGAATACCAAAGATGTTATTTAACATAATAGTGTCTTAAGACAGTGTTTCTAAAAGAGCCATCTTCTGCGGTTACTTTGTTGATATAGTTACAAGTGATAGCACACATTTGGTGACTGCCTCAGACAACACAGGGCAAACTCTGCTTTTGGTTATGTCCAGCTAACTCCACTGACTACACTGAGGAAGTGTTGGGCAAGTTAAGAATTTGCTTGTTAACAGCACACTGGAAGTGATTCAAAGATCACAGAAGTCTATCAAATAAGGCCCTTTGATTTCAATGGGCTTTAAACCCTGTGGAAAAAACATCAGTTTCTAGGGTAACAAAACCAGAAAAAACACTTTACTCATCAGCTTTTAGAGGCTACAGCAAACAGCCAGGACCTTTTATTTCTTGCATTTTAAAGCAATCTATCATCTAGAATAGCTTTCCGGATGGCCAGCTGCTTGTCTGCATGATTAGAATGAACACACTAATATTTCAGCAAAGGTAATAGTTCCAGGTGCCTTTGACAACAGTCAAACCATGTTCGATTCATGGTTTGATTCGTGTTTCATGGCGAGGTTTAACAAGAGGGTGGCAAGAAAGCCCTAATAGAGGATGTACTTCCCTACACAAGATCTGCTGGGAAGACATTCTGTCCCTGCTTGGGTAAATTCCCCTGGATATCAGTGGGGATTTTTCCTGGTTAAAAGCTGGATCTATAACTGCTCAGGCAATATCAGCATATCAGGACATCTTTTAGCCCCATATTTTGTTAGGAGTTTTACCTGGTATGTGACCTCTGCAGGTGTAATAGAATTCCTTACAATAGTCTTTGCACAGGTAGGGAAGCATTAGTTCTTTTTCAGGAGTTTCCCCTTTCTCAGGTGAGTGGAATAGGTTCTGAGCGTGAGGTGAGCAGTGTGCACACTTGATCTCCTCCAGTAGCTTCGCACATTCTGTGTTGTTGGTAACAGAAAGAACCTGCAAGCCACAAAGCAGAGACAAGTAAACTTGTGACCTGTGTCCCCATCTCACACAAAGAAATGCATGGTCTAATGCCATAAACAGTGCTCGTGGAACCAATACAGTTACTGTCAATGCATTGAGCTTCATGTCACCGTCCTGGAGGTGCAAAAGTTATTCCTGTGAAATGGGCAATATGCCATTGGTACAGTGACATTTTAACTTCTCTCATTTCTTGTAGAGGATTCTTACAGAATCTGCTGTAAGATTTCCTATCTGAGTTTGCTTCTCAGATAAGAATAACAGGACTCAAGCAATTTTAAGGACCCGTGCCTGCCATCACATAGGCAGTCTCTGAACTAGAGGAATAGTTTATATGAGGGAGTTACAGCAGCAGGCCTATCCCCACTTCTCTTACAGGAAATAGCTAAAATCCTAATTTGTAAGGTGGCCTACTCAAGTGTTTAGAGACTAAAAATTAGAATTCTCCCATCAGAGCAGATCAGAAAAACCGTGTCTAGGTATTTGCAAAATAGGTGTATCATAAATGACACCGCAGCCCGGCTGCTGAGATGACTGCTGTGGAATTCAGCAGGTGCCATGGATTTTTCATGCTTTAAATGCTGCTCTGCTTTTTGCTCTCTCTAATGCACACTATTTGGAGGTGGGAAACCCTCTATGTTTTCAGACGTATTTTTCTATTATAAGTGCAAAAGTAGAATTTGTAATGTCTTGTTTGTGTCAATATGGAAGCTTTAACTTTTTCCTGAAAAAAAAAAATATTATGGATGCATAGCACTTAAAGAGGCATGAAACCACAGCTGATGATGTGTTGAAGTAAACACAGGAGCCTAAGGAGTGCAGCGTCATCAAGTAGTGAAAAATAATGGAAAACAGCGTGGTTGTCTTTATTAGCTCTTGAATGCACTTTGTTAATCTATTGTTAACCACATGGATTGTTTTTTGATCACTCATCCCAATGGTGGGCAATGGGAAACGTGTTCTTTCCATTTAGAGGGTCTGAATCTGATCCAGCGCAAAAACAATGCTCAGGTTCTTTTTGCTATTTATATAACACAGCTATAAACAGAGACTGTAAGACACATTAAGAAATATTGATGTGGTAAATACATGTATGAAATTTGTAAATATTTGCAAATCACACATTTGAAAATATTGCTGGTCTTTCTATAGTTTGTATCTCTGAGCTGATTTACAGAAGGACTTTCCAATGTCATTCCCTTGCCGTGTAACATTAAAGGGAATTATCTACGTTACTTTTGATAAATAAGTTATTTTGTGCAGGAACACTGGATATGCTTGAGTCTGCTGTCTCATAGGTCAGCCCTCTTCTAGGATGCTGTACTTTGATAACGCAGGTCTGAACTCTGCTTTTTTATTTATGGGGCATAATTACATGGACCTCAAAAGCCTGAGAAAAATGTCCTTTCAATTGTTTATAACAGATGTATATATTCAAAATATTACACCATATATGGCCCATACATTTAAACAACATCCTATTTAAAACAGCTTTAATTTAGAAGGCAAACTCTATCCAGGAAAATTTAGCCTTACCAGACATGTATTGTCAAAAGACTATCTGAAATATGCACTAAAGTTTCGTGTTGGAAGTTGGACCACTAATTAGAAGAACACCATTTGGCTTCTGTTGTTACTCTGGATGTGCTGCCATTGGCTTCAAAAAGAATTCCTCCAGGTTTGCCAGAATCACTAAATGCATCAAATGTTCTGTTCTTCCAACTATCTGCTGTCAAACTATCCTAAGCTTCATAGCACCTGCAGGCAAGTAATGTGATTAATGTCTGCCACATATAGTTTATTATGTCAGACCTTTCTTGAGGATATAATTGTCCCACATATTTTGTAAGGGGCTTGTCTTTATTTTTTTTTTAAGCTTTAAGACAGTAATCAATTAATTGCATGTTGCATGTATGGTGAAAGGTTTGCATTAGTCCTAAATTCTTCTTTTGGGAATTTTTTCCATGGCCACAGGCTCTTCTCTCCTGAAGAAGTTCAGATTCCTTTTGCTAGATTGCCCATTTGGGCCATAGCAGTAGAATTCTTAACCTTAGTCTTCTTTCTTGAGTTTCAGATGTTGTTCTAGATATGGTAAATCTTGAAGACGGGAACAAAATTATAATGATAACTACTATGAACAATAACCAAAATACATAACAACTGCAACGTTGAACTTGAATACTGCCTAGGATTGCAGTCCAGGTGGTAGAAAAGAGACTTGACATGCTTGCAGCAATCCATGCACTAGCTGGACTTTCCTAAGGGATGCTGAGATTCTGATACAGGGAAGGGGCCTGTGTAATGCAATCAGGTCATTGGCTGCCAGACAGGACAAAGTCTGAAGCCAATAGGGGATGAGCAAAACCACTGTCCATAAATGCTACTTTTTAAGAACATCATGTCACTTGGCTCTTGAAGTAAGGATGAAATGACCCATTTTGGTGCTTCCATCAAAGGACTGTGTGAGTACAGACCCTTCAAAGTATTTGCCTACATGCAGTTGTACCACCTGGTTTGCAGAAGTTTCAGAAGTTTTCTTCGGGGAGTTCATCTGGGGCTTTTTTGTGGTAACAGTGTGATGGTGTGTTTAGAAGTACAAGTAAACACAAGGTATTACTAGGTAAATATTCAGTGTGTTTATTGAATTAACTCCACAGAGATGCAGATAGAACACTGTGCTTCTGCTGGAAGACTCCAGAACACATTGTGAACAGGGAGGAGGGGGAAATAAATTACAGGATGGCAAAGCTAATTTACTGTTTCTTGTGGAAAACGTAATTGACGTTGCCTGGTGATACAGGCTTGCCAACATTTCAGTCCTCAAAGTTAAGACAAAAGGATCCTAATCCCCCTGAGCAGCTGCTATCCAGGAATTAACCACAGGAATTCACCCCCTCATGTAATTTCTGGAATGAATCTTGGTCATATAATAGCTAATCGGAAGATTAAGGAATGAGAGTCAATCAATTATCTGAAAATCAAGCACAATGTTACTTAACTTTTAGAATGCTCAAGCAAAATAGGGTGGTAACATTCGCTCTGTGTGAGGTCTGATGTGTAACACTGTGCTGGCTTGGAGATAGGACAAGTCTCTATTCTGAATTTCAGTAAATCGATAATGTATTTATCCTGGAGTATACTAAACCAGTTCTAAGCAGATTCTGAAATACTTATTCAAATGAAGCTTTTTTCTGTTGGATGTCTACTTTGAAAATGACCTTAAAGTTGACAATGGCTTTGGTCTTTTGAAGAAATGTAAACTAATTTCCTGCTTCAATTTTTAAAGTCGTATGTGAAACCATCAAACTGCAGTGGTTTAAACTAACTGCGCTCTGGAAAATATGTAAAACTTCCAAACATTTATTGCAACATGCCTAATAATGATTATGCCTGCTGCTGACTAATTTACAACATCTGTAAGATCATCCTTTAATCTCTAGCCACATGAAAGTAAAATGAGTAGACTAAAGGTAAGATAAATCCTGGAATGTACAGGAAAGCACAGCATACCAAATTGGTTTATCAACAGAAGGAAGAGTGCAAAGAAGAAGAAACAGAAGATGACACAATAGCCAGAAATTCTTTACGACTAATATTGTCATCTGTTTTGTGTACTCTGTCATATCAAGTTAGAGAAAGGCAGTAGAATTTTGATTCTAAAAGAAAGAAATAAAACAGTGAAATAAGTCATTGCATTAAGCCATATTTGATATACAAGCATTTATGTCTAAAAATCATGTGCTGACGAGATTGTTCAGCTGTTGAGTTGAACATATGCCTCTTCTGTATTATAGTGCTGGATTATGTCATTAAAGAGTTCAGTTTCAATTTTAGGGTAATATTTAAATAGATCATTGTACTAAGGCAGCTGTTAAAGGGACCCCAAGATGAGTTATTTGTTTAGTTGGATGTGTTCAACAATAGCCTTTGTTCATGAAAGAGCCAGAGCAAACAAATGATTGTAAAAGGGCACACTTGAAAACAATTACTTTTCACCCATTCCTTGACAGCCTTGGCTGTGAAACCATCCAAGGTAGAGAGGACTTCTTCGCCTGTCAGGCTCTAAGCAAACTTTTAGAAAAATTGATATTACAATGTTTGGCTGGGATGTAGTAGCCCTTCATAAAGAAGGGGATATTGCCAGAAAAATGAAAGAGTTAAATGTCAACCACAGGACGCAGATATTTTACTTGAGCCAGTGCAATGTTGTATCTCTTCTTTATGGTAGCTCCATTATTGTTCCCAAAACTGCAGGTGGTGTTTTCCTTTATAAGCACAGATCAATAATTTGGTCAAAAATTCTCACAGACCCAGCATCTTAACCAAGAAGCTCTTATTAGAATGTCTACTGAGCATTGTCAATTTTATTTTTTTTTTTTTTAAGATGGTGGTGCTCAGATTTCTGCTAATGGCATGGTCACTCCATCATGTAGGTGGATGATGGAGTTTAAAAGAGCTGCTTTGGGAACTGTAGTAGAACACAGTTTAAAAAATGTGCTTTTGGAAAAGTTACATTCAAGTGTATGCCATAATGCTTTGCCATGTCTTTTACAGAATGACCACCCTATTCTGTCAAGTATAAATGACATATTTTTTGACATATTTTTAAAAACAGATATGTTTATCAGGTATGAAAAAGCAGATTTGTGAGTTTCATAAAAATTAATCTTGGGTGAAAAAAAAAAACCCTGATTTTACAACCTTGTAAAATAACATTCCTTAAAAACTGTATTTTAAAGAAAATACAACACAGGTTCAACAGCTCAGAAATAGGTACTGTGGCATATATGGTCACTTCCTCACATTTACATCAGGTTTTTAGTACTGCCAGTAAGAAAAAAAACACATTGAAAAGGAATTAAAAGATCTTTTAAAGTAATAGTAAGAAGAGAATAAACACTTCAACTGCCTGGGGATGGAAAACTAACCAAAATTGAACTTCCAGTTTATTGCATTCAACCAATTACCACAAGGGTCTCCAAGCACTGAATAATCTCAGTAGTATATATGCCACCGAGACATTGCAAACAGGGTGAATTAAGGACATATTTCCCAGCCCTTATTATTTTTTTTTCTTCCAGCTAGATCTTTCAGGTTATCTGTGTGTGGTTATAGTTTAATTCAATCATCACACAGGAGCCTAATGACACTGTCTCTAGACAACATGAAGAAATATATCTGCCTTGAATCTCAAACTGCTGCTGCATATGGTATGAATAAAGAGAGATCTGCAGCTGAAAACCTGCAGTAAGACAGTTCTCAATCATCTGGGAATAGAGGGGGTAGGACAAATGCTCCCTCAAAAGGCATGAACATTTGGACAGAGCTGGGGACTGAAGGAGAATGATGTTCTCCAGTTTCACCCATTAGTGAACCAACTAACAAACACAATGGTGTTGTTGTTATTCTTTTGCCATAAGCAACAGGACTCTGTGTGTGGGCAGCAGTTTAGTGGGGAGGAGGATAAGTCGACCCCTTTTTGTCCTATTGATTTTTTCCTATTTGCATGACTTGAGCAAATTAAATGATGCAATATGGCTTTTTGTTACAAAACAAAGTGAGAGATACCACCCAGACACATATGTTGATTCGTAGAAGCTGTTTACATGAGAATGGAGTGAAATCTACCGTGAACTGAGCATAAAAATTCGATTCAGGCTGGGTATTTTTTTTTTATTATGCTTGGGCCAGCGAGACTGAAACACAAGTTTTCCAAGAGTGTCTCAGACCTTGACAACTAGAGAGTTGTAACTGAGGAATTCTTAATTAAACCTAAAGGAGGATGAAATGTTAAAAAAAAAAATAAAAAGAAAAAGAAAAAAGGAAAAAAAAAGTAATAATAATTAAAAAAAAAAAAAAGACACCTGATTGTTTATTTCATGTGCAGTGATTCTTAATGACATTATTCAGCAACTCCCCTCCCTGTGCGTACCCCCGGATGCAGCACTGGCCAGCACAGCTTATCAAACACGGTCCTGCCTGGTTAGGTACCCACGCGTTCGAAAATCAAAGCAACAGGCTGATAAGCAGAATTTAACTTGCTAAAGGACGCAGAGAACTTGACAATTTTAAGAAACCGGTGAGCAGAGGAGGTGCTTCCCTTCACATGACCGCAGCTTGAAACTGGGCAGAGAGGCTGCCAGGTAATGTGGAAAGGCAGAGCACCTCACGGCACCTGGTGACACACCGGCCCCGGGCGAGAGCCGCGGTTCCGCAGCGGACACTTCGGGGGCCTTCGGCGCTGGTACACGGAACCGTGAGTAGCACACGGGCCCCGAGGCGGCCGGAGATCGCGGAATGTTGGCACACCGGCATGGAGCCACTATCCAAACCCCCTCGCGAAGTAAGCATGTGGAGCAAACCGGACACGATTTTTCACTCCGGGAAAAACCCACGGCGGATGGCACCGCCGGGCGAGCGCACATTCCCTCCGCTGCCGGGAGCCCGCCCGGCTCCTCCGCCCTTCCCGGCAGCCGCGCCCGGGCACCGGCGGTACCTGCGGGCGGCCCGGCCCCGCCGCACGGGGACGGGACCGGCGCCGGGGCCGCCGCCAGAAACTCGGGCGCTGCGGACAAAAAGTGACTGGGAGGCAGAGGCGGCCGTAGAGCCCGCACAGCGCTCCCCCCGCGGGGCGCCGCGTCCCCTCCGGGCGCGGACCTGCGCCGGCTCCCCGCGCCTCCCGGGGCAGCGCCAGCCCCGCGCCCGGCTCCCGCTCCCGCCCTCGCCCCCCGGGCAGGAGCGGCCGGCCCCCGCCGCGGCATCGCCCCCACCCGCGTGGGAACGCGGCAGGTTCGCGGCCGGTGCGCGGCTCGGCGCGAAAATAATGAAATAAACCCCCAAAACGCGACACCGAAAGCTTCCCCCGAAGCCCGGCGCAGCCCCAGGTGGTGCCTACCTTGGCCTCGGCGTGGGGAAGCCCCTGCGCCTCGGAGCGGGAGCAGCAGGACAGGCGGGGGTAGAGGCCGCGGCACATCGCCTCCCCGCCGCCCGGGGCCTCCGGGGACAGCACCCGCCGGTCCCGCTTCTTCAGCCGCCGCGGCGGGGTCCCGTTGAGGCACCTTCTCCTCCGGGCGCCGCTCTCCCCAAACTTGGCATCCCCCTCGAAGAAGCACAGAACCACGGCCACCAGGAGCAGCTTAAACGGCAGCATCTTGAGCATCATGCCTGAGGGAGCGTGTGAATGCACCCAAACCGGGGGTGGGGGGGTGGGTGGGGGGAGAAGGAAGGAGGGGAATCCCACTGACTTTTCTTTGCACTTCAGATCAGGAAACCACCTCCCTCCCCCAGAAGGGGAAAGTCTGGAGGAGAATAATAACAGTAGCGTTTAAAGCGCCGACGGAGGAGCAGCACCTCGGCCACCCCCGCTTCTTCCAAAAAGGCGGACGCGAAGAGGCAGGATCGGGGGGGGGGACCGAGCCCCCGAGCCCCGGCGGGAAGATGCTCGAAGCCGGCGAAGTTGTGCGAGCGGCACAGGTTTTAGCAGCTGCCGCTGCCGCGCCGAAGCGCCGAGGCTCGGGGCGGGCCGGGCAGCGGGCGGCGGCGGCAGCCCTTCACTTGTCGTCCCATAGGAAGGGTGTCCCCGCGGCGGGACTGCGGCGGCGGCCGGGCCGGGCGATGCCCCCTCCGCTGCTGCTGCTGCTGCCGGCGGCGGCGGCGGCTGCGGCTCGTCCGGGCTCTCATGTTTCGCTCCCTCTTTTCTTCTTCTTTTTAAGCGGCGCGCGGGGAGGTGCTGCCACCGCGCGCCCTGCACGTCACCCGGCGGCATCCACCGGCCGCGCGTGCCGCCCGCGGGGGCCCGCCGGGAAGCGGCAGCGGCGCGGGGCCGCGCCCGCCGGGAGGGAGCCCCGCCCCGAGGAGATCCCCCGCCGCGGGCTCCGGCTGCCCCTTCCCCCCGGGCAGCGGCGGCCGGGCCTCCCGGGGGGCGGCGGAGAGACTGAGGGAGGGGGCGGGCGGCTTCCCGCCCCGCGGGCTCTCCGGGAGCCGCGGAAGGCCAGCGCCGCAGGTGGGGCCCGCGGCCCCGACGGGGCTCCCGGGCTCGGCTCGGGGTCCGCTCGCCCGCCCGTTGCCCCTCAGCTCATCCCCAACGCCGCGGAAGGTTCCAGAGCGTGGGGCCAAGCGCGGGCCGGGCGTCGCCGGCGGGAGCTGCCCTCAGCCTCTGTCTTTTTCCAGCGGGGTTTGGCACCCTGGCCGCCCCGAAGCCTTAGTGAGTGTGGGCGCGATGGCCGAGGCACCGCCTGCTGGTGGCGGCCGTCTCCAGAGGTGTGAGGGAGTGCCGTGTGAGCGTCCTCCCGCTGCGCCGAGGGCGGGAGACCTGCGTGTGGGAAGAGCAGGAGGATCCGAGGGCCTGGTGGTGAGAAAGCACCCGTGAGGCCGGGAGCCGTCCAGAAAGGAAAGGCCAGCAGGGGTGAAATGGAGGAAAAAGATGGAAGCCCGGAGAAGCCCAGCCCGGGGTAAGCCCTCAGAGGTGGCTGGGGTGCAGGTGCAGCTCCAGCCGCTGACTTGGAGGCCAAGGGCAGCTGCATAACCAAAGTCAGAGGTGCGTTTACCAGGGAGTGGCTGCTCATCCCAGAAACTGAGGAAAAGTTGGGGTGTACCCAAAGAGCCCCCTTAGGAGGGACAAAGGGAGAGAAGTATTGCATTAAGTTCCTTACATGCACTAGTGTCTCGAAACCGACTAGGCCCTGCTCCTGTTTATCACCAAACAAAGCTAGTCTCTTCATATTTACGCTTGAGCTCTTAAACAGCCACACTGAACTAAATGAGAGTTTGGCATGGATAAATTGCACATCAGATCGATTACTGAGTAGACACAAAAGATGCTTTCCTCTCCCTTCAGGTGCATTTCTGAAGGCAACTCACCACTACCCCTTGTCTTGCCACTGCCTCTTATTTGGTTTTTCCAAGCAAGGCTTGAGCCACATCCACATGAGTGAGGAAGGCCTGTGGTGCAGCTTGGGCTTCATCACTCGTATTTGTGACTGAAATAAGGGTCTATTCCTGTGATGCAGTATCCTTGCTTTGTAGTTTTAGGGAAGAGTTCTGCTTTGCAGTACACTAACTTGTTCCATGAGCAACCTGACATGGCAGAACTGCAGCAGTGCAATTCTACGACAGCTGTGCCGTTTCCATTCCTCTGGAAATCTGTTCTACATAGATTATTCTGAAATGAAAGTCATTCTGTGATACAGCAGAATAACAGTATCGTAATAAAGTCACTTTTATTCCCAAGCAGATCCCTCACAGGGGGTTACACTGGCAGAACTGTAGTGGCCAAAGGACAGAGCAGGAGGTCTGTGTGTCTCTCCCTGTGTAGGCATAAGTATCTGTACCAGTTTTTAGAGGAGGTGAGTTTGAGGTGTATTAATTAGATGGAGAAAGATTTCCTAAAATGGGGTTTAGATCAAGCAGCCAAACTAAGAAAGAACTGACAGTCAGTGAACAGCTGTTTCTACACAGAATTTTTACATGGATCTATGATGGAGATACTTCCCAGAGATTCTGTGGAATGTACTGTTGACCTTGTAGAATATGAAGTGATCAAAATGTTGAGCTCTATAGTGATGGGGCTATGAAAAGATGTATAAGCAAGACTTGAATAAGGTTGAATGTTCTTTAAAACCTCTGAATAGAAATTGCTGATTCTCGGGGTTTTGTGCAAGAAGACCTGATTTAATGTAATGTTCCTTTCCACTCTTTAAAAGTACAGCTTGGCTTCTTCTCTAATGGAGTATTTTTCTTGGTTGGTGCAGAATTTTATTTTAATTTTAATTATGCAAAGTTAAGATCAGTGTTAGTATATGCCAGTTCAGAGTGTTAGCTTCAGGTGACTTCCAGCCTCTGAGAAGCAGAGACAAGGGAATACCGACAAAGGAAAAACATGCACATAGGAAATATGGGTAATAAGCACGTCAGTTTTTTAAGGCAACCTGGATTCTGTCACATGGAGCTCATTGCTAGAAATAATTAAACATGGAGATGCCATAAGTGAGCAGAATAAGTTCAGTTGTTTCTTCAGATGTAGATGAGAATCTTTGTAGGATATAAGTCAGAATCTTTGGGTTACAGTGCAATTATGTGTGAAAGGGTTAGAAAGTTTTAAAAAGGGGAAGCTGTTCCTGCCACACTGTTTGAATGTAGCTAGTATTTCTTCTAGTTTTTCCTGGGAGATAAATAGAAATACGCCATTGCTTTAATTAATTGTTGTTATTCTGTATCTAATGATACACCCTTGGGTACCTGTGTCCTGTGGATTGAATGTGTCAGAGTGTAAGGCTGATTGTGACATGCCCTTGAACTTGCTGTTTCTCCAATTATTTTATGTTATACATATATTACAAGGGAATTCAGCTGCACCAACAAACTTGCCTTCAGGTTTGAAGACCTGCTGGACATCAGGAAGAATTTTCTCAGCGAAAAGGATGGTTAAAGCATTGGAACAGACTGTCCAGGGAGGGGTGAAATCACTGTGGAGTGTTCAAGAAACAACTGGACGTGGCATTTAGTGCTGTGGTTTATTTGGCGTGGTGGTGCTCCGTCAAAGGTTGGACGTGGTGATCTTGGAGGCCTTTTCCAACCTTAATAGGTCCATGAACTCCCCAGCAGTTTGAACAAAAGAGGAAATGTGTGGTTATGTGTAGCAGCTAGAGTCAGGGAAATAGAGAATACAGTTAGCACAGGAGTTTGCAGATAGGAGCAGAGGCTAAGCAAAGCGATTTCATGGCACCAGGTTTGATAGAAGCAAAGAGCATCCTCAAATTATCCCTAAACTACCAACAGATGTTGTTTGATAGCACAGATTTACATATTCTTGTGATTCACGGGGAAACTTCCCATGTGGTCACCTAACTTGGGAAAAGCTAAGTCCATGTAGTGTGAGACGTGTCTTCATCAGGGCTAAATTCCAACTTTCCACACTGGTGGCAAATACCTGGCCTGCCATGAGGATGAATATTGCAGTGTTGGAGCAGGCTTGGGAATTATGATGTTATGGAATTACAATATTCTGAGAAATTATGGTATTTCAGGTACTAGTAGGGGAGCGTCACCCCTGTGTATCAAGAACACAACTAGATAAAGCAGGGGGACGTCAGTCCTTGGGAGAATGACTCTGCACTTGGTTTTGCTGGAATTTGAGTTGAACTTCTGAAACACATCTATTTTGTAAAGAGAAAAAGGTTTTTTTTTTCTTTTTTTTTCAGAACCACTTACTTGAAGGTGAAATCTCTCTGTATCTCATTACCATTACACTTTTCACTGAGTCCTTGTATAAACTGTAGGATGTGTTGTGAAGCCAGTGATTCCTTTTCAGTCTAGGTAGTTTTATGAAGAGCAGGGAGCTGGGCTTGATGGTCCTTTTGGGTCTCTTCCAACTTAAAATATTCTAAAATTCTGTGGTCTTATTGGGATTATTCTGTATCACAGACCAGTAAGAAACACTCGATCATGGATTTTGTGTTGTAGATGCTCTTAACTAGAGTTCCATTTCCAGATTCAATTCTTTCTAAAAAAAGCCTTTGATTTGAATTTTTTAATGTTTCGTTTAGAAGGGAAAGCAGAAAAAAAATCTTTCTAAAGGTCACATAGTTTGTTTAAATTACTTTGAAACAACACCAAGCTTGAGAGCCCAAGCTCTGAGGCTTCTGCCTCAGCTGTGGCTCCTGAAACTTGAAGTTCCCATCTTTTCTCTCAGCTAGATGGACAGAGACGCAGGAATCTGGAAATTTGGAATGAGGACTCGGGCAGGAGTTTCAAGGTTTGGCAGTCTGGGCTCCTGTGCTTCTGGCTTTTTTTTTGGGTGAAAGCCCAGCTGTCCTGAGAGTCCCATTAGAAGTGAAGTTGAGAGTTTTTTCTGGCTCTGGGTTGCGTCACTGAGGCTGGGGTTCCTGTGGCTGTAGGGCAGAGAACTGAAATATCAGGAAACTCTGACTCTGGGACAGTCCTAATGGCAGGAGTTCCCCACAGCTGTGAACTCCACAAGTCCACTCGCTGCAGCAGCTCCTCTGGTAGTGAAGAAGGAAAACTGCTGGAATGGTTTCATTAAAGTGCCTTGTGGTTAGTCAGAAGTTTATAAAACCATTATATATTTTTGCTTATATTTCTGTTTGTGATGTAACAGAATTTTTTCAGTTGGGCAAAACATTTCTGGTTGGTTCTCGCCACCCTATACTATAGCCCACATCATTTCATGGGCTTGAGAATAACATGTTGCTTGTCTTTGCATACCACAAATACAAGGTGTGAAAGCTGGTGTGGCATAAATGAACAGGACTTGTTAGGATGTTTTTTATGGGAACATAGATGCCCAGACAGTCACAGAAAGGTTTTTAGGGTATGCCTTTACCACAGATTTCCCCATGCCTCTTAGAAATCTTCTAACCTAGCTGAAGCCACCTGGACCATTTGAGTCTGTAAACTAATGCGTCTCCTCTCTACACAAGACTTCAAAAGACCCTGATTCCCATCTGTGTACAAAAGCAGTATTGGACTGATGTTAACTCCACTTGATTGGCTCATCAGGGATTAAGACCTGCAGATTGTTTTAGCACATCACGTCAGCTGCTAACACAAACCTTCAATTACGTGTGTTCAGTTTTGCAATGAGAGCTGGTCTAACTAGGAGGCAGATAAAGCAAAGGATTTTGTGAGGGAATGAAGACTCAAGAGGCCCTCTTGCCTGCAGCCTGCATACTTTCACTACCTGCTGTAATTCACCTCAACAGCGAGCCTCTATTTATGTGTGTTACAAAGAGACAAAGGAAGCTGCTGTGGGAAAAATCTTTCTTTCCTGCCAGGGACTTTGATAATCCCACTCTGTACTGCAGTTTACAAGCCACGTGTATGCTGTGCCTTGCTCCAGTGTTTGAAGTATCCATAACTTGCTGTAGGAACAATTTGCTTAAGATGTCAACAGGGGAACTCTGAAATGCTTGTAATACTTACCAAAGTAATAAAGGTCTTTCTGAAGAAGTGATATTGTGCATGCCAGAACTAAATAATGGACTTAAATATTTATGCCTAGTATTCTTTGTAGCCTGCTGAGTGTGGGGATGGAAATTTTTTCCCTGGCAGTGTTAAAAGTAAATGGTCATGAGGCTCTGCTGTGAGCTGCCCAATGACTGGGATGTTAGACAGGATCTCACCAGTTTTCCTCTGGGTTGATGTGCATTTCCCTTTGTTCCATAGATCAGTGTGAGTCAATTTCTATTTGGTATGGAACCTTGGAGATGTTCATCGTAGTAGCTTTTGGATAATACCTGCTAAGGCACTGCATACCTTAACTTGAGGCTACTTTACAAACAATAAAAAAACCCTTTTCTCACACAGATGGAAAATAACAGTGGAGTCAGCACCCATTGCCACATATTTTCCTGGAACAGCATGTGTCCGATTCATATGTGTGATGCAGCTTTCAGAAAGCTGTCTCTAGTTCAGTACCATAATTTATCTGGAAAGTAAGGAGTTCAGCTCTATTACAATTGCTCTTCAGTGCACTGTTCTCACAGCTACCCAAGGCCCTGGCACATGGGGGAAACACTGTACCTGACACTCATCCTCAGCCCCGTGCTGACAGCCTGCCCCAAATCAGTCATTCTGCCATGGTGAGGGATTCCCAGTGGTGCCAAACCTGCCTCACGTTCCTGGTGTCACACGTGAGCTCTGCAGGCTGGTGTGCACCTCTGTGCAGTGTCATACCTACACCAGGCCATCGTTTCCAAGTGCCTGTGCAGACCTGTGGTTGCAGGCCACTGCACTGACCTGTGGTTGTAAATTTTATCCTCTCTTTTCTTTATATTTTCCTTCTTGTTTCCCTGAAGGGGCATTGGGAGCATTGTGTTACCAGCCTGAATCCTGACGGGATGAGATCAGTCTGGAGAGGATTAAAGCTGTAGCCTGAGTCCCAGTCATGTAAGGAAAAAGCCCTTGGAAGCAGGTGGTTTTGTACAGAGGGTGTTCTTTGGGAATCCCTCACTGAAGTCACTCAGTTTGACCTGCTCGCCCCCCCTCACATTCGTGTGATGCACAGCAAATTTCAAGCATATGGATCTTAGATTATGTGCAATAGTGAACCTTTAACCAAAAAACCACCCTCAGGTTTACAGTAATTTAAAGGGGATGCCAGCACTCGTTTGGCCATAGCTTAGGATGTGACCATAAAGCTGCTTCAGCTGCACAGAGTACTGTCAAACCATCAGGTTTTGGGACTCCCTGGTTCTGCAGCCTGATACTATTCTGCCAGGAATGTGGTCTTCAAAGACAGATTGGACTGTATAAATTCTTCAAACCTTGAGGTTTGAAGTCCATTAACTTTGGTGAGAAATAAATCTAAGTAGGTGGTAGGTTCACACACAGGTGGCAATGTGTGAGTAATTTCTTTCATTTGACTGTAAGATGCATGAACAAAGAAGATCTTTGGATAAAGATGTAAACTGATGTGGATGCCAGATGAACTTTGACTGAACTTAAGGCCGAACCACATTTTAAAAAATAAATAAATTACCCAGGATAAGGAGAGACAATAGCAGATGCTGGAACCATCTGTTCCGGGACAGCTCTAATAGAAAACTCCTTCTAGTCTATTGCATGTTTCTTTCTCCGTTAGGTAGTAGTGTTCTCCCTGTGAATGTGGTCTGTCTGTGGTAGGATATGAACAATAACAGCCTTGATTTCCAGGTGAGTTGTCCTCAATCCCAGAACTTCCATATGCAGCCTGGCTTCTGCAGCATTTGAAATTCTTCATATAATCAAGTGATTGAGTTAAGCACTCCATCCTAACCTAAGGCATGTATTACAATCACTATCAAATGAACTTTAAGGATGAGCTGTACCGCTCCATGTAATTTGTTACAGATGTGAGGGAATCCCTAATTTCCCAAGGAATGGTCACTGCAGACTAGATGTTGTCTGAATGAGGTAAACAGACTGCACTTAACCCTTACGGCAGAGATTTGGTTTTAATTTGGGCAAAAAAATGGTTTATAGTCATCACTATTGCAACTTTTTAACTTTTCCTAATCCCCGTATAATTTTTTAGAATAGGGCCTAAACTGTAAAACAGAATCATAGCATTCCAGGGACTATACAAAGTTACAGACTACTTTCTCTGTTTGGGACAAGATTAGTAGGTACAGGTCACCACTCAGATATAGTATTGACTTTCATAAGGGATCAATTTTTCAAGACCCATGCACTGGAATAATGATACTTAATGAGTTTTAATCTGGAAATACATTGTTTGCAGAACAGCGTCTATGTCATGGATGAGTTGTTAAATCTTGCTATCAAGTCAGTCAAGTATTAGTGGGAGTCAGATGAGTTTCTGTTGCCACTCAACATTTTTTGGAAACTCAGGGGCCAGCTGGATATTCACGAGGGAATTCTTTGTTCCAGCAGTAATTTTTTTCTAATACAGAGTCTGAGATGTACTTCTGTGGAACTATTTATGATAAACTTATCTGAATTTATGTAAGGGAGGAAGGCTTTTGAGGACATTTGAATCCTGTGCCTCTGGCTGCTTGAAGGAGCAGAGGGACTGTGTGGGTTGTTCTCTCTGGACCTGTGTTTTTTTAAGTAGAACCTCACACCAAACGTTCAGTTCTTCTGGGAGGCTTGTGTATCGCTCCGCCAAGCGTGGCTTTCCAAAGGGTTTGAACTTTAACACCAGGGGCACTGGCATGTCTCAGGAGGAGGTAATCTGTATAGGCAAAACTTTGGGAAACACTTCTAAGTGACAGCTGCGTGTTCCCCGAGAGTGCTCTTGTACCAAGAAATCAGTGAACTAGTCTGGAAGTCTGCACAATCAAATTGTTTTGACAGAGCTGAGTGGGCAAGTAATAATTCTAAATTTTCCAGTGTTTTTGGATACAAGACAGAGTTTTAAAGTTTTAATGCGGATTTGAAAATGATGTTAAACATGTAATTTCAACCAGATAACATAGTAATTATGAGTTATTTATTTCTCTGCTTTCCTACAGGGAGGGAGTCATGTAGGACATAAATAGAACACCTCTAGAAAAATAACCTGATGGGGATATAATCCCATGCTTCTTTCATACTGATCCTTAATTTAGAGATTTCTGGAAGAGGATTTGACACTGTATCTTGAGATCCACCCAGTAGGATGAGAAAGGCGTAACATTTAAATGGGTTAATTATGAAATTTTTTATATCCTTTCTCAAAGCAGGCATCAATTCATTCATTGATGGGTAGAACTAGGTAATTTTATTTTTTTTTTGTAGAATGTTAAGATTTATGAATAATAATAAAATTAGACTATAACTGAAAAAGTACTGAAGATAAAAGGAAAATAATAACAATTAGTGATAAAATAGAAATGGAAAAGTGAGTATTGAAATCAAGGTTCCTTCATGTATGCATTATCCTCTCCACTGGGACTTGATCCAGAGCCCATTCAACAAGTACCCCTGAAGTTTGTTTCATAGAATCATGGGATGGTTTGGAGTGGCTGGGCCCTTAAAGACTGTCCAGTTCTAGCCCCCTGCCATGGGCAGAGGTGCCCTTCACCAGACCAGATTGCTCAGAGCCTCATCCACCTTTGGCTTTGAACACTTCAGGGATGGGGCAGCCACAGCTTCTCTGGCTGTTCCAGTGCCTCATCACCCTCACAGTAAAGAATTTCTTCCTAATATCCAGCCTAAACCTGTCCTCTGTCAGTTTAAAGTCATTACCCCTTGTTCCCTCTTGATCCTCCCCTCACTGTGGAGATCCTTCTCTTCTGGACCTGATTTTCCGCTGATACTTTATTTCTTGTGAGTGCAATAATGTTAGCTATCTAACTATACACTATATGTTTACTTAAATACTTATGTATATTTTTATACTCATTAGTGTTGCATTAATGTGGAATATTTTCAGTCATTCATTGATAAGACAATAACATTGTTTCATGTGCCACTTAACTTTCGAGCCGTGGGGAAGCCATGGGCTTTGATTTGCTCTGAAACAAACCATTGGAGTGTATTCTGATTCTTACTTGAGAAAACAGTTCTTTTAAGATATTTCTTAGAGGAAGATGCCTGTGGTAAGACAGAGACAGTGCTAAAGGCAATCCTGCCTCCGATACATTGCAGCTGTGTTAATTCCCAAAGAGTGGGAACAGCCGAGCCCTCAGGGTGTGATAAAAAGGTGAGTTAGGTGGTAGAGGGTCAGTTGGAGTCTGCTGGCCCTGTGTGAGGATGGAGGGACAGGAGGGTGGGCAAGGAACATACAGGGTTGGGTGGCTGTGTGAGGGACAGGAAGATGTAGTTGGAGCTGCAGGAGGAAGGACAGTGCCAGAGCTGTGGGGAGCTGCCCATAGGACTGCTGCATAGAAAAGGTATGAGAGATGTCTGGATAACATGGTGCCGGTGCTTGAAGCCCCCTGAGGCTTCTATGGAAAGCACTCTGAGTGCAGTGGCCATCTCGACTATAACAGATGCCCATTTCAGTGACCTTACTTGTACAATGCTCACAATCCTTACATACTTGTCTGAGGAGCCTTGTGGCAATGCAAAGCACTTGTTAAGTGCTAAGTACTGTTTATAATAGGAAATTTTTCTTCCACTCCCAAACTGAAGCTCTTCCCAGAAAATTATTTAGCCAGGCTATGCTGTAACTTTCTGTAGTGTTTAAATGAGAATAATGTTTCATAGCTTCATTTGGCATGTAAGATACAGTCTTTGTGTATGGCAACCCACAAAATAGAAAGGAACACTGCAGTTTGTGTTATCAAATTACTACATGTAATAAACATACATTTTTATTGGTATCAAGGGCTCTGAGAAGCTGTTTCAACATAAAGCAAAAAAAAAAAAAAAAAAAAAAGAGAGATTTTATGCTTACAGGTTTGATGACTTTGTGTGTCACAATTTATAAACATTGTGGACTATTTATTGCTGTCCTGATAGAAAAGAACTGAGCATCTGTTGTATCAGTATATGTCAGAAGCACATGAATACTCAACTATTCCTGTTCAAATGAATAAGATTCCTTCTTTTTCGTTGGTACAGTTTTACATTTTCAAAAAAAATATATTTCAAAATAAAATCCTGTGGAGATGCAGTTTGTTGAATTTGCCTTGTTTGTGGGAATGCAGCTTTCCAAAGAGCCGTACAGGTTGCTGCTCTGATTTGTTTACATATCTGTAGAAAGGAGACAATTGGGAATGATGAAGTCACTGCCTTACAGGTAGCCAACACCCTTGGCTGTGTGGATTTTGGCTGAGATGGTGAGGAGTGCTGCAACCCAAGTTGATTCCACCGCCAGCTCCATCGATGCTTCATACTGAGAATGGGTAATTAGTTTTCATTAAACATTTTAGCTGACACTAAAAAATATGACATATACAGAACACTATTTGCACGACCTTTATTGATATTTTGGTACATTGTGCATCAAAATTAATTTTATTTTCACGTAGTGTCATGGGTAACAGTGTCTGTATCACCTGCTTTTGGAAATCTACTTACTACAGTCATGGTACTGTAATAAGATATGATTAAAAAAAAGCTGAATACAATGACTTTAAAAAGTCTTCCTTATGTAAGTCAGTTCAATATAACTGTAGTCTTTTGTTTTAAGCCTGTTGGAAGTTAGTTTTCCGTTTGTATTTTAAATGTATTTGTATGTTTCCCTGCACAGTGGCAATCTGCATTTGATTTTGTCATTTAATTCATATTACAGTAGCCTATAGAGTAGAATTAGTGCAAATTTTAAGTAATTAAGGAAATATGGGGATTGTGGGAAGAACATTTATTAGGGTACTCTTGTATATGGAGAAAATGCATGCTTCCTTCTGTTATTAAATGAAACATCTCTGGGCAGTAATTGAGACTTGTTGAACTCTGGTGTGAACTCTGAGCTATATAGATAATATTCTAAATGGTGAGTTCCTGGTTTTGGCTTAGGAATAGTTCTAAGTAAATTAGTAGAGGTTTAATCTTATTTTTGAAAAAAGAAAATGTTAGATTAATAGGTTGATACATTTACTTGTTAGTTGTTTGAGTCTTAATTTAAAATTTAACTTTGTGAAAGGATAACATCAGCCATTACTCCCTATGAGCTTAAAAGTTCCTAAATTACTGGAAATTTGTAAAATTCTTAGCTTATGAAGTGTCTGTGCTCTAAGAATTGAAGAAGAAAAAGCTTCATTAATACCTGTAGCAGAGTCAGATTTTTGTCCTTGATGTCTGAGGCACAGAAATTCTGTGCAATGATCCTTTTATGGCCATGTTCAAGTCTCAGTTGTAAAAGAGAAAAGGAGGCCTATTGGCTATTTGAAGCTGTCATGTCTCTGTTGATTTCAGTTTGAATAATTTCTAACTACAAATTTGCACCAGGGTCTTTCTGTAAGGGCCTTGCTGTGTTATTTTCTCTGAGAGGCAAGACCATACCCAGAAAACAGCAACAAAATCCTTTGTGCTCCATCTTGTGCATTGTCACTTTAGCATATTAAAGTGCAGTGGCGTTTTGGAAGCAAAAGAAAGGTGACTTGCCAACTAAAGCAGGATGCAATTTCTTTCTGCCCTCTTAAGTGATCCTATGATGTCCTCTTTGCTAGCCAGCCTCTGTTGCATTGAATTTGTCTTCTACACATTACTTTAAATTCCAAATGTAGAAATACTGTAGGTGCTCATAAGGCAGGGTGAACCAGAAAAAGGTTACACTTGTAGCTGTGGGACTTAATAAAAAAGAAACCTTGTGCTGTTTGACCTGTTAAGGCATTTGGTGGACAAGCATGGCCACTGAGAGGTCCTTCCTTTGGTGACACTTCAGAGACAGCTGCCTTGAAAAGTGGTCACAGAGATGGCGTGGAAACACCTGAGGTTCTGACTCTGTAGGGAAAGTGCACCAAATCCAAAGAACTCTGAAGTGATTCTTCTTCAGTTTGTTGGCCTGGATGCTTTGCATTCCCTTTGTCCTGCAGGAAAGGAGTGTCCCTTTTTTGTTGTTCTGTTGTTGTTTCCCTCCCCAGCTCCCCACCTACCCCACGGAACCGAGCGTTACTCCGTGGAATTCACCTTGCCAAAGACCAAGACTGTTCAAGGCTCCTGTCCTGCTGCACAAACACAGGCTGCTTGTGTTGTTTTGGCTAACAGTTCAAGTATCCCAGCAAGTCCTACTTAATAAACTATCTGATAAGGCTTGGTTGTGCTTCACTGTGTTTAAATTTCTTGGGGAGCTGTTTAGATGATGAAAGTGCTCCAGTGCCTGCATTTGTGTAAAACTCCAAAATTATAAAACACAGCCTTTAGTGTCTCAAGGTCTCAGATGACTGAAATGCCAGAAGGATTTGCATATTGTAGTATTTTACCCAGTATCTCAATATTGACATAGATGATACATTGTGTAAATTATATCTGTTTATGCTTTGCTTTCTGTGTTAAGTTTTGTTGGTGTGACTGTTAAATAGAATAGTCAGAAAGATTTCATAGCTCCTTGCAGTACCAGAACTACAGAAGGAAAAGGTCATGTGTAGATCATGTAGTTTTTATCTTAGCAACAGGGGATTGTGCCTTGTATTTTTGAGAGATTCTTCTGATTTGTTGAGATTTAAACAGTATTATCAAATTGTAGGTGGTGCTATTTCTCTTTGGCATTGTATTTCCAATAAATAATGTCTTTTGAAGAGGATGTGTCCTTACAGACTTGACAATATCTTAACACTCATCTGGAAAAAAAAATCTGCATTAAATCTTAACTGATCCTGGGTAAGTAGTGAAGTATTCTTCTTGTTATTATGCAGTGACTTTCTCCTATCTAATTGCTCATCCTTACACGTTATAGAATACAAGCTTCCATTATATACTTGGCCTGAGCCTTAATTTTTCAGAGCTATTACTTAAAGGAAAAAACTTTTCAAGCAAAAGACCATAGTCTGTGACAAATAAGGAATTCCAAAGGAGATTACAGGAAACTTGCTGAAGTTAACGTGTTTCAGATCTTCAAAATGCCATACTTCTACACACGTTCCTTTACCTCACATTGAAGATATCCAGGTGTGGTTCTAGTGATAGCATTGTTGTAGCTGTGTTTGCTTGGCTTTTTTGTTTAAATATAGCTCTTCCTTTCCTTTCTGCCCTGGCATTATTTTCACTATTCACAGTGTTTTTACTTGAATTCATAATTTTGATAATTCCAACTAGGACAATTCTGGTTCGTTTACTTATGGGACTTCATGTGAAACAGTTCTGCCTTCATTTCCTGTTTATTTTTAGTTGCTAATTTTCAGACTTTTTCCATCCCCTTGGGTTCTTAAAAATCCTGTTTGGTACAAACCAGGGTGGTCCAACTGGCAGCCCAAGGAACAGTTCCATCTGGCCTGCTGCATTTGCCAAGGAGGAGCTAGGAAATGCCTGTAAGGGCATGCACTGCCCTCACAAGCACATGTTATCTATTACTCAGATATGTAACCGTGCTTGAAGCCCAACTGTTGTGCCCTGTCCACCCAGAAAAGGAGATTGGCACTTAGACATTGCTTTCCCCCAGCACAGCTATTGTCAAGGGGGCTAGTTGTCCTTTCTACCATCTTCAAAGAGGATGCTACAAGTGGGAGCTACCACCTGTCCCTAAAAGAACTGGGCCACTGTCATTTTTCCTGGTTAGATTGATAAATTAATAGACAAACTATACGAAAACTGTGCTGAAGCCATGGGACAGTAGGAACTGGTTAGAATTTTAGTACTGACTTCAACAAAACTGATGTTACCAATTTATGGGATTATCTCAGGGTTTGCATCTGTCAAGTGCCCTCTGTCAAGTCACTCTGTCTTTTTTCCCTGAGGTAAGATGAGCATGATAGTAATAACTGAGCACTGTGCATTGAAAGCACCCTAAGAACACTTTATCAAATTTCCAAAATCATTTCAAAGGGTTTCATTTGGTTACTTTGCAAGTTTCTTTTTTTTTTTTTTTGGAGAATCCTGTGCTGTCAGATGCAGATGGGTGCTTCACTTGAAATCAGTTCATCTGCCAACATGCAATTTCCCATAAGAAGTTATCTCAAACGCTGAACTTAGCCCATGTACTCCATTATGTTGTACAATAATTGCCTTTTTGTAGCAAAATGAGCCCTACGAAGCATGAGGTCTAAGCAGTGCCTCAAAAAACAATTATATCACCTTTTGATGTGTGTTCCATTTCCACTAAAAATATTTATAATGTTGAGCAAGAATGGGGCAGACTGCAGCTTGGCAAAAGGCTGAAATAAGTAATCAGGAGCAATATACCCCGATGTAAAGTGTATATTTACTTTTACCATGTATCATTGTGTGATGACAGCACAGCTCTGTGGTTTTATTATCCTTATTCAATTTACTGTAGCACGCAGAAGTATCAAGAGCATATAGCAAAACCACCCTCCATAATATTCAATCTTATTTTTGTGCTTATTCATTTTAGCATCCTGCTTTGCTTTTCAGTTGTGGAGAAACACCGGATTAATGTTCATAACTTACCTCTTTTTGGTTTAGAGTGTACAGCAGCACAACTGCTCTAGTCACTCTGTGCTCATTTATTTTACAATATTTATTCTGTTTATTGTCCTGCTCTGGTCTGTAGTGTTCCCCATTATACCAGGCATCTCCAATTTTGGTTAAAATCACCCCTTATTTCTGATACAGATCATCTCCCCAGGGCTTTTGGTTTTGGTCTTGATTAATCTCATTTGTTTTCTGTCTCCTCTTTGCCTGTTCTTTCTTATTGCCTAATCTTTATGCTATCTATGGCTGTAGTGTTTTCCCCAAGTCTTTCTTTCCTTTGCCTTCTTTTCTCCTTTAATGCTCAGCTCTCTTTTTCACACTGATTTACTGCTGTCTTCCTTTGGTGTTCACCCCCTCCTCAATTTTCTCCCCATATTCTTCATTCTGATGATGGTTCCCTTCTGTTTCTGCTTGGTCCTCTTTACTGCACTGTTCTACACCTCTCTTGGTTTTCCTTTGCCTTCCCTAATGTTGTCTTAAATTTTGGAGATGACTGATGATGACAGCAAAGTGGAAGGGAAGACAACAGCTGAAGTAATTTAGACTCATGCCAACTTTCAGAGAAAAGTTTTATTCAGGAATAAATAACTGAAATGAAGCATCTAACAGGAACAGCAACAAACCCCCTGATTTCTTATTGGTAACTATTCATTAGTGAAACTGAATTTTACTTGATGATTAGTCAGCCATATTGTAGAAGGACTATGTGATGGCATATTTAAAAAGAGAAAGTTTAAGTGAGCCAAAACATAGTTATACTGTGTATCTAGTGAATAATTGCAGTGTTCATGTATTTAGAAGTGTTCATGGAGAGAGAAATGGAGGCTAAGGCACTGCAGGATAAAAGAGGCTGGTGAAAGAAATAAATGCATAAATCACATAAGGAAACTACACATGATGTATGATAAGATGGTGAATCAGAGGCAATAAAGACAAGCAACAAGTCTTTGGAGCCGATTGAAAATCAGGAAGAGTAGCACAGAACTGAGAATGAGCAGTGATAATTCTGTTACACGTGATGGAAAAAACAGGAGCAGTGGAAATGGCAGCAGAACCATTTTACTGGGTACCAGACACACATGATTAATTAAAGCAATTTCAAGAGGGTGCAAAGCTTTATGGATAAAACAATGAAGTCCTAGGAAGCCAGTGGGTTTGAAAAGGGGTATATTTCATACTGGTAGATTCTTCCTTGTTTGGCTCGCAGAAAGTATTCAAGTAGAGGAATTTAGGTCATAGTTACCCATTGAACAGTGGTTTGTCAAAATTTTTGCATCTTACTGTGATACAAAGGTTGAGTCTAGATTTTTCTATTTGTATTCATGTTTTCTAACAGAAATTTTTTTCTCAGGGTTGTTACCCTGATTTAATGAAATCATGACCACAGGCAGAATATAGTCAGTCACTGGCATTGCTGGAGTAACAGTCCTAGAAGAGAATCACAAGCTTTTCAATTGCAAGATGTGCAAGGACTCAATTTCAAAAATAGATTATTTTAGTAGTTTTGTCAGCAATTCCAAAATTCTGGCCACCCCTCATTGGTTCCCAAAGATTATGATTGGGTGGTGTGTGTTATAACAGTCTGCTGCTTGCTGAAAACCAATGAATCCTTTGCAGTATCTTACATTATTTGCAGTGAGCAATCAGCATAACCTTTGTTGCTGGAACATTTTTTTTGCTTGAAAGCCACATTTCCTGCAAGTCTTATGTTAAAAAATGGTATCGTGTGTCTGAGTACTATTAATTTTGTTAAATTAAAATGACAGAGGCACATCATTAACTAAAACACTAATGAGGTGGGCAGCATTTTTCGGAAGTTAGATTAGAGGTGGCCAGCATGGCTTCCCCAAGGGCCAATATCCACCAAGGGCCAGTTGTGCATGACTGCTCCTGCAGCCTTCGAGGGTGGATTAACTGCGTCAGTGAACAAGGGAAGATCTACTGATGTCATCTCTCTCGACTTCTGCAACATTCTTGCCTCTAAATGGTCAAAGACATTTATTTGATGGAAGGACTGTTAGGCAGATAGAGGCAGTCAATGGCTCAGTGTCCAAATGGAAACCAGCACTGAGTGGTCAATTGGTCTCTGCTGGCACCAGTACTGTTTAGTATCTTCACTGTGTCCGTGGTGTTTGCATATAAAGAACAAAGAGCAAGAAATGTTTTATCTGCTAATTGTTTTCAATGGTTGCCTGAAGGAAGAGAAAAATAAAATAGATTACAATGTTTTTTATATTCAAAACCAAAGGAACATTTTATCTGAGACTAGATAACATGTTACAGGTTCATTACAGGAGTGTTGTTTTGACATGTGAATTATTAATTTTTATAGCAATTTAGAGTCAATAAGGGAGAAAGAACAGGCAACACTATACTTTGAATAGCCATGGGCACTCCATCTCCAGTTTTACCAATTGCAGTAGGCATCAATTTTCTCAGTATCAGAGTGCACTATGTATGTTTATCCCTTATTACTATAATGCATATACCTAAATAATTTGTATGACAGTTTAATACATTCAAGTCAATAGCCACTTAACAGAAAAGGAAAAAAAACTTTCCCTAGCTTCTAAGCTGTGAGGTGTTTGGGGCAAGTAGGACTGAGAGTGGTTACAGCAGCCCTTTGATTGCCATGTTATTGTGTCCACTTAGTTGCTGTGAATTAACTTTTTCTTGAGGGCATATAGGGAGTGAAATTTAGTCCAGCATAGTGTTGTAATCTTTTTTTTGCAGATAATGAAGTCAGAGAGAATGAGCACAATGTAGACTCATCCTTTTTGTTTAAAGTATTGATTCCATTACATAGTCATAGTTGTAGGAAAGAAATGAAGGGGATTCTCTCCCCCAAGTGAAGCAGATGTTTTACTGAGCCAAGTCTGAGATTTTGTTCTTTGTAAGGAAGCAGAGGGAATGCCTATTTATGGTATTTTGCAGCTACACTGAAGAAAATGTTCTCTTCAGATTATGTTGAGTGGCTCCATAGTATGCAACGTTTGTGGTCCCTCTGTTGAGCCAAGAGCCATGTAAGCAACATTTACGCAGACTGGACCTTAAGAATCTGATCTTCAGACATGAAGACAGACCTTAATGACTTTAATATTCTGAGAATTCAGGACTCTCTGCAATATTTTCTCCTGTCTGAGTCACATAGGTTACTAAATCAGTTGCTGGATGTGCTTTTCAAGGTAAGTCTGATGAGGAAATGACACGTAATTGCAGCTGTCCAAAAGAAACTGAGTTGAAGTCCATTCTGTATCTCCAAGGTTATTCAAGGCATAAGTAAAACATGTTTTAGTTTTATGTTCTGGTGCAACAGAATTTAATGGAGAGCCAAGACTTAAGGATTCACCTGTTCCCGACTAAACATGCAGAAATATAGAGACTCTTCTCCTGGCTACTTCTGAACTGACATGAAAGCTGGGGGTATTTCAGTCCTTTTGGGTTCCTGTAGCCCTACATCCTAGTTCCTAGCATGCACCTGTTTACAGGAATATCAGCAGATTCTGGGCAATAACTATGTTTTAATTAATTCAGGAATCCTTATCTTACTAGCCCTGTTGGGCAGTAGGGTGTTTTGTCCCAGAGGGCACAGTGTCTGTTGTTCAGGCAAGCCTGTCTATCCGTATATGGAGCTCTGTTGCTCCAGTTAAATATACCTCAGTTGAACTGACAACACAGCATAGCTTTCTGGTTGCATAATCAATGTTTTCCCCTTTTGCTTTGTTTGTGACCTCTAGCCAAACCCTGTTTTGAGTAACTAATTTCAATGTGGGATTTTCTATGCAATTGCTGCTATATTAAATGAGTTTCCTGCAAGCAAGAAATAATTTATTTTGTGAAATTACCTCCTTTCTATACCCCAACAGAAATAGCTGTGTACTGGAAAGACTGAGAGCAAATCCTGTTTTGTCATGAATGCCTATTCCTCAGACTGCAGAAGATTTTAGGCCTGATTGCTCATATGGTTTTGAGGTGCTTATAGAGCTTGAAGTGTGAAAAGCAGATATCTCCTTGACTTATGTCATTGTTGAGAGAATTCAGGTCGTCTGGCAGACTTCAGAGGCAGAACAGTTCCAACAGAGCAGTCTTCCATTGCATGAGTGAGACCTTGCTTTCTGTTCCCTCACCTTTCTCCTGACATCAGCTGCTCCTTCCCTCAGGACCTCCTCTTATTCAGCTCAACAGAGACTTTTAAATTCACACTCAGAAGAGAAGATCAATTTTAGATTTTTGCTTGATTTCAGGGTACTGTCTACCTTTTGGAGGAAATGAAGCAGAAGTCTAATGACAGTTTCCTTATTCAAAGCCTAGGACTTAATTGTTCCCAAAACACTATGCTTCCTGACTATTAAATGAAGCAGGGATCCCATATATATTCATGTAACAAAAAAAAAAAAAAAGGAAGTAGATACTTTATGCACACAGGAAGCAATTAAAGATGGTACAAATGAAGTTAATGCTGATCTGTTTTAAACTTTGAGTAAGACTTGGCGGTGTATGTCTTATTTTATCTAGATTTTAAGGTACCATCCTGCCTGACAAGGTAGAATATAGTAAAGAAAATAAGACCTTTCTGAAAAACAGAATTTTTCTTAGGTGGAGGTACACAGACTGCCATCTTGGTATTAAATAGAGATTTTACTGACCTGTGGCAGAGGCTTTTGTGTGTCTTCAAATGAAGTATTTGGCAACAGCCGTAAGCTGTCATCTCCTTTGTGGGTTGACCACAGTGTGGAGAAGACTCATGCTGTTCAGCAGTGACTTTCCCAACAGGATACCTACAGCAGAGGAATCTTAAAATCTGAGAACTGTGTATCCTGTTCCAGGTTCTTGTGGGAAGTAGTTGTACTTAATAGTTCTAAGTTGGAATTAGTAGTACTAATGAATATTTTTCACACTTTTCCCAGCTGTTTGCCCCTTCTGCTTTTCTCTTGTCAAATCTCCACATAGACTTTTCACTCACTTTTTTTATGAGCACTGCGTCTTCCAACCCAAGTGATTCTTTTTCTGAGCTGTGTGTACAACAAGAAGAACATTGAGAACACAGGAAGACTGTTTGCCTCTTTTCTGTTCCAGTGCCCAGTGCCATAATTGTTTCTGGCAGCCATGAGGAGCTGTTGCAAGGAAAAGCTCTGTTCAGTCTGCAAGACAAAATGTGAAAACAGGCTCTGTAGAGAACGTTGCTTGATACCCTTTAGCAACCTTTCATCAAGCACGTGCAAACTCCTGATTTTTCTCAGAAGTTTACAGCATGTCTGCACGGGGTGAGAACTGTATAGTGACAGTGAAAAGGATCCTGGCAAATTTTAAGCTCTTTCTTCAAAGAAGAGTGAAGACCCTTTCAGTGAAACAGCTGTAAGAATTTTTAAATATAGGCAGAAGTGTATAATGAAGCTACTTAATTGGTTCTTTTAAAGAAATGGGGTTAAATCCATTAGATTGAAGTGTATAACCACACACAGATTTAGAACTCTCCTAGAGGCAGCATTATTTGCCTATTACCACAGAAAGTTCCAGATTCATGTGTAGAACAGGACTTCTGAGAAAAAACCCAACCTTTTTGGGGGAGCCAGAGTTGTCACTGGGGGTTTTTTAACACGTGTATCTGACAGTCTGCATGAAATAAAGGTTGTCAGACAAGCTAAAGCCTAGCTGACACTTGGTCACATTTTAGGAAAGAAATCAAAAGGGAATGACTTACCCTGCTGTTCAATAAATACAACTGTAAATGAATTCTTGCATAGTGATGGGACCACTTTGCATTCCTTGAAACCTCTTTGGCAATTCATAGTGTGGTCAGCTTCAGTATCTGCAGACGATGTGTTAGATCTTGTTTCCTCAAGTAGTCAGGTAGCACTTAAATGATTTGTTAATCCCTTCCATGGCTGGTGACTGCTCTGAAAGCCATCTTTGATAGCCAGGCTTGTTGAGGAGTGGTCCGGGAGAATTTCAGAGGGAACAGAAAAGCAAGCCCCTGCCTATCTGATTAATGGCTGTAGAGAATGAAAGGACAAATTTAACAACGTAGCATCTTCTGCTGGCCATTCTGAAACCACCCTGTCGTTCAAGGAGAGACAACAAATGAGCCCTGCCTAAGGCAGGCTGACTTGTCAAGACCACTACCTCATCCTCTGTTTCTTCTGGGAACAGTGCTGCACTAAAGTAGCCCTAAAATATATGAAGGGTGGGAAATGAAAACTACTGAACTCTTTGCCACATCATGACCCAGGTTCTTTCCTCACACCCATGCAAATTGCATCCAAATGTTTATTGTAACCTCCTTTGGCTCAGACTATTCCTTTTCCCTGTAGTGTCATATTCTTTGCTCTCTGGACTCCAGGTTCCATCAGCTCAGTGTGCAAATGTTTCAGGAAGTAATTAGAAAGCTATGTGCTCATTACTACCATGTAAGATCACAGCTTACTCTCCAGATAATTCATGTAATCAGGCACCTCCCTTTCCTCCTAAAGAAAATGTATCATTTTAAATTGTCTATCATTAGTAAGTTTATTTAGTTTCTGTTTGATTTTGATATGTTTTTAGTGAATTAAACACTCTTAATTTGAAAAGAAATTTTAACTGTGTGGAATTAAAGCCAGATCCTGGTGACTAGCAGCAGCAATCTGTGAATTACTGACGTGTACGTTTAATATCTCCCTCGAGAGCAGGAAAGTTCCTCAAATGTTGAAACTGGCTTAAATAATTTAAGTTCATATGAGTGGTGAAAATTCTTTGGCTAATAATGTTAGTCTGATCTCTTCACTTCCAATTTAATCTGGAATATTTGGAATAGTTGTTAATAGTATGTTGATTTATTTTAATATCATATTCAAGAGAATGGTTTGCATCCTTACAGTTAGACCTTAGAAAGACTAGACTACTATTCTCAACTGGATGTAAACAAATATGTTTTCATCAAGCAAATTATTATGTTCCTTCACATACCTGGTTTTGCTTTATACACTAAGAACTAGCAAAATGCCTGGCTGTTCTTCTTCTTTTTTTTTTTTTTTTCTTTGTTTCTATAAAAGCTGTTAAGGAGGGATAATATTTTTTTTCCCTCAAAATGCTACTTCATGGCCACTTTTACTAGGAATGAAGAAGAAAGAAAAAATGAATGAAAAATATGAAAAATAAAGGGAGCATTGGGATTGGGTTGCAGAAAGCTGAGTTTCAAGTTCCTGCTCCGACATTAAAAAAAGGATACTGACAACTGATGCCTTTTGGCTGTTCTGGACTCTGTCTTCCCTGCTTTTATGTGGGGAAACTCTGAAACTTCTGGGGTTAACTCTAATGTGGGCAAGAAATATTTTTGAGATTTCAAAATATAAGAGGAAAGGAACTATTTGCCACCCAGATACAATGTCAAGAAATAGCATGAACCAAAACAATTGTCAGCAGCAATCTTTCAAAGTAATTTCTTGTTCAGATTTGGAACTTCAAGTTCTTATCCACAAAATGGGTTATTGATAGCATGGTCCTTCTCATTCCTTTAAAGAAATTGAACTATTTATTTTAATGGCAATGGAATCCATAGGAATAAAAAATGGAATTTAACATGAGAACTGTTAGGTAGTGCAGCCAGTGCATTAGGCTTTCATCTCTTTTTTTTTTTTTTCCCTTAGATCCATCTATTTTATTTCTGTGTAATTTGAAGACCTGCTATGTCTGTACCTGCATATGTGTTGAACATGTCTGTCTATCTCTTTGCAGAGAGAAGTAAGCAGCACTGCTCTCACAGCCATTTGATTCTGGTGGTTTATATTTATGTCAAGGCCTGCAGTAACTTCTACAGGGTCTCTTAGTCTCCTGCCATTTTCTCACACAGCCAAATCCAACTTTTCCTTTCTTTACAAAGTAATTGTTCACCTTTCTTATAGTCACAATCACACTTAATATTTAGCCTCATGAAATATTTGAATTGTATTTTATTCCTTGAAATTTTGTATTTCCTTGTATTTTACTGTCCAAAGGAAAAGTATTGTTATTTTTTTTTTTATATTATTGCTATGTGGTTTTATTGCCCCTATTTTAATGAAATAACCCAACAATGAACTGGTGTTAGATGTAGTGAGGAAAAAGTAATGCTTAGTGTGTTTATAAACACGAATTGTGTGTGTGATTGGGATTATGTGCTGGGTGATATCAGAATTCCATACTAGCTGTCTCCAAGAGAAAAATAAATAGACTTTTCAGGTTTATAGTAGAGCAACATGGCAAGTACTGCCAAGTCAAGAAGTCTTGTTAATTCAGGCAGGACCAGAGATGTGTAAATGAAACCTGCACATCTAGCACAATGTAAAAGTACCCAAATACCTGTATAAATAAGCAGGTTTAACCACTGGCAGAAATCTTGCTGGGGAAACTTGCATGTTTTCCAGACTAAATAAGCTGATATGTTGGGCCATGGCCATGCAGCAGAGTGTCTTCTTGTAGGTGGCTTAAAGTGAGCTTGGACATGGCTGCACTTCAGTCTCTTGTACAGTCCTCTTTGTAATGTCAATTAGCAGTGGCACACCCTTAAATGTTATGCTATTGCTGCATAAAAAATGATGTATTAGAAGATTATGTTGAGAAAATGCATAGTAATTAAGTACTGCTAAAACAAGGTATAATTTATTGTGTATTTTGATCAGCAATCAGGAACACTTTAGAAAACAGAGTTAATAAGATGCAGAAACTGTTGGATGAAACTATTCTCATAAGCCCCTGAAATGGCATAGCTGTCAGAAGGCTTCTAGCTTGCAGGATTATATACCTTTTCAGTTATCAGAGAGAGGCAAAATCAAATTCAACTGCTCAGAGTTAGGCCTTTTGACATTCAAAGGTTTTGATGCTTCTGTTCTGTAAGACATATTTTTCTGATCATTTTGTGTTGCAAACAATATTTTATAGTGGGGTCACTCATTGCTAACTACTTTGAGAACCATTTTGTGTGTGTGTGTGTGTTTTATAATGCCATACGTGATTTATTATCACAGTCTTTAGTTAGTTACTTAAGACTGCTTAGTTCCAAAATGCCTTTTAATAAATATGACAGAGACTATCACCTTCTGACAGCAGCATTTGTCATTAAAATGGAGGCAATCATACAATAGCTTTAAAAGAGGAGTGCCACAGCTGAACAAGCAGCTTTTATGTACTTTTTTTGTTGGACCTCCTCCGGGAGTAAGGGGTAAGTTTAGTTTATTGCCTTAGTTTAGCTTTCAGTTTAGAGCTAAACTAAATTTTTCTGGCAGCAAGCTTGAATAAGATCTTAGTAAGATAATCTTCCCAAAAACACAGTCGAGCAAATGCAGTCAGACATGGCCATACACAAAATGTAATAGACATAAAATGCTTTGTACACTCTCATGTTTTAATATTTGTGTGTGCAGGTACCTGTACCTATATGACTGCATATAAAACTTGATTTATGCGTGAGGGTGCTCATACGTATGAAAAGAACCAATACTTTACTGGTGGATTAATATGCATCAGGACTAACTACACTGAAATCAAAGTAGTGTAAAGCAGTGTGAGAAGTGAATCACACCTCCTCTAGATCAAGGGCATTGATCAAATTTGATTTTATTGTGGAATATATTGTGTACAAACACAGACACATGCTCATATAACCTGTATTAAAAGAAAGGTGTTAGACTTCTCAAATCCATAAGTCAAGTCATAGGACTTCATGTATTAGCATGACCTGTGCAGCTCGATTTGAGCTTTTGTGTGTGCACCATGTTTAATTACATGACCTCCAACTTTTTGTACAGCAGTCCTTGAAGCAGACAAGCATGTCCTGCAGTATGACTTTGCTGCCGTGGGCAGGCTCACGGGGTTGCCCGTTACTGGAGTTCTAGAGTTCCACCTGTGTCCAAATCAAGTTTTCAGCTCTGTTCTTCTTTAGATGTAATAACCTTGAACTGAACTCCTGCTTCGTACACATGTGTTCCTGCAGTGTTTGGAACTGGATTGGATCTAGGTCCAGTCATTGGAACAAATAATTCAGGCTCTTTTTCTTTTTTGCTGTTTTGAACCCCAATGGAAACAGAGAGGAGGAGTTGCCTTGGTGGAATGCGGGCTGGGAAAAGGCAAATATATATAAACGGAAGGAATCGGGATAAGAACAAGAGAGGCGTGGACAGTGGGCATAACAGCTTCAATAAGGGATAAGGAATGAGAAAAAGCCTGGGAGGTTTTGATGGAGTAAACTTGGTCCTTCATGTGTTTACATTTAATTATGAGATTGCACTGTTTTTCCACAGAATTCCTACCTCACGCAGGATGCGCTTAATGAGCAGCTATTAAATACATTGCTTTGCCCTTATCATGTGTGGCTCCAAGCCCTACTTGTTACAGTCATTTCAAATACTTGTTCAAAGTATTTGGAAAGGTGGAATTCTTTTTTTTTTTTCTGAGATTTTTATAAGGCCTCTGTCACTCTTAGCTTTTTAAGTGGGGTTGTACCAACAACAGTAATTCCAGTGTTTTCTAAATTTTCAGTCCTTCAAGCCAGAGTCTCAATATATGATTTTTTTGTTGTGTATAATTACACATATGCATTTATGTATATCTATGAATGATATAATGTGACCAAATGGACTGATGCTTAAGTGTTACTGAAGGACAGAAAGCTGCTTTAATTTTCATTTTATAAGGACAGAAAGTTACATGAGGGCATGAAGAACTCTGGAAATTACTGGCAAAAAAAAAAAAAAAGCAAAGCTAGCTATTCCTTACTATTTTTAACCATTGTGTTACATCACGTAATTCTGCAGCAGATTAGTCATCACACTGAAAGGTTGATGGAAATAATAGTGAAAAGCACTTGGCGGACTTTGAACATCTATGAGGTAATCCAGTAGAAGTGACAAATTACTTCTGGCATTTAAAGGTGAAATGGAAAAACTACAGCCAGAAAACCTGACATTTCTGACTCTTTTCTGGTTATTTTTTGGTTTGGTAGGTTTTTTTGCTTGGCTTTTTTAAAAAAAATCCTGCTTACAATATGTTGATAACAGTGCAGGTTCTAGGGGTCTGTTCAGAAATTAGGTGGGGTAGAAGGATATCAGTTATAGTAAAGTAGTTCTGTGATTTAAATTATTTTTAGGTAGTGTAGTGTAGAGAGTCCATGGGAGAAATAAGCAAGACAAAATTCTTGCTGAAATGTCTAGGAATGTGATACTTGAGGAAAGGAAGCTGATAGTTTCTAAATGTCACCAGTACACTGGGACAAATTCTCCCCTAGAAGTATATAATATCTGACAACTGTCTTTACAATTCCTGGAGAAAACTTAACACTGATTTTTCAGTGGAGCTCTGCAACAGCATTTTGCAAGGCTGACTTGAAATTATTGATTGGCTCAGATTGGTGGAATCCATGTTGAGCATCATATTGCTGAGAAGAAAGGGATAAAGGAGAGAGTTTGTACCTACTTTTTTTTCTTTTAGAAACAAAATCATTTCAACAGATAGGAGTAGCACACTTCTAGAAAATTACTGCTGTATTTCCTAGGCAGTTACATTATTGATATGTCTTTATTGTTTCACAAATGCAACACTCATTTAGGTTTACTGGTTAGGACCTTCAATGGGGCTAAAAATTACAGTAACAAATAAAGCATATGAACAGTGAGGAAGTAGATGAAATTTACACATGAACATACAAATTATTTCTGGACTGATCAAAATACTAGATCTCAAATTTCTTCCAAAATATGTAACTGATATGTGTATAGTAAAAAGAGCAATTATTTTTAAGGGACTTGACGTAAAATGAGGATAAAATTTATTTAACATTTTCACAGCGTGATGAAATGGCAATGCAGGCATTTTTTGTTAGGTGAGGTTTAATACCAAGTTATAAATTTTAATATTTATGAAACAGAGTAGATGAGGCACAAAAATTTATCTAAAAATCCCCTTTTTCAGTAAGATCTGAAGGTAAAGATCAATGTAGAATCATATGCGTCTTAATGAACACGTGATTCGTATATTCATGATATGATATGTTAATTTCTTTTATGCACATCATGTGCATCCATGTCACATCAACAACTATTTACTTGACCATTTAGCATTTAAAGTGCTGAGTTGCTGAGGATGGTGATCGGGATGTTCAGCAAACTTCCATGTGATTTTAGGGCTGCAGTTTCACAGCTGGTGTAGACCAGTTTAAGTCTATTCTGCTACTGTCCCACAACTTTTTCACTCCAGGCAATGGGTTATAATGCCTTTCTTCTGCTGGCATCAACCTTCGCGCAGCAGTGTAAATGGTTAGATCAAAAAGCTGATGTGCCTGAAAACGAATTAATTAATTTTTATAGTTTTCAGCTGAATAGAGCCAATCCATCTGATCAAGTGCTGGCACAAAAGAGGGGCAGAGGGCTTAATGAAATAGGGAGAACTTTCCCTTTTGGTGGCAACATGGCCATGGATTGTGAAAGAAACTAGCTGTGAAGCTGTGCCTGAATTGTGATCAACAGCATGGTCTACAGAGGATGAAGAAATAAAAAATGAACTAACAAGTTGTAAATGGGTACAGCATAATCAGCAGAAGTGTTGTAGGAAACTGAGAACTCTGAAGTTAATGCGCTGTACCATGAAGTGAGGAGGGAGTTTTTCTTCTCTGTGGGCCTACTCCAGTTCTCTTGTTAGTCCATAGAAAAACTATCATGTTTTTACTATAAGATGGGTCAATTTTATGTTTGAACATAAGTCACATTTAATGGCTGAAAGCAAAATATAGTTAATACGTTAATACTTAATGTGTTAACAAAATATTTCATGAATTTGGAATGTAACATGGCTTGGTGTTTGAAAAAAAAATGTTTGAAGTGTGTTTTATTTGGTTACTAATGATCACAAAAGTTATACAGTATAACTACTGTGCCCTGGTCAAATACATGCTATAATTCTCTTAAATTCTGATATCTGATGCTTGATTTTGGTTTTCATTTTAGTTCCTTGGGCATAATAGAAGTACTTGTTGAGACAAATGCAACATAGGTGATATCACAGATAATTAATTTCTTCATTGAATATAGTTTCATGGGTGTAAGGAGATTATAGTATTTATTTATCCATAAAATTGCAGCCTGCTTCATAACCTTTGAATTTCTGGAAATCTTGGTGAGGTCAGTAAAGAGGTGAGGTTACCGCAATGTTTTAAAAGATAAGGCATTTCTTTTTTTTCAATATTGTATTTTCAGTATCGCTTTCAGTATGTATTCAGTATAGCTAAGAGAGTAATTTGTTTTCCTGTAAAAGATTCTTGAAATTAATATTTGGATTCTCTCTTTAGCTAGTAATGTGGAGGTTAGTAGTTAAGTCTTGCTGTCCAAGTCATCCGCCTTTTTTCCTCCTCTTGACCTTAATCCCACTTCCCAAGGATGCAGTATTCATCTAATTCAGATAGGCTTCCAAAATTCGATTTACAAAGTCCTCTGGCCTTCTGAGTTGCTTTTCTCACATTCATTCGACTCTCCCCTGCCAACTTAGCCTTCTGTCCTCCACCCATCTCTGTTTTGATTCATTTCCCTCATGCCATGTGCCCAACCCATGTGGAAAGTCCTTAATTCTTGTCAAGACAGGGTCATGACTAGCCCACCCAGGAAGATCAGAACCATGGCTCTGAAACTGGGAACAAGGCTTGCCCACTTTATACTATAAAAGCCATTATTCCCTCATGCTCATCCAGGCCTTTGGGTTAGCAGACAGTTGGAGCAGAGGCACAGAAGGCATGTGTTAGGAGAGATGGGATACACTGGGAAATAGCAACAGATTTAGCAGGAGACGATGCAAGGGGCAGGTGGGGTAGTGAGGCCAACTGTGAGACTGCACACAGGAGCAGTAAACTGGTGTTAGGAGTACGGGACAGGAAGGGTGTGTGGAGGAACTGTGCAGGAGAAAGAGGTCTTGGTAAGCTGGCCAGTATGTTTTCCCTTAGCTAAGTCTGGGCATTTGTAGGAGTTAGGGAAACAACTTTGGCAGAGGACCAGCAGGCCACCTACTCCAGCTTTCTTACCCCATGGGGGAGGCATGAATTAAAAAGAATTACTGAGCAGACTGAGGCTATGCAGGGCTTAGTTGTGGAACAGGCCCACCCTCAGTTCTGTGATGCCTTTGGCCACCTCCATCCAAGTCTTTGATGAGTGTTGCCCTGGTCCACGGGATTCTTTAACTGCACAGCCTAATAGTCCATTGACCAATCCATGGCCTGTAGGATACTTGGAGAATTTAAAAGGCTAGCGAATAATAAGAGGAACAAATCAAGTGCCTTGGGGATTTGAAAAACTGAAAACTGACCACACAAGAATTTTGAGGAAAGGCAACTTTTTGAGGATGGTATCGACAAGTAGCAGGACTTGGATAAATATTAGACAACTCCATTAATCCCAGCTGTGCCTTCACCAGATGACAGTGGACATATGGTATGAATATAATTACCATCTGTAATACCAACCTCTCTTTTACATACCTGGGTCAAGTTTCTGGGATCTGTGTAGAATCTGTTCCAGTCCAGCCTCAAGATATATTTGAGACAAGCACAGTTCTCTAATAGCTGACATTTTTTTAAGTGCTCTCCAAGCAGCAGTTATTTCTGGCTATTCTGCTGCTCTATTCATCTGCTCTTAGGTAGCAAACATACGTTATGCATAGCAGGATTATTTCTTAGTCGCATTTTACTAGACCACAACTTCTGTGGCTTATCATCGTCAGAGCCTTGAAATACCATCCACCAAATACTATTGTTCACAGCACTTGATGGATCTGATCAGAGATCAGCTGGTTGATTCTGTGATTATGTCCCATCCAACCCAAACCCTTCTATCATTCTATGAGTTAATGCTAAGCACCTGTTTTCTGGAGATGAATTGGGAAGAGGCCATGGTCATGCTGAGGAAGCTGTTATGATCTGTTAAAGGTCTTTGGATTACATAGGCCAAACTTTGTGGCTACCTACATGGGTATTGTTTTAGAGATATTTCTGTTTTTACCTGAGAGAAGGCATAAAAAGCATGGGAACCGCTCAGATCTGTGTCCTCAGTTGTTTTCTTGGGTGGGCTTCAGTTCTGTGGGATGAGAAGTCTTATTTCTGAAGTCTGGTCATCACAGTGGGCTTTACACAGAATTGAAAAGTTCTGCTTCAAAGGCAGTTACCTCATTCCACTCAGGCTCTGCTATTTATTCCTTTCCAGAGTATTGCGTCCTGTGGCATTTGGCCAAGTAGTGTAAGTTCCTGTGACACTTTTCAAAGTCCTTAGCCTTTCTAATGATTGCCATGAAGTGTAGAATTAACTGGACCATCTGGCCCTAAATATTTGGCTCTCCTACATGATATTTGTGACCTGGAATAATCAGAGAAGTGGCTTATTTGGCTGTGAAGTGACTAACCTCAATTTGCTGTCGTTGTTATTCAACAGACTCCTTTATAGACCTTAGTTTTGGTCATCTTATCTGTGCTTGGTGTGGAGGATTTTCTTAGGAGTTTGTGAGAAGTGTATTTGAAGAAACCTCTTAGGTGAATGATGCCATGTGCACCAGAGATCTGGTTGTTTCCTATCAGAGCTCACTAATCCACGCAGTTCATACAAAATTACTACAGGGGATGAACAGCAGGAACCAAAGGATGACAGAATGTACACAGGAACTGTACATTGTACCAGTGTAAGGAAAGGCTAGGGAGAGTGTTCACACCTCTGCTCATGAGCAGAATATGTGAAAGATGGACGTATCAAGGGAAGAAAGTACTTTCAAGAAACCTGTGGAATAAGTTTCCATGCTAATTAGGAGAAATCCTATTGCTTCAGTCGACTGATGATAAAGCGAAAGGTGCAAAGCGCTTCGGAATGGACAAGGGCTGGATGAGGTGACCTTACAACTCTGCCAGCAGCAATATCCCAGCACACACAGTGCAGCAGTACTGCTACAACTTGCAGTAAGAACAAAGCTCACTGCAACTATTCACAGCTGGCTCATCCCTGTTAAAAGTTGGAACAGAAGCACTTGTGGAGTAAAGGTAGCATGTTTGACCAGTGTTTGTGGCATGCTCACTGAAAGTACCAAAAGAATGTTGCTCTCTTCCACTGCAGCTATTTGTAGTATATTTGGGTTTTTTACTGCCTGATGTATGCAACTGCCCATTTGATTTATTTGGATTTAATGTGAAAAATATTTTAAGTTGTATTATAGACATGATAGTTCTCCCAGTTTGGCTACAAAAAATTATTTCAGACCCTTTAAGCTGTGCTTCAAGATAGGAACTAAGAAATATAAAGGGCTTAATTTTTTCAGAATTTGTTTTGAGATGTGAATTTAATGTCTTCCATTCTTTGGCATTTGCCTGTTTCTCTGTTTATATCATAGGATGCACTGGTACTGTTTTAGTTTTTGTCTGGAAAAGTAATTCTTGTTTCTTCTGACTGAAATGGAGCTGATGGAAATTATTGCTTATGAAGTAATGCAGTTCCTAATTACTGGTGTAGATGATGGGACAGTGTGTCTCCGATTTCTAGGAGCTTGAGGTATAGTCATGTCAAACAGTAATAATACAGTTGAAGTAAGTAATACATCTTGAAGCCTATTTCTCTATTCATCATTAGGCTTGATTATTTTCAGTAAGACATTTGCTAAGGCAATAGCACTGCAACATCCAGGATTTTTTGATAATTTACTGTACGTTTTCCTGTTATATTTTTTTAAGTAAATTGTAGTGAGGGAAAGTACCTTAAAATTTCTGTTTCCTTCATTTCTCTACAAATGGTATTTAGTGTGAGTGCTAAAACTTTTAATACTTGCTTTCAGAAAGAGTATTATGTGACAAACCAAACAATTTAATATAGTTTGAGACACTATTTCTCTGGAAAAAAAATTAAGATAAATGTCTATTTGGCTCCATGATAAACAAATGGGCTTATTCCTCTACAAACTGGCAAGACATACCATGTTTTTGACATCAGTAAATGCTGTAATTCTGTTCAAGTCATGTGTCTGAAAACTTGGGTCTCTGAAACATTGGCATTTAAATACAAAGGAAATGATTTCTTTGAAATGCAGCATATACTTTTGTGGATGACAGGTTGGAATTAAAATCTGTTGTTTCTGTGAATGTGGGCATTCAGCACCATAATTGTCCAACTGTCATCATACAGTTTTAGTCTTTCATCTGAATAGGAGCATTTGTACCCAGGTGTTTCCAGTGTGCAACATGGTGCTAACTTTAGAGGTTTAATCTTAAAGCACTGGAAAAAAGAAAAAAATAAAAAGAGAGATTTTGATCACCTTAACTTTGATTATGTTGTCAAGCCTTTTACAGTGCACTTGTCCAAATACAATACAATTGTCCAAATGGACTGGAATATTTCAGACAAAGATTTAAATATAAATTAATAGCCAGAGACACTACTGCCAAAAAGCAAATGTAATTTATGTCCAAAATAAGTATGTACATACACAATATATGCCTGTGAAGATATGCCTTTAAGCATAATTTTGCAACTCTGCTGAATCTTTTCTATGGTGTCTTATTAACCAGTGATATATAGCCACAGAAATAGCTCTTTGTGTGAATTGTAACTTTGTATGGCATTGTCTTATCTACATGCTGGTATTTTGGAGCTGTCTGGAGGGAAGTAGGAATGGTTTTCTGAAGGTACTCAACAATTTTAATTCACATTAGACAAGCTGGCCCAAAAGCGTGTACCACCTCTGAGCTTAAACAGAAGTTTACACACTTCAAATATTGAAATAAAATATGTGCGGAGACCTACCCAAGTAAATGAAGGGTAGGCTTCAGCAACACATCCTATATGTACCAAAACATGGAAGAGATCCAGTGGCCAGTTACTGTTCTTCATTTTGGAAAAGTTACTTGACTAGTCCCTAAGAAAGGGCAAATTTACTCCATCAAATATTTTCAGGTGACAAGTGACACTCATTTGCAAATGTAGTTAGAAGTGTTAGTAAAGAAGAAGTATTAATGTCTCAACTGTTACCAATATATTTGTAATGCAGTTGTGAAAGGAGAGGCCAATCAAATGTAATTTTTATTGTGTCGATGTTTTCTGGTGAGAGGAAAACATTCAACAAATGTATAAATAAAATAAAACAGGTAATAAAATATGGAACATATTATGAATGCACATCAGTGAAACTCTTTAAAATGTTAGAATGAATTATTTTTCTGCAACTTAGTGTGGCTTTGCTTTGGAAATCATGCATCAATTTTCTAGTTTTCACTGAAATAAGGACCACCCTGAAGCCAAGCTTAATTGAAATAAATACCTTAGGAGGCTCTGTTTATCAGTTGTTGTAAATTTGGCAGCTAAAAAGACATAACAAAATATGCAAATTAGAGGTGAAATAAATTTTACATTAGAACAAACATTTATTTTGGGGTATTGAATTCATTCATCGTTGACAACTGATTCTTTGAGGAGGCATAAAATGACTCAAAAGTAGTTCTGAAAAATTGCCAGAGAATGTGGTACTAGAAGGTGCAGAGTTTCTCCACACGATACTTTAATAGGTTTTTTTTCATAATGAAACACATCTGGAGGGACAAATACTGTTAGTAAATTAAACTCATCTATATTTACTCATGACTCTCTTCATCTGTTTCCTCGTGTTGATAAAGGAGAGCCTCTATGAACAATTATCTTGTAGGGAAAAGAACTTTCTCGGTATGTTTACTGACTTCTATTCAGAAGAGTTTTGAAGTCTGAGCCAATCACTATCAGGCAGTCTTTAGATTATCACTTAATATAGAGTGTGATGTTAATCTCTGTTGGATGCCTTCATAAGCAATAATCAGAGTGTGGAAAAATATTATTAAAAGTATGACATCACTCTGACTACATAACGTGGAGATGTCAGTAATAAATGGTTCCGACTTTTGTCTCAGTTTATCACCGTGAAAAAAGGGTTCTTTGGTTGCTGCTACATACTGTTGTTCTGTAAAAAAGGAGCAAACTGTGAAAGCATTAAATGTTAATAGGAAAGTATTTACAAGATGAAACTTTACATTTTGTTTCCTTGTGTCAACACAATTTGGTAGATCTAAGTATCTTTTACTGATCATATATGTGTTTTGTATTTTTTTTGTCCTGCCAAGGAGATGAAACAAAGTTTTCCCCCATCTTGACTGCTCACAAAGCAGTAATGTAGCAGGAGACTTGAAAGAATGCATGAAAATGAGGAAAAACAGTCATTTCAGCTGATTTGATCTTGTTTTGATCCTCAGAAATGTCCAGAAGATGCATAAATTCTTGTTCTTTATTGCTCAGTAGCAAGAGAACATACTTCATCCAAGCTGCTTTCAGCTTGCAATGTGGACTTACTATTATTTCTTCTTTCTTCCCTTGCTCATCTTTCAAAACTGTATCACAGTTCATGGCAGCATTCTTACCTGTTATTTGGCAGTTCAGTTAGGAGAATTTTCCTTTGGTTGTCCACCAATCCCTTTCCAAGAACACATGTGAAATATTTAAATGAATGTTCCATGTAGAAGTACTGAAGGTGGGTATTTCAGAGTACTTTCAGTGGGTCTTGGCTCTGGCTGGATGCTGTGTTTTTCCGCCATGTGCTTTGTCATATTTTTCATGACACTATTTTTAATGGCAGTGTGCACCTGCACATTTGCTTGCTTGCAAAGAGCAAATTTTGCTTACAGTTTTGATCTGTCTCCCACATGGTCACCAAGGAAAAAGCAGATTCTGTACATGATTACTTCTATTAATTATTAAAAGGATTTAGTTCAAGAAGTGAGAAGAAATAGTTGGAAGAAACAAAGGCAATTGTATTTACATGTTGTCATGTACACATCTGAAATAAATGCACTATAAATATTTTTTTGGATTAAATACCTCTTGAAAAGCCAGACACAGTAAGCATGGTGCTAGGAACAGGCTGCTGGAGGAGATACAGTCCTGGTCAGTGTGGCAATGGTCCTGGGTGTGAAGAGTGATGACTGTTAAGGTTCTAGGCCTACAAAGTGACAAGCTGCTGCCTACTTGCCAGAGACATGTAGACAGTGGTGGCCAGAATTACAACATTCCTAAGAGACAGACGTGGCCCTGTTTAGGAGTTTGAATTATAAAACACCCTTGAATTCTCTGGTTAATATTTTCAGTACGGGAAGCTTTTGAAGCACTCTCTCCTGTTCACTCCAGTGGCTTCCTATTCAAGTATAGGACTCTCTAATTCCAAATCACCTCACAGGAAGAAGTCACAGTAGCCCTCCATCAGACATTGCTGTGGGGGAAGGTGTAATGTAAGGAGGTTGTACTGCTAGGGGGGGATGACTGTGAGAATAATGCATCTCCTGAGATGTGTGGTAAGGAGTATGCTGAGATAACAGGCATTTTACAACCTACTGTTAAAACAGCTTGCAGTCATAATTTTTTTGATATTTCATGGCCTTAATAAAATGGCAGGACTAAGCTCTTAACCATGTTTTTGATTTCTTTCTGTGCTTTAAAAGCAAAGTGATACATACAGTGATATGTTCAAATTACTTATAAGAACAACATCAGCCCCATCAGTGAAAATGAAATAACAACCATAACTCCTGTATATTTTTAATGTGTAAGAGCATGAAAACTGGTAATTATTTATTCTTATGTATAAACTTATGTTGGGGAAAAAAGAGTTATTAAAATCACTCCAGTATAATTATAATGTTACAGTGTTTATATTCACTGAAATTACAGGAGCATTTTCAGGCTAGTCATTAGTTTTTAGAATTAGCAGTCAGTTCATCCCTGGAGTACCCTGCATATGTCACTTTTTATTCTGGTGACAAAGCATTATTTGGTAGTTTATGTCAGCAATAAGTTAGGTTCCTGTCTATTTGCACTGCACTGACTGGTAGCTGTTGTCCAGATAAACCCAGTAAAGGTATGAGGATGAGCTCTGCTCCTTAGCCAGCTTAAAACTGGAAGTCAGTTTACTTGCCATTCCTACACTAGAACTTTATTGTATTCAAATGTAGACTTAGAAATAAAACTTAATTCAATGGATTTATCATTTGGACTCAAGGATGTCTGAGGAGTTTCCCAGCTCAAATAATTCCGTGATTCTATTAATACTTTTGTTACTGGCTTCTTAAGGATGCTTCTATTTCATTGCCAAAACTGAGGCATTGAGATTAGTCAGATTAAGCAAATATTAAAATATCATCTTGCTACAGTTGACATGAGTAAAAACTGCCATTGAGATAGACAAAGATTGTCAGGGGAAGAGTGCAACTCAAGAAATGATGAGGAAGCCTGAAGCATTTCTGTGCATTGCACCATGTAGCATACAGTCTGCTTCAGCTCCAGGTTTCTAATTTAGATGTGCTCCCTGAGTTTGGACTTACATGATCAGACCAGGAAGAATGTGACTCTATTTTACTGAGGTAGAACTATTTTCATATTCCACTGTTTTTTGATAAAGTGAATGAAATCACAGACTAAGAAATATTGATTTAGAAAAGTCATTAATCTTTGGATCCATGTCTGTTGGATCTCCGTTAGCAGACTTGTATTTATTGGGAAGAGATTGCATGAAAAATCCCATTATTTATTATTTCTGCATCTTTAAAATGCTGACTAGCCTGCAGTCTGCCTTCTTGGAAGTCTTAATTAAGCAGTAATTCAGTCTGTTTATAACATGTTTTCAATTTTCACTACATATTCTACTGTCAGAAAAATATGACATTTGGTTTTATGGAAATATTTAAATCACACCAGCAAGCTACTGCACTGGAACTCTGGCTTTTGGAGACAAGAATGGGCTGGTGAAATTGTTCTCTTATAAATAGGACATTCAGAAGAATTCCCAGTTGATTTCCATAACAGATGAGTTAAGTCAATGTGGAGAGTATCTGAAATTCCATGGTATTTTAGCAGCACTTGTAAAATGGAAGCAACATCTAAAATGCTGATGAACAGTGTTCAAATAGTGATTTAAATCAACATTTTGATTTATTCATTCGTACATGAAATATATCTGTGTGACTCAGAATTTATCAAACTATTTGTGGCATTTTAACGTATGCGCTTTTCAAGTATGTGTTATCAGATCAATTTTGGGAGTATTTTTATGAGACTAATTTTTGCTCAGACTAATTTTCAGTGGGAATACATAAAGAATTCCTATTGCTTTGTATTGTGAGACAGCCTTTTTTAGAATGGTGTATGTTTTTTTACAAACCTCATGATAGCTAATAAATTAGCATGGGTAGCAACAGCATTATTGGCAGTGTCTTTGAAACAAGGCCTTAAAAACAGATACCTGTAGACAAGGGCCAGGCTTGACTACTCTCCCCAACTCCCAGCAGTTCCTGTCACTGTTGAAAACAGAGCAGTGGACTGGATAGACTTTCCCCTCACCCAGCAAGGCATTTATTTCCTTATGGTCTTGCAGTGTTCTCTGCACACTTTTGTTGCTGCAAGTACACTGTGCAGTGTGTTTTACTTCACACATAGACAAATATAATTGTAATTCGAGATGCTGCTTGAGTGGACTTTGAATGTCAGTATTTGCATGTGAAATGTCAGAAAGTGATCAATTAGCTTTGCATGACTGATAAGGTGTCTTCTTGAATATGCAGGGTTTTGTGTGAATATTTCCACTTAGTTAAATTTACTCATGGTCTTCTTCTACATAGTGATGCTGCATCTATTACTCTTCAGAGATTTCCAGTGAGTTTGCTGTTTTAAACCTACTATGGAAGCTAGACAACAAAGCTCCTTTCTGAATTTAGGGCATACTTTCCATCCCATGTTTATTGTACAGCAAATGCAAAATGCTACATTGCTGCCATGTGAGGTACTACCACTTGTTTTGCTGTTACCTAGCCAGGAAACTGTGGTAGATTGCTGTTGTACAATATTGGGAGACTCCAGCCAAAATTCTCAGAACCCATACTTTGTGAATCTGACAGTAGTGATTTTCCTTAGGACATTCAGTCATTTCCTCCTTAGTCCATATAAAGAGTTCATCATCTCAACTGGTCCTTGGTTCTGTGGGGGGGTCTGCAGTCAGGGCCTGTTGATGGAACCTGCAGTCACAGTCTAGCCAGATAAAAGCCTGCAGTCAGAGTCTGCAAACTGGTACCTGCAGTCAGAGTTCAGCAGGAAATAACCAGCAGTCAGAGGCTGCAAGGGAAACCTACAGCAGGAGCTTGCTGCAGGCAGAGTCAGTGAATGGTTGGAGTCAGGATGGCTGAGCTGTAAAGAGGAATAAACCAGGATCCTTTTCATGTTGTGATAAACATGGGGTCTGTGTCTGGGCTCATTTCTACCCTCATAAGAGGACTGCTGCAGCAATTCCACAACTGGGAGTCATGTGGTGATAGGGACAATGGAAATTCTCTGATGGATAAGCAGGTATCTCTATTTAAAATCTTTTTTTCATCCAGTTTTCATACTGTGTATTCCTTTCTTTCTCTGGCATTTTACTCCTTGCAGTTAATCTCACAGTCCTGAAGTCCCTGCCATGAGGACTTCCCTCTGCCAGGTTTTACTTCCTGGCAGTGTTCGGATAAATACATTTAAAAGACACCTGTAAAAAACCAAACAAGCCCACTAAAATTGTGTATTTGTGGTAGCCTCATTAGTCCCTCTTTCATCTGATTTTCTAGTAGACATTTATTTGGTAATTTTTCTTCAAATCTCTTGAAACATTAAAAGTTTACTTTACACCAATGATGTAACAGGCTATTTGTTCAAAGTCTCCCTGATAGTTCACAGAGTATTTTGGAGTAAATTTTCTTGATCCAAATCCTTTACCTGATTGGAGCTTAAATCTATGAACTTTCCACATCTGAAATATGTTCTTTTCTTACAAAAATGTCACACATCTAGGGTTTTTGACATGTTAAATTTAATATTGATATGGAGAAAGATAGGGAGAGAGTTGAACTGAAGTTACTAGGAAAACCAAGATTTCACAACACCATGCTAAACTGCTTCTAGAAATACTGTCTTCCTTCAATGGATGTATTAAGGCTTTTCTCTAGTTTCCAGCTTTTTTAAGTATATCATGAGAGAGAAACACAGCTAAAATGCAAACAGAGACAGGATTCTTTCTTTCTTTTTTTTTTTTTTTTTTTTTTTTTTTTTTTTTTTTTTTTTTTTAGAACTTTTGGCCACAATAAATTTGGGTTTGGAACTAAAAAAAAGGAGGTGGAAAGAGATGACATGCATGCCTAATACTGAAGTAGAACTTGTTTGTATTTAACATATTGGAGAAATTGTTTGAGAACAGTTCATTCTAGCGAAAATATTACTTTTGTAATGCTGCCAAGATCAGTGTTTTCTCATTCATGAATCAGAGTTCTTTGCTCATTTGTGGTTGCTTTCTTCTCATCCTCTTTCCTTGCCTACTGTCCTTTTACAGCAAAAAGCCATCCACAGTTGCCTAGCTAAGCACTTGCTCAAGTATCAGTGGTGAGGGTTCTACAGAACAAGTCAGCTAGGCCTGATGTGCTCTTCTTATTTGTGTAGTCCACACAACTCTTCATTTTCCTGTGGACACGCCAGGGTTCTTTTGCAGTTATTTAGTTCTACTGCAGAAGAACTTCTCTGTCTTCCTGTAAGAAGTGTGGAAAAGGTGTTGAAAGGCCGGGCCTTGCTGCAGATGTGGGCGGTCCAGCACAAGTAAAAGCACAGTGTGGGCTTTAATTCCTGCCACCAGCTGCAAATTATGTGTGGGATCGAAGACCAAGTGAATGTGCGCTTTAAATTCTGGAGGTGCTGGGCAGAAATATGGAGGTAGCACAGGTGTAGGTGTCTCCCTCTTAGAAACTGTTATGTAATGACTAGATATCATTTGGAATATGAAAATATTGGTCTGTCACTACAGCTATCCAGGGGTTACTTTTCTGAGATGGATTTACTGGTTCTACCTAATTCTGTTCACATGAAACCTGAAGACGCCTGACAATTACATAGCTGTGGATGTTCTGTGCAGGAGAATATTGGCCATTTCATTATACCAAATCCAACCAAAACAAAATGATAGCTGGGGAGGGAGGGAGGTAGGGGAAAGCAAGGCATTATTCCTTACCACAAAATGTTCCTCTCTTTCTCTTCCTCCCCTAAGCAAATTAACAGAGTAGGTTCTTTATGTGTGCAGGCCTGTGCAGGAAAGCTACTGAAGCAATGACACAGAAGGAAATCATACAAGATACTGTACCTGCTTCCAGTAAAATTTGAGTGTGTGGGTGGCAGGGAGCTTAGTTCCATGTGCTTTCCACCCCACAGGCAGCTCCACAACTTCCTGTTGTGGAGGTTTCTCCTCTTTCCTATGTGGCTTTGTGAAGTAGGCTTGCCTTTCCCTTGGTTGATGTTATTTGCAGCCTGTGTACAGTAAGTAGCCTTTTACAGTTTGCTCATCCAAAAAGACTGCATGGAAATTTGACTTATGAACTCTGTAGGGTGGCGTTATGAAGAATTATTTCAACTAAGAATAATTTTTCATAAGTTAAACAGGAGATGACATAGTCCCTGACTTTTTTCCCCTGGACTTTTCAGTATGTCCCATTCAGGAGTCAGGACCAAAGACAATGTTATTTTAGTTCTTTTTGTAATGTGTTTACTCACTCCCAGTGTGTTCTGTTCTTCTTGAAGTGACACGTGTTTACTCAGAAAGGAATATACCAATCACTAAAATAGTATATTTTCTGCTTTTATGTTAAGTGATTTTTGGCAGCCTGAAGGAAAATTTTGGACCAAAATCTGATCTCACAGTCTAAGTAATAGGTCCTGGCTTTAATGATTTACAAGCAGAATTATATACCTACTCCCTTTGCTTCTGAGTTTTCAAACTCAGGGTCATCATGAGGGCAAGCTATATCTTGCTGAAACATAGACAAGTGTGACTGAACTGTTAAATTTATACCTTTTTTTAAATCCTCTTGATTTATTAAGGGAGAAGACATTAGAATGAATGAAAGTGTAGTTCAGAGCCAAGACTTTCATCTTTAGTGTGGATCAGATCTAGATAGCAAGGTGAATGTTTTTTTGGTTGAATGACAGTCAGGGAGTATCAAGAGTGATTAAGTAACTTGATGTAATGCACATGTAAGTATTTATTTTAATGATTGGAAGCCTTAAGTGTTTTGGCCACTAACATGGAGCGGTGCAGAAGCATGTTTGATGATACAGGACCTGGATAAAGAGCATGAGGGGTTACAAGATTTGACATATATTTATCTTAATCTGTCAGTCATTATCAACAAGCATTCAGATTCTGTTGACAACACAGCAGTATTAAAGTTGTTTCGGCTTTAGTCACGTGAGTTTGCTTTACATTTCAAGGGATTTAGCTAAAAATTGGTAATGAAAATATAATACATATTTCCATTTACCATTTTAGTTTTGTGTTTTCAGGTCAGCAGCTTTGTATTTTATTGCCTTGAATATGTAGAGTATATTACAGTGGGATATTTAATGGTTAAGGCAAACTGTTTTTTAAATTGAAGGCAATCACAATGAATTCTTATAATGTAAGTAGCATCAATAACTCTTGAATAGGTACAGATGTCAGTTGCTTTATTTAGCAGATAGTTTAGCCAAGATACTCAAGTTAAATAATAATTTGGCTGACTTAGAGGAAACTATTTCATAAGTTTAAAGAACAAGTGTACAGTCTTCCTGGACAAACTATAGATATGATAACAATATAGATTATATACTCTTCTACCATTTATTTTACTAGCAGAGTTTTCACTTGCTGTCTAACTGGAATCCAAATTTAAATACAGAATAATAAAAATATTAACCTGTGGTTTAATGGTGATACTGTGAGCTACTAAGACTATTTTTTTAGCCCATTAAGCCTTTATACAGTTTAAATAGGCTTTATAATAAATACATTGGAAAGAAGGAGAAAGTTTACAGATTTTGATCCTCTGTGCAAATCTGCTTGAGCATTTCTTTTAGTCACAAAATAGAGTGCATTTGTTTGGTCCAACTACCAGGAACATGAGTCCCAACTGGCCAATTTGTGTGGGAGCGTGGGTCTTTCATCTACATACCTCATTCCTGGCCGTTCTTTTTTTCCCTTTATCCAATCCTCAATGAGCTGCTGCACACACATTAATTGCCCTGAGCAGACAAGTTGTCTTTTCTGTTTCTACCATAAATGCCACTCAATGAACCAGCCACTAGGTCATGCTCAAGTGCAATGGAATCTTGTTTTTCCCTCCCAAACATCTAGCATCACCTCCACCCTGACTTCAGCTTCTGTGAGGCCAATGAAGTCCTTTCACAAATACTCTTATTGTGGTTGGTATAAAGAAAATGTTTGTCGATCAAAATATGTTAAAATTATAAGCATTTACAGGTGCAGGATGCAATTGTCAAATTTGTCCTTTTTTTTTAACCCCTAAAACTTCTCTCATATTTTTAAATTTGCTTATTTTATCACCGTGGAATTGAACAATACTGTAAAAGGCCTCCTAAGAACCAGCCTTTGTGAAACCACTAAGGGATTGTATCACCAATTTTTTCTCCTTCGTGAGGACAACAACAATTGAAATATAAAATTCTTTGTCTTTCTTCATATACTTTCATCAACAGATCTTCAAACTTTGCTTAATTAAATAATTTTTAGGTGTGTATTTAAGAGAAAAATTCAGTGATAAGGAAGAATGTTGTCTATGAAAACAGGTTAAAATGTTCATCTTCACACTTCTAGTGTCAATACAGATTTTAATTGGAAAAAATAGTCAAGAAAGTAACTTACTAAAGAGCTGTGAAACAAATAGGAGAAGCTTCTGGGAGGTCTTCATCCACAAGAAACTGCAGATATTTTGGGTACACTTTTTGAATCACTACTATGAAAAGAGTCTTTTAGATTGAGAAGATCATCAGACATAAAGCCATTAGCTTCATGTGTGGTTTTTTAGCTTTTTCTATGTTTTTTATGAAAACTAGGGAAGACTAATTTGTTTTACATAAGATTCTTTCTGATAGAAGACTGTTGAATTAGCATAATGATGCCTTTGCATTTTAAGCTTATTTGAAGTATGTTGCACATCTGAAATGACAGAGAATCATTGCCTTGAACAGACATTACCTAACCCTGCGAAGTCTGTGTTTGTGGAATTTGATGAATATATGGAGAAATACATTGAGTGCAGCACTCTTTCCACTGGCTTAATCAGTCCCATGGAATTACCTCACCTTGATGGTTCTTCCTCTAGCAGCTTCCCTTTGAGAAATTTCCTTGCCTTCAGGCAATAGATCAGTTATGACAGTACCAATCTCTCCCAGTGACTACTGCCTCCCTGTAGCTTGTACCACTCATTTTTGTGGCCTGTTTACATTATGTGACTTGGGGTACAGTCTTGGGCACAGTAGAAAAGCCGTGAAGCCGGTTAAACTGACATTCTTTGTTTAAGGCATGAAACAGAACTCTAAACAAGTTGTGAAACAGGGAGCCAAGAGACAAGGACCACCTAGCAAATCAAGTATAAAGCTAGAATTGGAATTTAAGTCTGCTGCATCATGATTTTAAGTTCCTTTTACTGTATCATTCTGGCTAGTCATTATCAAACCATGTTACTGACATGCAGCTCCTGGGCCAATACATGGCAGAATATCTGGAACTGAACCACGGTACATTAGAAAGCAAGGTGAGGAAACTATTAGGTAAAATGGTAAGTTACTCATATTTTTAATATAGGGTTGTGGAAAATGAAGCTTGTTGTTGGTATTTATCTTCGAAAAATTCCATCAAGGCCCTGCTGGTTGCTAGGAATCACTGTGGAATGAATGTTTGTCTGACAGACAATATTTACTTGCGGAATGGCTGCATAGAGTTGCTACTGACATTTTGCTGATCTGTATTGGAGGCTGCAGGAAAGGACTCTAAGAACATTTTAGACTCACCTATTAAGGATGCTAGACACAGGACTACTGGGAAGGTGATGGTGAGGAAAAGATCAAAGTGCTTAAAACCCAGCAGCTTCTGAGAAGGAGGATTAAACTGAGACCTGCAATAAAACTTTCCTCTGCCTGAAAGTTTTAAAAGGAGGTCTGCTGTGACATTGATTTAGTCATTACTTCGTAGCTGTGAATAATGACCAAAAGTTTATGAAAGAACTCTAAAGGGACAAACCATGGCTGGAGACTGTGTCTTGAAAAAAAGTACAGAATAACTTCAAAATTCTAAAACCCAGCAAGTATTCCATAGGCGTTCTTTCTATTCTCAATTACGCTAATTTAATTCCACTTAGGTTGGGGTCAGGTTGAATCAAAATTTTGCCTGTGTTTTAAGTTTAATCGTAGTCTTATCTAGGATCTCAAACTGGGCTAGGATAAATCATAGTGTGTAAGTGCCTGTCTCTCTGAATCCTCTAGAAATGGAGCTTTGCTTGTACATTTAGACCAGGTGCTACGTTAGAGTTAGGTGAGATGAATGCCATTCATTATTCAGTAACACATTTTTAATGGCTATCAAAAGCTTGTTGGTATCACTTATTGGATTACAGTAGACCAGATCTCACACCTTAGCGGCAGAATTTGTGTTTTGTTGTATGCTTGGTACTGAATGTATATGTGGTATTTAGTAAATACTGTCTGAGTCTGATGTCTCAGTAAACTGCTACAGTGTTACTAAGACCTTAGGGTTTTACTGCCAGCAAATTTGGATTGGCAAAAACACATGCTTTATTTGCTCTTTCTACACCATTTCCTAGGGCAAATTACTGTAGAAAAGTGCAGTATTTAATTAGTTATGCCATTATTTTAATTATTTAATTAGTTATGCCATGATTTAAAAGCACCTTGCTTAATGTGCTTTTTCACATCCTAGCAGTATCAAGGTTAATTACGTTAATTTTTGCATTCAGTGCTCTCAAGCAATATGCAATAGATTCTCAAGAAACAACAGATGTGTAGAGGCAAACCTTTTCACCACCTTACAAGTACAACAGGGTCCTCTAAATGCTTCGGCAATGAACATGTAAGGAAAAAAAATAGCTGATCCTGAAAATACCATTACCATTATTTATTTTGAAATTGACACTGCACAATTTTCAGGCTAACACCCAGATTTAGCTGTGTATCTGAGATAATCCAACACATACACAAATCAGCCTAAAAAGTCTTTTCCTTCATCTCTGTTATATCCATTTAATTTCTTGAAAAGGTGAAGAAAACATAGATCGAGAAAAAGAAATCAACTAAGGAATTTTGTTTATTATGATTGGACAGCTGCAGTTGGTCCACTAAGGATCACTTTATGTTTTATTTTGATTAAGGAGATACCAGTCTGCCAACCATAATTTGTACAATGCTGCTATTGCAGTTGAAAATAGATGACCTTTTGCAGCTGACAGTGGTACTAATTAAGGTGTCATTGCTGGGCAAAATTTTCCATCTGGGACATAATCAGGAATGGGATTTTTGTTTTTATTTCTGCGTATTGGTATGGTGCCAATTTAATCAGTTACTCTTTGCTGAGAGTTGTAGTGTATGTGTGATGATTAATTGTAGTCATATATTCAATTAACCACATATTTAGTAAATGTTGATTAGTAATTTTTACTTGTGTTCAAAGTTAACAATTTTGCTCAATCAGGGTTAAAATCTAATTTTTCACCACCTGACTTAATTGAATGGTGAATATTTGTCCAACCAATATTTGTTTCTGTTTTTCTAGGAAAATAAGGGTTCTCTTTTTTTTTTTTTTTTTTCAAATTTCCATCTTCATATTCTTGGATCTGCAGTCTTTGCCCATGTGGCCATGTACCTTTCCTAGGCCTTGCATTGTCTTTTCTCTGTGTAGAAGTCATAGACATCATACTAGTCTTCAGTTTGTTTCTCATTTTTTGCCTGTTTTTCTCTCTCGTAAGAGAGAAAGAGAACAAAATTATAACATCCTGCTAAAATTGTGGCTACTGAGTACAGTGATTGCCTCTCTTTTTTTTTTTTTTTTTTTTTTTTTTTTTTTTTTTTTTTTTTTTTGCCTGTGGTTCTACCGCTGAGTTTAAGTATAAAAGAGAAAAGCAGAATGCCATTCTATAGCCATCATGTGGATTATGTCATGTCTCTGGTCTTGTACTGGGGAATACTTTGACTCAAATGAATGCCCATATATCTACTGAATTAAAGAAAAAAGCAAGCAATACACTAATGGGTTTCAAATAAGAAAGTAATATACTGGGCTTAATTTACAAAGGCTGTGTTTGCTGTTCCAGCCCCTCGTACCCTTTGCTGACTTTCTCCAAATAACAGAAGTATGTGAGACAGAAGTGTTTCAATGCCCATTTTTTATTTATGAAACAAATCTGAGCAGAAAAAAGAGCAGCACCTAGCCTCTCATGAAGGAGAAACATGTAGCAACTTGAAGGGTTTTGGTTCTGGAGTTTGCCCAGATGGAGTTCAGGTTTATTAATTTTTGGGCCACTCTCCAAAAAGCCATTTAAACATAAATTGAGCATATGAAATTTGTTTTGGGGGGAAAAGGACAATGGGATGTGACAGGCATGGTGTGAGACATTCCAATGGGCTTTACTAATTCTGAGGTAATATTCTGTTGCTATACAACAATTGTTTAAAAAAAGGGCTCTAAAAATTTACAGAACAAAGGTGTAGCATTGATGCAATTCTATATTCAGGCTACTTCAGAGATAAAGCAAAAAAAATCTCAGAAATCAAAAGTCTCTGATTGCTCACTACCCTATAATATTTCTCTAGGAAAATATACTGTAAAATATAATTTTTTTAAGTGTAAGTAAAGCCCAATAATTTGATTTTTTTTTACACCACTACTGAATTTAGTGGAAGATTTGGGTTTTTTAATGGGGTTTAGACTTCACTGTTTCATCAATAATTATTTCTTTTAAATTAAATTTTATGCAATTTCTTACTAATTTTTATAGTATACACTATATTCTAAATTTTCTTTTTAATTAAATTTATATAAATAAAATACTTCTCTGTTTATTTTTTTCAACTCCTGAGCTTAGCAAAATTCACAATAGGAAGTGTGAGCTTATCACTGAACACTTAGAAAAGTAATGAAATTTCAAATTATCTTTTAAAAGAATAATAGCATGGGCTCCTGCTATATGTAGGATGCTAATTTTTTCAAACTGCTTGACATATTCTTTACCTGAGATATTTCCAATGAAATATAAAACAGGGATGCGTGTATTGGTGAACGAAACAGAAAAAAACATTACTTGCAAATCCTGTAATACTTTTATTTCTAGAATTTCATGCATCAAGCACCGGGCTACATGGATTTCAACAGTGGATTTCAACCAAAGGGATCCAAGTTCAGAATTAAAACTGCTACTTACTCCTGCTTTAGCATTTCCTGTAGAAATACCTGAAGTTCTGCCTTCAGCACTGGTCAAGGCTGTTTAGTGAGGCACCAACATGAGTAGCTGCAATGGTGTCACTGAAGTCAAACCCGTGGCTGCTTCCTTAAGAGAACATGCTTCTAAGGCAATGCTGATGTGCTTAGATTTGCAATTTGGACAGGTTAAATGAAGTCAGGTTTTGAGGTATTTGTACTATGAAGCAGCCTGTTTCAATACAACTGTTTAAAGCGTGTACAGATGGCTTACCCTTACATCCCAGTGTTAGGGATAACTGAAACGGAGCCACTGTCACTGTTCTCTCTGCAGAACTGCAGTGTAATGTAAATAATTTTGCAAAGAAAAATACTGACATGAGGAAATCTGTTTTTATTTGCCGTGTGCTTACAATTCTTCAGGTTCTGGGACAACGTGTCTCACATCTCACTGGTGCCTGCTTTGTGAGATGATTTGCTGTGATGCAAAAAACCCAGAGCTGACGCAGCAATTTAAAATCAGTAACCTGAAAGCAGCTTTACAACCAGTATGTGGGTTTAGGTTACCAAAGAAGCACAAAACCAAGCAATACCCCGTGGTGGTGAGATTTTCAGTGGAGAGGGAAAGGCAGCTGTAGCTGGAAGCCTGCCAGGATGCTGTCTGCTGCATCTGTCCTTGCACAGACTGCTGTCCTTGGCTGCAGCAATTGCAGGGAGCATGACAGACACAGTAATCTATTTTCAGTTTATGGTCACCTTTGTGCAACCTATCAGTTTCAGAAGTGGCTGTGATTAAATTGACCACACCCTGCCTTTCTTCAGATATTTGTGCAGTTCATGGCAACTAATTTCAGTAGGGTTGTGAGACAAGACCTGTGACGCAACGTGAAAAATATTCACGTTACAATCTTCCTTGCTTTTCCTGAGGCACATACTGATTTCTTCCAATCTTCCCCTTAAAGTCTACTTGTGTAATTGAATTTTTGTGTTTATTGAGTTTTTATGAAAGTATTTTGCAGTCTTCAGCTCTGTATCAAACTACTGGGGAAAAAAGGAGTTGTCTGGATCTATGCCTCAGCAATCTAAACCAATTGTTTCATGCCATCACTGAATACAGTCTTTAGCACTCAACCTGCAGTACTGACTGCTTTGGATAAGAACCCTTTATTTTTTTCCCCACGTAATTTTTGAAGTGGGATCTGGTCAAAAACAGCATTTAAGAAGGAAGGCATGCTGGCTGTGATTGAAAGGGCAGTGGAAGTGAAATAACATGTCAATTAAGGCACTGTTTACCACAAATAATGTGTCATATATTGTACTGTTTTCATCGGGGGGGGATCATAAGATTGACCACAATAGTTTTTCATAAGTTTAGATGGAAACAAAGAGGTTAAATTATCCATTATCAAGAGATTGATTGGGTTTTTTTGCTTTCAAGCAACACTATTGCGATCTCTTCTTTTTCCTCTCCAATTGTACCACTATTAAGTGTTGATTCTGTGCTGTCTGGATGCTGTCCCAGGTCATGTCATTGAAAAGCCATGATGTATCATGACAGGTTATTTCTTCATTGTGATGGCATTGTGATTGTCCAAACAGGTTCCTTTGATCCAAATGAAGTAGTACTGACTGCCACCAAGCATTTACAACAGGAGTTGTGAAAACTTAAGTTAGATTCAATGAAACAACTCAGAGAGAGTAAAAAAGAGGTTAAAGATACCTAGAGGGACTGAAATTCAGGTACTGGATTTGAGCACTGTATGCTTCCCCTTTTTTGGGACCACATCTCTCAGCCAGTGAAACACTGAGAACAGTGGTTGGTGGTCATCAGAAAAAAACCAAAAGCCTTTTAATGGACCCCCACCAGCAACCCAGAGCAATGTATATACTGAAAATATCTACACTTCTAAAACCTCAAATATGAGGAAAACCCAGGAATGAAGAGAGTGTTCCAGCTAGTTCCCGATTGCCATTAGATCTATTATCACTCATTACTGCCCACCCAGTCTTCACTGTGCACTTGACAATTTCTTTTTAGCGTTCATAGAACCACATGCAAGAGTCAAAACCACAGATCACTAGGATATTTATTAGGAAATTAGACTCTTGAATAAGAAATGTGATTCAAACAATCTTCTAGCAATATATTATCTTGACCTCTGCGTATACTTTTGCCAATTTTATGACAGAGCAACATTGAATTGAGTGGGTGGTGTAAGCTAGGAAGGATTATACAGGCCAGAGGGAACAGATCCCATTACTGTTGCGTTCCAGATATTTCTAATTTAAGGGTTTTCATAGGACAATAGTTTTGAAACAGTACACACAGTACTTGTTTACAGGACTTATTGGACTTCACTGAAACATATGTTCAACTTTCCCTCATCTTTAATATTTTTGTTTCTTCATCCCAGACTCTGTAAAGAGGCCCTAGATATGTGAAGTGAGTTGTGCATAGAGTATGCTGGAAGAGCCACATAGGGTGTGTGGGAAGTCCTCCATCTGAGGCCTTTCAAAGCAGGTTCTTCCACAGGAGAAGTGTGGTGGGCTGTGGGAAACAGAGGATGGTGAAAGGGAGCTGGCAGACATATATTCACATGGAATATATTAAGCACATTCCAGTTGCTCCTCTGGGTTTCCCCAATAGCTTCAACCTTTGCATCTGACTCATTTGGTTTTATGACCTCTTATTGCTCCTCTTTTGTGCTTTTGATGTTCCTTCTCCTTCATCGTGTCTTTGTCTGCCCACACAATTTGTTTCTTTAATGTGCTTCATCTTTCTACTGGCTGAAAGCAATGTGCTTTCCATCCACTATTCATATACCCTTGTCCTTTCCCCTTGCTCTCTGCTGTTCCCTCTGCAGAATCTCAGTATCTTTGTCTGGTAATGGGTAGCTGTGCAGTGCTTTATTATTAAATGCCTTCCCATGTGGGTGCCAGCCTGTTCTTGGCTTATCTTAGTGTGATTATAAGTATTATAAACTGTAATAAACTTCCCTTTGGCATTCTGAGAAGATATTCCCTGATTCCTTCCCTGCATGCCTGTTGCTGTGCTTTTCTCAGAGTACTGAATAAATGGGTAATCCTGCTCCACACTGGAGCTGTGAGATGCATTTCAGAACACCATGTGTAATTATGTTTGTCATTCCACAACATTTGGCATGCTGCTGCTGGTGGCCTACTTGTTGACAAGTAACAGATTTTGTGACAGGCCACACAATTTACCATAAAATACTGAGTATCAACACTGGGCAATCAATCAAACAGGCTTAATAATACAAAGAGATTCTTATTTGAGGAATACTAAATGTTTTTAGGAGCCTACACAGAGATGAAAATGGTTTTGCAAGTTCCACTAGACCTATGAGGAGTACTGTTTTAATAGAGGGAGTAAAAGAACTTCTGTGTTAATACCTTGTCAAGGTAGGCAGGGGAAACCCTAAATGAGGGGAGGAAGGATAAAAGTGGCTGGTCTAGAAATGAACACATTGAGCAGCCAAACTCAGAAGAGATCTTACGCTTTGATTGATGCTTTGTAGCCACTGCCGTGTGTTTGCTGAAAAAGGCGGGGCCCGGGGAGGGAAATGTTTGGACTATATTCACTGTAGAAACAGTGTGGGAACTAAGACTTATTTTGTTAAAGCTTTATTAAAGCAGGATAGAAATTAGTTGCAGTCTCTTAGCTGAGCTTCCATACAACTAATGTAGCCCCCCAAGATACCATTTTTCAGGCAGCTAGCTGACTTGAGAGCCAGCAAGACATTAATTTTGATCAAAACTCTATTTTCAAAGATTGTGTATTTTATAATAATTATGTGCTAAGAACAGCTTCTTACACTGTGAAAGTTCACATGGCTCTTCTGAATAGAACATTTTACAAACTTGCCTATGGTGCTTTATTTGGAGTTATGTCTAAATTATGCAATGGGTCCTCTACTGCCATTTTTAGAGTGCTGTCTGTTCTCACACTTGTTTTAAGGTAAGCTTATAATAATCACAGTGCAGTCAATAACCTTTCTGTAAGATAGTATATGATTTTTGCCTTTGCAGGCAGTAAATATTCAAGGGAAATTTTTAACCTGAAAATTCAGAAAGAAACCCACAACACATCAAACCACAAGAAATGGTGGAAGGCATGTGAATATGAAGCTTGTGTATAAGGAGGCTGAATGATTCGTGCAGTAGTCTCTGTGGAGGGAAGAGAGGTGTTAGTATGGAAGAAAATCACCATTAAAAATTATGTCTCTCATTTAGTCTGATCTACAACCATCCACAATGATTTCATGCTGGCTCATGCTCTGACTCACTTTTAAATGGGGAGAAACTGATGGGGTACTAACCCAAACTCTGGTCGTAGCAGCAGAATAGAAATAACCAACACCTGATTTTCGTCATTCACTGCCTTGCCTTGTTTTCCAAAGATTATTAAACAAGATTTACAGCTCTGAAGAAACAAGTTGTTCTGGTAGTTGATTTCTTCAGTTTTGGTGAAAGCAAGAGTCTTTTTTTCTGGGAAAACTAGAGGAAAAAAGACAACTGCTTATGGCAGCTGGAAGAGAAGGAAAGAATGTCAAAGGGGAAAGACTGAAGGAGAGAGAGAGGGGGAAATGACTAAAATCAGGCAGGAAGCAATACCTGCCTGTTTTGGTTTATTCCAAACCTGGTTTGGAGTTTTCCATTTTTTGTGTAACAGTTCAAAAGCCGTATGACCACTTTGTAGGAAGAGCCTTTGACAGTTCCTGTTGTTTAGCCGGGGATATGTGACAGTTTCCAAAAGGAGGATGTGCATATTGGGTCCAAAGGTGCAAGCTGCTGCCCACTAATGTTACTGTGTGTAGCATTCTGGCTAAGGAAGAGGCCCAAATTCTCATTACAAGGCAATCTTTTATGTGTCCCATCGTGCAGCCTGCACGAGGCCCCAGTGGTCCACTAGAGCCTTTATTATGATGTAGTGGAATCCCTTTCATTAACACCATTAAGATCATCAAATTCCTTTGGGAAATAGTAGATGTAAGTAGGCACGAAGGTGTTAGAGACAGGTGATAAATCCAAGTGGAGCCCTGCTCCAGGTGGATGCATCTGATAGTATAGACAAATAAAGCTTAGTGATAGTATAGACAAATAAAGCCTAGTGGTAATGGAAACTCTTGGCTCAACCTAGTAAAAATGAGGCTAAATTCTGATGCAACTACTAAAAGAAATAGTAGCCAAAAAGACCTGTTAAGACTCCATTTAGACTCAGGTGTGGACTTTAGATGCACAAAAAATTCCTATTTTTTAAAATTCATAGTTCTCTTTAATATTGAAATTGAAGTTTTGCAGAATTGATACCTTATGTCGGTATCTGTCTTGCTTAAAACTTATGATTCAAACCATGCCCCAGTAAATAATTGCCAGTGGTAATTTCAGCCTGGGAGTGTTTTAATTTAAGATTCATTGAGAGGTGACTAAGAAAGAAGAGATTATACCAGAGGAAATCTGAATCTTTCAACATCTTTTTTCTGAATTTGCTGGAAATAATGAAGCACCAGTTATACTTCTTCAGTTCTGTGCTTTATACAATGGATTAGGGTTCTCAGTAAGACCTTTTTCAAATTTCAATGTTTATGAAAGCACTATGTGATAAATTATTTGAAAACTCAGCTCCTTAATTTAAAATATCACTTTCTTAATATTGAAATTCAGCAAAATGACATATCCTCATGGCATTTCTGCTACGGTTTTCAATTAAGCTAAAGTAATATCTCCTAAGGGAGAAAACAGGGTCTGATTCATTTATGTGCACTTGCACATTAGCCAAAATGTTGGGGTGTTACAAATTTTTCAAAGAATATTATTTATTTGATACTTTCAGAGTATTTTTTATGCCAGCATGAGCCTACCTTAATAAATCTTGGTTAGCTGGCATGGGAAAAAAAGTCTGTACCAACAATTATATTCACTCATTATTATTCATGCATGCTAGCTTTGAATAAAAGAACTCTTTGGGATTTTTTTGCCAAGTTCCAAAAGTATTTATTAGGATGCTGGCACTGTGTGGCAGGTGTGTTCTTGCTCTGACCTTGATGACACATACATTTCGGAAAGCCTGAAATCTGACTATTACAATATTGCAGCTTGACCATCTGGCTTTTAGTGTTGGTCTTAGGTTTTCATCTCATTTACAAATTAGCACTGGATGCCCGTTATGGTCATAGTAATGGTGTTTACATTCTCCTTATCTGCTGTGAAAAGTGGAGCTGGGTTTGTCCTTGCCATTTCCCTGGGCAGTCATCTGTTGAAGGAGAAAACAGAGTTCACCCATGAGAGGGAATATAATAAAAAACCTGTAACAAGGGCAAATTTGGAGGCTGGTGGTGATGAAAGATAATTCTTTTAACCACACTTTTGCATTTACATTGAAGCTTTGTAAAATGGAGCAGCTCGTGCAGACTTCTTCCTATTATTCAATCTCAAGCTATAGGATTACTTTGTTTCTTAAAAGATTATATTTTAGAGCTTTTACTTCAGTGGCCAACTAAGGCATTTACTTGCAAATATCCGGAAAACAGTCTCTCAAAGAAGAAATGCTATAATTCTATAAATAAGCAGAAAGGTGTTATTTTAAGAACAGTCAACAGTTATTTTAATCAAGTCAGCACTACTGTAACCTCAGCAATAAAGACTTCATCTTCTTAGCCTGATTCTTGAAGGTTTGCATTGACTTCTTTAAATGGCACAAATTAAACCAATACGTGTCTGGCAAAAAATACAGCTGTCCCTAAGTCACAGTAGGAGATGTAAATTTTTTGTTTGTAAATCATATAATATAAAGCCATCTTTCTAGCTTTCTCAAAGTCATGGTCTCTTGAGGTTACTGGAGGTACATTAATAAAGATTAGCAAGCAAATATGAGAGAAGAGACTGTCAGAGCCAAATTCAATTTCCAGAAAGATCACCCATGAGAAACAATTTGGCAGTTGGTTGGTGTTTCATGTCAGTATTTCCCCACTGTTTTGGTGGGGTTGTTTTGTTTTGTTTTGTTTTGTTTTTTCCTGTTTACTTTATTGTGAACCTGCAGTAAAGATTGTTTTCTTTAGTAGGCATAGGATTTACTACTACTGGTAAACAGATTCAGCAACCCAATATTAAAATTATCCAAAAACATTGTTACTTGTAATTTGAAATATTTCTACTTTTCATAATAAATAATGTAAACAGAAATTTTCAGGGTGTACTTTTAAATGAAAACAGGAGAGTTATCCATACCAAACCAGTTCTTGAGTAGGCCTCTGGCATGAAGTTGGAGTCATTTTCTCGACGAAAACATGAGTGTAACTTTTGTGTGCTTTCCACCAAAGACAGTTCTCATCCTAGTAGACTGCAATTTGGGTATTTTTGTGTGTCCTAATAAGCTGGAGTTTGCTCCCAAAATATAATTATTCTGTTGAGACTGATTGGGTGTCTGAGTAGTTAGGATGTTCTTCTGGAAGTCTAAGTTATCAGGAATCACAGACTATTCTGAGTTGGAAGGGACCCACAAGAGTCATCCGGCCAACTCCCAGCCCTGCACAGGACACTCCAGGAGTCACACCCTGTGCCTGAGAGCATTTTCCAAGTGCTTCTTGAACTCTGTCAGGCTGGTGCTGTGACAGCTTCCCTGTGGAGCCTGTTCCAGTGCCCAGCCACCTTTTCTGCTATCCAACCTCATCCTCCCCTGACACAACTCCGGAGCACTCTTGCAGGTCCTGTCAGTGGTCACCACAGAGAAGAGATCATTGCCTGCCCCCCTGCTCTTCCCCTCACGAGTAAGTTGCATGTTCTCACCTCAAATTAAATCAGTGATTTGAATCAGCATGTCCCATATCCTGTCTTTGTGCAAATTTGAGGTTTCTAACTTTTGATTTGGCTGGAAAATTGTCCCTGGCCAGGATTTAACTTCCTGGTAAAAGCTCAGTATATTTCCATGAGAAATTGTTGTTTAAGTGCATGGGCATTTTCAATTAGAAAACCAAAATTTATGTAAGGAAAGGAGGAAAAAAGAAATCTTGACTGATTCTATGTAATGTTTATCTCTCTGTGTGATTCTTTAGAGCATTTGTCCTAGTGGGGCATGCTGAGTTCTTCCCCAAGGCAAGTCACTAGTCCTCCTAGGAGATTGCACCCCGCCTTGTGTGCTGCTTCCAGGTGTGATGACTCACAGAGCATAACTTGGCCTGGCTACACACACACACACACACACGGATGGAGGAAAGAACTTTTAAATTTGTAGATCTCTAGTTTTGTTTAAAAATCTGAACCTCTCTGGCATGATTAAATGATTGCCATAAAACACTAGTGATGATAGTGGGGAAGAAGGTAGCAGTTTAGGCTTTTAGGGCAACATGAATTTATACCTTGAAATAGCTACCAACACTTGGCAGTAACATTTGGCATTTTAGTTAAATTGCTACTGACTTCTCATCTTAGTGCCAAAAATTCTAAAGTGTTTTCCCAAATGGAGATGAGGAAATTTGCAGACTATATTCTTGAGGCTTTTTTTTTCCTCTTTTAAGATTGCAGGACAGGATCTTTTCACTTGTGGCCTCTTGATTAAAAGCAATTGGACTTTGGCCATTTTGCTTTTCCTTTTCCTAGGACTGCCAGTGTTTTGCACACTGGCCCGGGTTGTTGCTGGAGGTTTGCACAGTAGGTTGTTTTTTTGCCTGATGCCTGTACACCAGGGTGGCCAAACTTTTTTGACGTGTTGGCTGTGCAGTGATTTACAGATTAAGGCTCTGGCCAGCAGCAGTGCCAGCCAGGCTGCTGTTCTCTCTCGCCGACACATCGCACTGCTTTCAGCCACAAGCTCTTTGCTTACGCTTCTGGACTTGTTATACTCCTGATCCCACGTTTCCCTTTGGTGCAAAACGCTCCATTTGGCACAAAACAGTTCTGCTCTGTGCTGGGCTCCACTCCTATCTCTGTCATGAGCAGCTCAAGAAAATGAGAGAGCAAACAGAAGCAGCTGGCTGTGGCCTGCCTGTCTCAGAAAGGGGGCACAGAATGGACCACGTCTGCTGCAGCATGGGGTACAAACCTGGGCCAGACTTTGAGGATTGTTCTAAAAATGTTTGCCTTGCAGCAGTGTTCTTTGCAAGTCTCTACAGAGATCATTCTTGAAATATGCAACACACTAAGAAGATTGGCATAGGACTTCTTAAACAAGTGTGTGTTCATGGATCCTAGTCAGAGCTGAGTTCTGAGTCCTGAGTGACTGTGTCATTTAAAATGCAGTATGGTAAGTTAAAGGTCATTCAGTAATTCTTCCATGGAGCCTCATCAGAACTAGCAGTTGCATGTAAAAGGAAGAGAGTCCATCATCATAACTGAGAATTCCCTGAGATCACCCTCACAGTGAGTAGCAGCAGCCAAAAAAAGCCAGTAAATTGCTGGCATTATCAGGAAGGGTACTGAGAACAGGACAGAGCCTACCTTTGTAAAAACCCTGGTGTGCTGAGTACTGAGTGTACTTCTGACTTCTGTGTTTCAAGAGGCGATAGTGGAGGTGAAAAAGGTTCAAAGGAGAACAACTTAAAAGGTAATGAAGATGAAACATCTGTCTTCTGAAGAGCAACTAAAATACTACATTTGAAACAGAGATAGCTGGAAAGAACTATGATCAGTTTGCAAAGACATGAACGTGGTAGGTAAAATGAATGCAAAATGTTAATTAGCCCCTAATTAGGTACATCTACAATTGGAAGTCAGTTGTTGAAACTAACAGGAGAAAAATTTAAAATGGATAATTCCTTTCTACAAGGCAGATAGCTGATTTTTGTGTGAACTTTGACAGAAGACTGTGGATACAGTATAAATGGGTTCAAAAGGATTGAAAAGAATTCATGAACATCCAGTCCATGAACAGACACTAAACAAAATAGGCAGGGAGGTACTCTTTAACATCCCTAATCTGGAAATTTTGATGGTTGGAGAAGAGGGATGACTCTTGATAAAGATCAGACTTGTGTATTCTCCCCAGTCAGCAATCTCTATTTTTGCTATTTTTCAGGATCCCAGGCTAAGATGGACCATAGCTCATACCCAGTACAACATTCATCACATTCTTTTATTTTTAAATGTAAATGGTGGTAGCCAATGATGGGAAACTTGCAGCAATGTATTACAAGTTGTAGGCACTAACTGTAGTTAAATTGCATATTTCTGAAATTGCTTTAACTAAGAAACTAAGTTGCTAAGCAGAATGCTCCTTATATATCAAATAGCTGTCAATTATTGATATTGTATTTATATTTGCTATAGAACACCAGGGATTTGCAGCCAATAAGTCACTCCCATTGCATCCATGTGCCAGTTTTAACTCCTGTTCTTATTACTCATTGCTATATTGTTCTGAAGTACAGAGGAAAATGCACATAAAATATCCGAATAGTTTTGGCTGTTCCAGTAATTCCAAAGTTGGAAGGGAAAAAGTTTCTTGTTTGAATTCCTAACCTTTGGGTCTGTAATTCTTGCATCAGAGTGTTTCATGAGTATTCTGCCTTCAGACATGTCAGAAATACCACTGAGATAGTCTCTTTTGCAGATATTTGATACTTCCACTTCCAACTGAGATCAGAAACTGTGGAGAAGTGTGATTTTTTGCTTATTGGTGTCAGCTAACCAAACTCTTTGAAAGTTTGGAAACAAAACCTGGTTTTTCACTCAGCTTTGAGATAAAAGAATAATTGGCATATATTGGCACACATATTTTGAAGTCCCAGTCCAGGTAATGCTAAGGTTTTAGCATTTTTCTTTTATCCAAACAAACTTGTTAGCTTCCAGTAATGGAGAGCTGCAATAGCCTTACATGATATACTGAACATCAGCAAAGCACGCCTGATGGCTTCTTTATTTGTAAGTGGCTTGTGTAATTTCTGTAAAGGGGCAATTTGAAAGATGTTTTTACAATTCAGCCATTAATTGCCAGAATAGAATCTTCATCTTTGGTTGATAAAGTCCTGGCTCCTTCACCTGTAAGCATTCCATAGAGAGCTTATGAACTAAATGTCACAGTGAGAGTTTGGGGATGATAGAGCATGGACATTAAGATATTATTCAATCATTGTTGCCAGATATCTTCCGAATATCGTTCTAAAATGTATGCGCTGTGGTGTGACTATCTTTTCAGAAAGAATGTGCTGTGGAATTGATGCAATTGAGTACTACCACGGGTCATCCTGCACGTTCCTTACAGCACTCCTTGCCTAATAGTTCTGCTGCTGTTCTCTGACAATGATGTGCAAGTGCCTGACAACTTCATTGCTAGAAAGCTTTTCTTTTTTTATATAGCTGAGCTTCATCATCCTGTCTTCTAATTGATGGAGGTATTAATTCATATAGAGAGGCAAAAGGGACAAGGTGAACAGTAGGCATTGAAGAGCCATTTCAGTCTAGTTGCTGGCACTGCAGATTTTACAAATTACTACAAGATCTCTCCACTGTATGCAAGAAATAAGTTTCTAGTTTAAATGCCCTTCTGTATCTAAATTTTCAGTTTGAGATTTCTGCTAGACAAGTAGAGGTTTCTATTAGAGAAGTAGCTCCCAATAGGAAGCGAGTCAGCTTTGCTACTGTACTAATTAAAAAAAAAAAGAGTAGAGGCTTTTGTGGGAAGAAATAATTTGAAAGTATTTAAAGAATAGTAGTTATTTAGTAGCATTAAAATAATGAAGAGCTGTATGATCCTTTTATTTCCTGCTAAAAAAAGCTTTTCTCTCCCAATTATAAGAAATTGAGATTTCCCTCTTCACGTGGAGCGTCCATTAAAATGCAGGGGTAATTCTTGATTGCAACCTTTTCATCCTTCAGTGCAGAAAGTGGACATTTGTTTTGCATGGGACAAATCACTGTTTGAGATATTTTCATTGGATTTGTATACTAAGATGATTTTCAAAGAAAGTTGGTGAGTTTTATCTCTCAGCTGGGCTGTCTTCCACAGGTTTTCTCCGCTTTTCCTGGTGTCCCAGCAGAGAGCTCATCTTCCTGGGGGTTATCCAGTACATGCCTGAAAGAAATTAAGGTAGTCTGCAGGAGTGGGAGATATTTCATCAGGATTTATTACTGTTCAAAGCCACCAAAAGGGTCTTCATTGAAACCTCTAGTGTTAAAACCCATGAAATTTGCTAATACCGTGGCAAGTTAAAAATGCTGTGGGTATTTTCCTCGCAGTATTCCAAGAGACACCCCAAATAACCAGCAGCTGAAAACTCAACTGACTTGCCTTTAGTCTTTTGCCGTGTTGAAACCAGGTCATAATTTGTCTTGTGCAACAGGGAGATAAACTTTGGATCTCTGGCTGCCAGTGAGTTGGCTTGGTTTTTCTCCATGTCTCAGGAAAAGATAGCAAAGTGCTCAAGAAAATATCCCAATTATAAAATCTTGAGCAATGAAAGCTAACAAAAAGTACCAATGAATTAGAAAGCATGTGCTTTCTTAGCAGACATTCCACACATAGCTGTTACATCAGTCTCATCATAAATATCTTTACTTTGCCTTTAGGAGTGTCATCCATCTTCTTATGTTATGTCCTAAGCATTAAGGAGATATAAATGTGCTGAAGCTTTTGTTAAGCCACTCAGTAAAACATGCTGGAAAGGCCACAGTAGTGCTGAATTCTTTTTGATGTGAGCACCTTAGTTCCTCTCACTTGCAAAGGAAACAATCCATGGTAACTATGTAGAATATAGCTAGAAAGTTGCAGGTAAGGTATGAGAGATCCTCTGGATTTAAAGAAATAGGCCATTTCTCTTTTTGCCATTGCTTTTAAAAGATTCCCTAATTTCCGATTGCATGTTCTTGTGTGAGTGTGGAGCTGTTCAGTTAGAAGAGAATATACTGATAATTCCTACAGTTAAGAAATAACTACACACTCACACACCCTTAATGCAGGTTTGTGGATGTTTTTTAGCTAACAAGCTAATATTGATTCAACAGCTTTAGCTGGAAAGAAACAAGATTCACAGCAGCAGAAGTCACCACTGCCACCAGAGCAGTACCACTGTCTCTCCACCTCTCCAGCTATTTATCTCTACATCTGTGTTTTGTTTTTGCTGGTTAACTGAAGCAATGCTGAAGCCAGTGGGACTTTCCACTGTCACAAATTGTGCATGTTTTTAGACTTCAGGGTCTATTCTGTTGTTGCTGTCCAAAATAGCAGTAAGATTCTGGCTTCAGGAATATGAGCAAGATACCACCCCTGACTGCCACTGGGGAAAGGTAGCATGTTGTACAAGAGGCATCAGCAATCATTCAGAAGGCTGACTGCTGACCCTAATTCATTTGATGATCCTAATTCAGAGGGGTTTGTCACCTCCTAGGCTGAATCTCCACCCCTCTGCCCTGCCATTTTGAAGAGAGTGGCTGTTTTCCATGTGTCAGCTGGTAACCAAGGGGAATCCTGGCATGTAGTTACTTGATTCAAAGCAGTGAGACAGCACAAACATTCCATATGCATTCCATCTTTTAGACAGTGGGTTAATTATATACTAATCCATTTTTCTGGGATTTTTGCTGGTCTTTAATTTCAGATAAAGTATTTTTTGTATAAATTATGAGTGTAATTTATAGTGATAGAGTAACAAATCTAGGGCTATTTCCTTATGTCTCATCTATTAGGAACAGAGAATTGGATCTTTTTCAGTCCTGTCTCTTGCTGGCAGATTCAAAAGTATGAACTCACTGAAACCAATTTTAGGAACAGGTGCAGAAACCTGCCACTTTCAAGACATTTTCAATTATGTTCTAATCAAGGATGTAGAAACCAAGGAAATCAGGTTGTGGGCTGAAATAAGGCAATAAATCCAAAATATTTATATTACTTTTTAAAAGAGGTTAGGTACCCAGAAAAAAACCCAAACGTTGATATCAATTTTAAAAAGTGAAGGGATTTCTTTCAAATATAAAACCCCTAACACTGCCTTGTACACTGAATGTGATAGTGAATACTGTAATATTCCACATTAAATTTGAGGCAAACAATCTGTATGTGTAGATGTGTGTGGTGACAGTGACACCAAACACATGCATAGCTTTGTTGCATGAATGCCACAAAGATAATATAAATTTGCTCAGGAGAGAGATACTCTTATGTTTATTTGATTTTGTCTTTTAGAGAATGGACCATTATGACGAACCATTGATCTTATGTTTCATTTATACTTGTATGCAATATCCTGCTTGGCATCAGGGGTTTTTTGTTGAAGAAATAGAAATTTATTAGCAGATGCCCCAACTTTTTCTTTGCATTTATTCTCCTATGTCTACTTGATATAAACACCTTCCAGAAGTGATGTCTGCACATTGCAGTTTGGTTGAACAGTGAGATGCATCCTTTTTGCTTTAAGGAACCCTCAGCATTCCACTGAAGATAATGTTCCTTTAACATAGAGAACACTTTTCTATTAATGTTTACTATTTTTCTGCTGAAGTACTTCTTTGGAATGTACTGCTCAAGAAAGTCAAAGTCACATGCAAACTAATGGGATTCCTAAATTGGATTCTTCTATCTGATTGAAGTTTTGTCTTTATGACTCATGTTCTTTAAATTCATATGCTCTTGTCAAGACTAAAATAATTTCTGATTACGTACATATTTTTTATAAACCTATTTTATAAATGTACCCGGAGATTTAAGGCAGAACCTTTTTGAAAGTTCTTAAAGAGACCATGCAACATTTTGCAAAGATAGCTCCAACTTCTGTGTGCCTTGCTTACTTGCATCAAAAAGATGATGGGATGAAGTGAACCAGCTTTGAGACTATAAAATATACAAACTGAGGAAATTGCAATTTCACTGCAGCAAAATTCACGTCATTTTAGTGGAGGCAAGATCTTGTTCTCTTGTGCTTCTTGGAGGGCTGGACAAGCCATTTTCTTAGAACTTTGATAGAATAAGCTCCTCCTGAATTTGGAGTCTTAAAAGCTTAGGGTTTCATAGTCTCACTCTGGATCCTGCTTTTTCACAGCTCCAGAGGGGTCTCCTGAAGTTCTAATTTAAGGCCATGTCTGCTTATAATTTAACCACATATGGTAATAACTGTAATACCTTAAAGGACACTTTAAGGGCTTAGGAAAGAGGACAAGGTAATAATGACTGGCTTGTCTTTCGTGGTAGTTAATGACAATTAAAGAGTTTAATTACTGATTATAACAGAGATATATGCTGAATCATTTAAAATGAGGTGTCTTGAGGGGTGTTTTTGGCCAATATAATTTTGTTGAAACATGCATCAAATTTTAATATGAATGAATATGTATATAGAATCATACTTTAGGTCTGAATGTTACCTGGTCCAGTCCCCTGCTCTAAGCAGGGCCAGCTTCCATGTTGTGTCAGCTTACTCCATGTAAGTAACACTTCGAGTGCTTCAAAGGATGGACCTTTCACAGCTTCTCTAAACAACCTGTTCCCTGCATAGTTATCTTCTTTCTAATGATTTTTGGCTTGTATGTGATTAGGATTTCTTTTTTTTTTTTTCTTTCTCTCTACATTTCTGCAAATATCCTGACAGGCTTTTAGATGGCTGAACATGGGAAATCCTAAGACTTGACTTCACAGATTCAACTCTCAGCCTCCCTTCTTGTGCCCTGTGCTCCTGCCCAGTTTAGTGGTTCTCCTCTGGATTCACTCGCTTTTACTGGGGACCATGGACAATGTTATACTTCTATAAACTGTTCAATAAAAGAAATTACCTTCTGCATTAATAGCCTTTGAATTAAGGGGTTTCATGTTTAAATTAATCTACAAAAGAGAAGCTGTAAAATTTTCTCTATAATTTAATTTTTGTATTCTCATTTAAGAAATAACTAAACTGAAGTAAATACCCGTATATAGGTTGCTAATTTGGATAAATGACAGATCTGATATTAAGTCAGAAGCCTTGCTGCTAATTTTTCCATTCAGCAACTAAGTTAAATTATTTATTTTCCTTCTTGGTCCCTTAAAAATCGTCTCAGTGTCCTAATATTTATGTTTAAGGAAATTCAAAAGCATCTATGTAAATTCTAGGTTTTGTGTTATTTTCTAGGTTTCTTTTGGCATTTGATTTCTCTTAGTACAAATGAAAAGAGGCTAGCTTTTACTTTCATAGCGTTCAGATTTTTTTTTTTTTGGATATACTTTCACTGCTTTTTAATTTGGAAAAATTTTCTCCTTCTGATTCACCTTCCTGTGTACATTATTCAAGATGTGCTGCCCCCACAAGCAGTCTTGCAGCAAACCACAGAACTCCAGGAAATATAAGTTACTGCTCACCTGTAAAGCCTTTGTAAACCATTTTTCTATTAACTTTGGTCCTTCACTGCAGCCTCAAAGACATGAGATGCCATGCTAAAGAAGACCCCAGTACTTCTTGTTGGCTTTGGAAGGTTCATTTCAATAGGGGTTGGCTGTATTAAAGAGCCATTTACACTTTGTTGTCAAGGAGAACTTGCCGGGGGACCTAAAGGGTCATTAGCCTCCACTTAGCACCATGCAGTGTAGCAGATGCTTCATGACATGTGACAAGGAAAGGCTTTAAATGGAGTGTCAAGAAATCCCAGCCTCATCACTTAATTTTTTACTAATCTGTTGCTGTCTAGAAATTTTAGCCATTTTATTGATAGTTGAGCTTTTTCTTATATGTGCCAGTGATGACAGTAGGAGGAAATTAATGAGGCATTGACGGGGACTTTGCATATTTTACTTCTGCTTTTTGTGATTCATCCTACTACATACAGTGAGTTGGCCCTTAGGCAAGAAGTAAATCCAGAACTGTAAATTCCTTGAGCTTTTAAAATTCCATTTGACTCCTTAATTGTCAGTACAGACAATTCAACCATTTATTTTTCTGAAATGCACAAGGATTTCAAGGGCCAGCATAAACGCTGCTTCCTTTGTGCACTATAGTTACTAATGTGTTGTGATCCACATGTGCCAGGTGTGACCTGGCAGAGTTTCAAGACCCTTCCTCAGAGACAGCATCATGGAATAGAAGGATAAATAGAAGGATACAGAGAGTAGTACCTGGGGTACTTGTTGCAGAAAATGCTCCTTTGCAGGCATCTTTTGTCATTCCTTGTGTTTCACATACGTGAATATAGCACGTGATCTGAGGAGATACAAACAGCAGCACAGATTGCCTGAGGACATTGTAGGTAAAGTTCTAAACCCACCAAAAACCCCAGCAGAAAGAAAGCCCTTAAAATGAGCTTCTCTAGTCAGACAGTATGTGACTACCTCAGGTTTTACTTGATAAACAGGAAAATTTGTATGCCAGTTTGTTTGAATTGAGCCACTCTTTTAACCATCATGGTGGCCCTACAACGTGATTTTCCTTCCTCTCTCTTATTTAGACAACTGTCTTCAGTGCTACATAAATCATTTCAGTTAATCTAAGAGGTGAAGTTTTCCAAGTGAGAGCAGCCACACCCTGAAGGCATGACATGTGAGACAGAATGCCTTCTATTTTAGGAATTCTTCCTTCCTTCCAAAGAAAATTTCTCAAAAAGTCATGCCTAGCTATCATGACCCTCTGGATAAATGAGAATTTATTATGTCATCTTGACACTAGGAAATACTGATTTACATTCTGTGGTTATGAAGTGACTAGTGATCTTTGGTGTTCAGGATAGACAATTAAATTTCACCAGCAGTCATTAGCTGTGGAAAGCCTTTATCCAAAGGGGAACATCTATGTCTATTTCTTATTTGCTTCATTTGAATGAGGTAAGTTTAATAGTATTTATTTATCTTTGCCCTGTGAGAGAATAGAAACCACTCATAGAAAAAAGGAACAATATAGTTAACCAAAGTTAACTCAGGGATTCCCACTCAGGGATCACTTCTCTCAGAATCATTGGGGTTTTACTAAACAAGATTTCCAAGGTTATGAGTACATCTGTCTGACTCTTTCTGAAGGGAAATCTTTGCACAGGTATGGAGTAGTGACTATGTGGAGAGCCCATTTGGATTGGATCAGCTGCATATGTAGATAGCAGGGAGTTTGTACAGATGCAGACCAAGTCTGCAGATAAGGCTTGCTTTCTCTGCTGGCTCTAAATCTCTGACAAATCATCAGAGTCCACTTTGTCTGCCCAGGCAAAACTTCCAGCTGGAAAAAGGATGTCATGGCTGGGAGCACTAAAATGTACAGTATCTCAGAGTTCTCCTACTCAAGGTTCCCATCATTTTTTAGTCTGGGATCAGAGTGGATCGGAACAAAATATATAGGTGGTGCCACACGATACTTCTTTACATGTTTGCAGTCACACCACATGTGTTTCATCTGATTCACAATCGCAGTGGGACCCTGCAATTTGCAGCTTTGCAGACAGAATGCTGCAAACAGAGTGTTTTCACAGCATTTAGCTGTGGTTTGGTAGATAGAAAAGATCAGAGGTACAACTGCATTACTAAGCAGAATTGTGACTTATGAAATAGAAATCTGTGAGTTAACAGTGCTCATGAGCCAAGTTTTGAAATCAATCAGGGTCATACTTTCAGTTCTTTTTTGAGAATGTGGGGGCACTCAATGATTTCAAAATAGATTGTCTAAAATGAGGCCTGTAGAGTGTATTACTTGTTTAAGAGATGCATAGAATTCCCTTTCATTTTGATGTATATACATTCAAATGTCTTGAAATATGCAGCATATGAATATATAAAGTATCTTTGGACCTCTCCAGGGGAGGTTTCTTAACTTAGGCTTTCAAAATAATGTACTTTTTCGAAGTGAGGTAGTTTAAGGCAATTACACCTTTCTCATAGAAAAGATGGGTAAAGTTACATACCTATTAATTCTATGTCTCAGTGAAATTGTTTTGTTTTAAAAATAGGCAAAGAAAACTAAAAAAAAAAAAAGTTTTGCCTGTTATTGGAATATACAGCTACTCAGAATCTCATTGAGAGATCCATTGTGTGTTATTTTGGGAGTGGAAATTGAAATAGACATTCCATAGGAAAAATTTGAACTTTTAGGACATATTTGCAATCCTCTCCACATAAATATGCCTTGATGCCATCCTCACCCTGTTTTTTTATTCCAGTTCTGGAATTAAAGTCTGTCCTGGGTTAAACAAGTAATTTTACTGCTTAATTCACTAATATCAAGACTTAGCTGTTATCACTTGTACTAAGACTGTCTTCCTATGGAGCTGTCCTGTGATGGAAACGAATGTTCACAAGGAAGTAGGACAGATCCAGTGATTCATGACAAGGTTCTGATGGAGCTTCTTGCAAATACAGATATTTCACAATGAAAAGAAACACTGATGTGAAGAAATTGAAGGAGCCGTTCTTGATAGAGCAATCTGTAACATAATTAGAAGGAAGAAAATGTATTTGGTAGAGAAATCAACAAAAGAGAAGAAACATCAATAAATCAAAAGGTAATTGGATCTGCAGAGACTATGGAGCCACATCTAATAACTACCAGCAATGGAGTTCTTGAGAATAGTATTGTAGCTGTTACCTGGTAAATGGTAAGAAATCTGAGACGTGCAAAGATGGAAATGAAGTTGCTCAGAGCACAGGCAAGCACCATACTCCGTGTATCTGCCCAAACAAGGGAAATGTACAACACTAATCCATTAAAAGCTCCCATAATGATAATAACCTAAATTAGAGCAATGCCTTCTGACCTTTGGCATAAGCCCTGGAGCCCAGTAGATCTCACACTGTGAAAACGAGCCGGAGCTGCAAACTGAGCATTCATACTTTGAAGATGTGATTTTTCTGGACCACCTCCATTTCAGCTATTGGAGTAACATGCAGAAAGCAGAGAATATATCTCTTTAGAATAACATTTAACACTGAAGGAAAAGCAAAGTACAAGTAGATGTATTCTGCATTTTCCTCTTCTAAAAGCCTCCCTCAACAGAAGAAAACAGGGGAAAAGCATGGCTGATTCCCTATCCAGATGACAGAAAGTCTGCAGGGCGTGCCATCAGATGACGCATGTTTTCTTATTACCTAGGGTTTTAGCTTTAGTTTGGGTTTGATTATGTTTTTATTTGTTTGGGTTTTTTGTTCTGGAATGCGCAAGTAATTTTAAAACTGTTTTAAAGAAGAAGGGGGAGTACAGTTTGAATTATTGAGTTTTTTCTTTTCTCTTTGCAAGAAGGCCTATGGAATTTGGCATCTTAACCCAGCCTTTCCTGATGTGATCACAAACACAGTTAAATTTTTATTAAAATGTTTTGAATCTTTCAAACATGATATTGATAACTGAAATGGAGCAAAGAGACAGTAGCATCTGGTTTTAATGAACATGGTCTGCTTATACTTGAAAGCAAAACCATGCAGGAAAAGACTGGAAATTCTTGTTCAGAGAATCAAAGTGCAATAGTGTTTTTCAATACCTGACATCTGTATGTTTAGAATGACCTGGGCGACTTCACTCAACCAATTGTTCGTATCTTTTAGATTAAAATGCCATATTTAGATCTGAAATGTAGTTGAGGCTTTTTTTTTTTTTTTTAGCCTCTTGTGTACTTTTTTTTTGTGTGTGTACTTACCAAAGCTCATTGCTTTGAGCTCTATCGTACCTTTTCGACTGGTGACCTCCTTCAATATAGTAGATATCAAACTATTTTTATTTAGAAGTGTGGGTTCCTGTTACGACATTGTACCCTAAACAAACAAGGCAACCCTTTGTGAGGATATTTTTCTCCTGTATATATTAATATGTGGAGTAATAGAGTTGCCTGAAATAGCCTCCTGAAGTGCAGGCCCATATAGATGCCCACCTTGTCAGAGGAAATGGTCTCAGGGCATTGTCAAAACAGATTGTGCAAGAGGCCTCCCTGCCTCCAACACAAGTTTGTTAGCAGCACTTCAGCCCAGGCTTTTCATGGACATACTGCAAACCATTAGGGTTTGAACTAGGGTTTGAACTTTTTTATCAGAGCAGTAGTGATAGAATGTACTAATTCAGCTTCCTGCATCATTTCTTGGAACTCAGCTTGCCTTATGTGAGGTGGGTGAACGTGTTTGGGAATGCAGCCTAGATATCTGTTCAGGTTTTGTAGCACAAGCTCTTACAAGTCAAGATAGTGATGACTTTAAATAAATAACAAATTTTGTAACCCAACCACCTTCTCTGTTACTGCCTTTGCAGCTAAATTCTCTCTTGGATTCGGAGAGAAAAAAAAAAAAACACTGAGGTTTTTAGCAGAACAATGTAAGGCTGTGAATAACTACAGGAAAGATGTAGTGGACACTTCCATACCACAGAGAAATTTAATGCATGGTAAATGCCTTTAACTGTGGAGAATAAACCAGGTCCTTGAAAATGGTAATTTAAATTCCATTCATTCTACTTATGTCATTCCACTTATTTTAGCATAGTATTGTCCTTATATTGGAATTTGAATTAAGAGTAAAAGTTTGGAAAGGAATAAATGCTTTTGACCATAAGCACCTACCTATTGTCTCTATTTTCAAGTTTTTCACATAAAAGGCAGAGGATAAGTGCCCCAATTAGTTAGCAATATCCAAATCCTAAAGTTTCAGCTCTTAAAGCTTTACTAAAAGTGGATTTCAGTTACCACTAATAGCTTCTTTGAATCCTTTTTTTTTTTAGTCCCAAAGCTGAGAAATCAATGAAGTTGGCCAGTTTGATTAAATAGTTTTCTGAAGTCAAACTATTGTAAAATTAGCCTTTAAAAACAAATATGCTGCATCGCCTTTGACCATTTACAGTTTTTCTTTGGCTCCACCAAGCATGTGGATGTCTAATCAGGGGATTATCAAGTAGACTAGAGAAATATAACAAAGTTCTGTGCTCTAGTAAATATTTGTATAGCACAAGCCTGGAGAAAGTCCATGTTATATTTTACTGTTGATAATTTAATAACTCTGTGGCACGCCTGAAATTGTACAGTAAATGTCAAGATATGTCAAATGAAGTATCCTGTAAAATTTAATAACTTCTTACTTAAGATGATGTGTGTGCATGGGTAGGTAACACTGTCATTGGAAAGTATGTTTTGCAAGTAATATTTAGGGCATTTATTTCAGTTTTGCTGGGAAATAAAGTGAGTAATGGCCTTGCAGCTGATAGTTAGTAACAATGACAAGGTAAGTGACAAACAGAATAACTCATGCAGAAATAGTCCAGTTTATCAAATGATCGTGAGGGCAACCAACAGATTTCATAGAACAGTCAGAAGATCTGTGATTTCCTCCTGCAGCAGAAAATAGCCCACACAGTAAACAATTGATAAAATGAAGTGAATCTGTGTTGCTTGTGTTTAAGGGATAGCATACAGCACACTATCTGCCACAGTAGTTTGTTTGCACTGAAATTAAGCAATAATGATTGAGGCACAGAGCATTTCCTGGGGATTAATGACCATCTGAGAGGAGTTGATGGCCCAAGGAACATCCTGGCCATTAACCCCAGCCAGTCATTAATCCAAAGGAAATGCCCTACCCCAAGATCTTTATTACTCTTAGAAAATGAAAATGAAGAAAAACAAACCAGTAAGGACCTAGATATTTGTTCTGAAGGGTGAAGTTTCAAATAATTTAGTGCATGCAGATTTTGATAAAATGAATACCTTACCAGTTATTTAGCTGGAGTGCTTGGTTCTTTCTAAAGCATCTTGCTATCATCTAGGCCTACAGAGGCAAATTAGAGAGGCATTATCTTTTCTTCACCTTTATTATTCTTTTTCTCAGTATGGAAGGCAACTTAGGTCTAATTGTAATGTGATTTAAGGAAGATGAGTGTGTACTTTAAATAAGTATCTTTAAATAGTCTGTATTGTGTTAAGAATCTAGAGTAAGTGCTGGCAGAGCACCAACCAGACCTAGGCACTGCTCTAGCTATATTTAAACCCTTCTTTTCCTAGTTTTGAAGCAGTGAGCCAACTATACCTTTATAAGCAAAAGTACTTATAAATGTGCCGTTACACAAAAAGTTATTATTCAGAAAATGTATGTATTGGATTTCTTGAAATAAATTATAAGTTAAAAAGTTAAATTCTTGGATGTTTATTGTTTCCTTTTTTTTTTTTTTTTTTTTTTTTTTTTTCTTCCCTGAGCTGGAGAGCACTTCATAAAATTAAAAAAAAAAAAAAAAAAGAAAGAGATGACTGTCCTTCAAATAGAAATTTATCAGACTTAAAGGTCTACCTCTAGCCACATCTAATAGGAGGAGAGAAACCAGAACAGAAGTTTCAGTGATGCAACTTAGTTTTGTGTCATACACTAACCTGTATAGGCCAGAGATTTTTATACAATTTTCAGGGGTTTTGTGGGGATAAGCTATAGCATAACTGAGTACTGAAAGATTTTTTCTTGTTTTTTTTTAAAAGGCAGATTTACCTTGTCCATATTGTTCAAAAACAAATTGTTAATTTACAAATAATCTTTATATAGGTGAATCCTAAGAGTTCAGCTAAATGTGAGAAAAACAAATTGATGAAGATAAAGATCTCCATAAAGAATTTGAGGCAAGATGTCTTTTAATTCCCTTGTAAGTAAAGTACAATTTAAATTAATTTATTGTAAAGATATGTTGTGTTTTCTGTATGTCATTAATTTTATACCAAAGTAATATGAATTATGCATTATTTTCAGAAGTGAATGTAAAACCATACTTAGCAGTAGTTGTGGGAGGGTTTCCTGGGGGGCTATAATGATTGGCTTACTACCAATCAAGCAGAGAACTGAAATCCTATTCTTGCATTTCTTCTAATGAAGAGCTCATGATTCTAGCAGGCAAAGTTAGAAGTCAACACAACTGATAGCTTAGCTAGAAAAAATTTGAGTTCAACTAAAGTGTTATTTCGAGGAGAGAAAGTAAGTAACCTTTGGAGCAGTGTAAGAACAGAATAGTCACTGAACATCTTTGGATTTCACTTTATTTCTTACTTCCATCCATTTATTTCTAGAAGATGGTTCTATTTTAAACCAGATTTATTTATTTAAACTCCAGAGAGTCCTTGACCAATGCTATCCATGAGATCAGACAAGATGATTGCAGTGGTTTGTTGTGCCCTATTAACCTGCTCCTAGGTTGTTGTGCAATACTGAGAAAATTGCTTTTCTCCTATTCTTTAGTGTCTCCATGTCAAAGCCCCCCTCCAAATAAATACTTATATTTTATTTTGAGTTCTTCAAAGGGAACCAGGCATATAATTTAGGAATATTTTGATAAAATGACCTCTGTTATATATGTCATTGATACAAAGATTTAGACATTAGTCAAACAGTGCTAAGAAAACGTTAACTCATAAACTTCAATGATTATAGTGCTGAAGCTATGGAAAAAGGTTTCACATTAATACATTCTTCAGGTTAGTAGAATTTGCAGTGACTTTACTAGGACCAAGAATAAATGTTTAAATAAATACAATGTTGTGCCTGAATATATTTGTCATCTCCTGTTAACAGGGAAGAGAACATTCAAATCTCTGTAAAGACACTAAGACTTGGTTCAAAACTGATGGAATTTGCCCTGTTTGGTGTGGAGGGTTTTCAGTTAAACTCACTGGGATTTGGATCAAGATCCTGTTTGGGAATCTTTAGTCTTGTATGCATTTTAGAGGCATTTCCAAACTAGTACAGATTACAGCAGAGTTCTTTGTTTTCCCTGCTTTATACTGACTACAAAAGGAATTACTTCTGTTGGGGTACTTGACATCTCCATTATTTCCTTTAGAACAAGAGCTATTGTGGATGTAGAAAGTTGCATAAATCAGGTTTGTAGTAAATATAGTTCAAATCAGCATGTTGTATAGTAAAAGTGGAAGAAATAGAATAATCTTTCTAGCAAACTTAATTAAAAATGAAAACAGCTTACTTATTAATTTGAAGAGGAAACAACGAGCTTCAACTGAAGTTCTTATTCCTTTCCTACTCAGGATGCTATTCATTAGGAAAGACCTTCAAGTATTGCTGAAGCCAGGGAATGTATAGTAAATGCTAGCTTGGCACTTGCAAATCTAAATTGAATACTCTGTTTCTGGAAACACACAGATCCAAAGGTTCAAGCCGTGCCATCCCACACTAGGGGCTGCAGCTCACTACTCCATCCTGCCATTCTCATTTTGTGCTTGTGGCACAGTGGACTTGAAATGCTAATATTATTTATGGAAAGAGAAAGGCCTTGGAAGGCACCAGAGCTACTGAGCATCTAGTTATTTGGTGGAGAGGGGTGAAGGCAGAGTTGTATGTTGAATTCCTGCTGTAAGATGTTTGAGAGGGGAGCACTTGGTGCACTTTAGAGCACCAGAAGTCCCTCTCCCAGCACGACTTCAAGAATAACATGAGTTTCAATAGGTTTCTTTGATGTTTGGTTTGTTATGGTTTTGTTGGGGGTTCTTTTGTTATTGTTTTTTTAAAATCTTCCAGTGGCCATGACAACCTCCAAACAATTAAGATGTCTGTTACTAGTGCTCACACACTGGGCTTGCAAAGAACATAGTCCTTCTTCCATTACAGAGGACTCAAACTTTTCCTCTGCTGTGATTAGTAGAGGCCACAATCGTCTCAGAGGGATAAAGGGTCAGTAACTCTTCCCTAGAGCCTTGACCATTACAGATGAATTCCTTGGAGCAGGTATTGTCAGACTCAGTCATGAAGCCTTCCCTCTAGCAGCAAGAGCACTGGTAAAGCTGTGGGTCTAAAATCATCTGTTTATGAACTCATTTATTTCCCTACAAATTGTTAATACTGTTCTTGAAGCATGAGGCAAAACTCCAGTTCTACACCTTTCCCTCTTTTGTTCTAGTCACAGAACAGAAACCCTCAAAGTTTGATTTTCCCAAAGCAGCTTCAGCACAATGATTCTACCTGCTCCTCCTACACAAATGTCCATTTCTTTTCCAGCCTGCCCTGATAACTTCCTTTGCAAAGGATTTGAATCTTTTTAGGCAGAGGATAGTGGATCCCTGCAAGTGCTAGACTAGAAATAAAAAGCAGTGGTAATCTAACCCTTCTCCATATCTTAAAAAACCAGAAGCTGTCATTACTATAGCATTGCATTACTATAGCATTGGTTTTTGAAGCTGAGCTCAAGTGTCTACAAACTGGCCAGAGACCTTCAGGATCTCATGGTTAGGCAGGAATTAAGGTCTGATAAGCTGCTCTGCTCTGTGGTAACTGATGTGTTTAGAGGCAGGCATGAAAGCGGCAGTGAAGGCATTCAGGACTCTTAAAAAAAAACACCTGAGCAGCTTTTAGAGTTTGATTATATTTGGTGGGAGCTGAATAGCCTTTTCATTGTTGTCTAAATTCTACCCGAATTTTCAATTTTATTTCTGTATCTTTTTTTGAGTCTGACTGTGACTGTTCACTGAATAAAGATCAAAATCACACCTTGCACAGTTACTATATATGGCAAAAATCCACTGCTTTTGGGTTTTGTTTTAACATCAAAGCACTGCAATGAGCATCTTCACAGAGTTCACTGATGTTCTTTAACAGGGTGGTCTGTAAATAGTCTAAAGGTTTGCTTCCTGTATTAGAGTACAGGGCTTGCATCACAAGCATGGAGTGTAGTTCTATTTTTAATTAGGAATCCCAACATATTGTGGGAAAAGAAGGGAAATTCAAATTATCATTATTAATTTTTGTCTCAGGATGAGAAGCACTTAGGCCAAGTTGTTTCTCTCTGTACAAAACATACTGACCATCTTAAAGGTCTTTTCCAACTTGAATGATTCTAGATTCTATGACTTGAAACTGTTTGCCCTTTGTCTTCAAGGTAATTGAACCAATTCTAAACCCATATTGCTGTTCTCAAAATATGTCTCATTTTTCAGTCATACAGACAAGTGAACTGTAAACCAGAACAAAAACTGACCACACCAGTGTGAAAAACTCATTTTCTGCATACAAATAGGAAACTGGAAGCACAGCCTTTGGAATAAGTGTCTTTCACTCTATGTGTAAGGGAAAGCTGGGACTGTCTGAGGATCAGCAACTCCCACTCTGAGCTTTTTGCATCCTGAGAAAAAGATGCATTGTGTTAATTTTAGATTAGTGCGATAAAGAAGCAGAAGTCAGATAGATGCTCTTGAAATATATTCCAACTATTTATCAGGGCATAGAATAGTTGTAAAATCCTGCTAGGATTCTCTCTCATCATCAAATAAAATTTTTACAGGGACCAAGCTTGTAGCCATAAATGTGCTCCTGTGTTAAACGTAGCTACCCTTTAGAACCATCCCAAGGCACTTCTGTATGTAAACCCTAATTTCCAATTTTTGATAGATGTTAGGAACAAGAGGGTATCTCTTTATATATATATTAATTCATGTAACTTAATTCTGCAAGATGGCACACATTTACTCATGGGTTAAGATTATAATTGCATTTCAAAGCAGTTCTCTTGAAACATTCTAAAACAGATTATGTTCTTAAAAACTCTGTTCTTTACTTTGCATGTTTTAGTACTACATCCCATTAAAGCTGTGTTTGAAGTTACTAGGATTTGTTAAAAATTTGATCATGCCTAAGCAGATAAGAGATTATATGCTTTATGTATATATTTGAAGGATTTGTTCCAGCTTGGATACAGTGTATTAATTGGCCACCTACAGTGAACAGCAGTGTTTAATATTTAGAACCCTTTTCCTCATTGTTTTCCAGGCAGAAGAGCATGTAAGTATTCTTTTAACTAAATTTGCTAACTTTCTGGAACACATTTAAACAATGTGTGCTACTTGTGTCATATTACATTAACTTCACTTCTACAGACAGGTTGTATACATATGTAATAAATAGCCCCTCAGGGATCAGATCTAGATTAACTGAGAAAAACGTACTCTGCTGTACGTTAAGTAATTTACAATATCTCAGTAAACATTAGAAAAGACATGTTTGTCTCACCAGAACAGGTTAACAGTGCCTGCAGACTCAGTAATGATTGTAGAATGTTAAACTATCAAGTGGAAAGTTATAATCACTTTAAATAGTCTAATTTTTTCCCCTAAAACATCAGACTATCTGGAGTTTGATACCATGATGTCTGTAATAACGCTGTATGTTTATGATACAGATTGAAAGTAGTAAAGAAAGACACCAGTTCTGCAAAGGATCTAAACAGAATGACTTAAAACTGAGAGGGAGGCTTGGGGAGAAAACTTGTTTAAGTGGGTAATCTTTTATTTAAATATTATTCCTTTTAAGTTAAATCACAATATCTACAGTTAAGAGATGAAGCATGTTTTAAGGCATGCCAGTTTTATTTACATATGACAAAATCCCTGTAGCCTCCCTGTTTCTATCAGCTCAGTTCTGGTAATTATTTAAATAGAGGTGTGGTAAGTGTGCTATCACTGGCTTTGATTTTTGTTATTAACCATAATATATACCTTATATATATTATATATATAAGTATAATTTTTAAAAAGTGTTCTAAGTAAGTGTGTGAGGGTTACTTCAGCAAGCTTCAAATGTTTAAAATGGACATTTGTTGCAGCTCTAGAACTCACTTGTTGTATCTGCCAGCTATTGAAGAAAGTGACATATATATGCAGTACAGCAAGAAGTAAAATTGTCTTTTCTTCATGTTAGATCTGTGCAGCTGCTGGCTGCGTTGATTGGCTGTGTAGATGTTAAGTTTTCCCTAAAAAAGGAGCACTCACCACATAGCACTCATGTAAGCTTAGGATAAACCACATAACATAAGAAGTGCTGTGATTTCTGAATTTAGCCTAGCTGCCTTGTCTCTGATACACGGAGGGAGATAGAAAGTAGGCTAAATTCCAAATGAGGAAGCATGTTTAGAATTCTGTCTTAATTGATCATTTAAGGACAATCATCTTAATTGTTTAATTACATTATTTAACTGTCTTAAACTCAGGCAAGAGGCCCACCAGCATAGAGAAATAACAAACTGTAGTAAAGAGTGGCTGGAGCAGAGGACCAAACGCCCTGGATTCTGGAGAAGCCATTTAACACTGTTTGCTTGTCCTGAACTAGAAATAATAAATACTTCATTATATTCAATCATTGGAAATCCTAAGACAAGCAACACTGTATTGCAAATAATCATTATTATTTCATTATATATTAGCTTCGCAACAAAAACAACGGAATGCTTTTCTAGGTGAAGCAAAGGTAATTCAATATGCATTTTTTAGGAATACCTTAGTGTATATTAATTGAGTATGAAAAAGTCAAAGTGACTGAAAAGCAGTCGATGCAAATGTTCATAAACATTGTGGCTGCAGAGTTAAAAACCAAGGTGTCGTATTTACTTAGTCACTTAGTCTGTTCTTACAGGCTAATTGATTCATTGCACATGTACTGTTTGAGGGGAGAGAAAAAGGGTTTAAAAGAAGACTATAAAAGTAAGCAGGAGGAAGACTGAGAGAGGGACACACATTTAAGGGAGGACTGGTGAGGGATGGTCCTGTAGAGCTGGTATCAGTTGGGGTCAGAATTCCCGAGTGCACTTAGTTTCAGGTAGACCTGCCTTTTTCTGCTGTCCTGCTCCATTTGTCTGCACAAAACAATGGAAAAAGCACAGTCATTTGTCTGTCACCTGACATAGTGACAAATATGTCAGGCTTTGAGAGAAGCTCAAAAGTGGAGTTACCTACAAATGGTGTTTTGCAGTTATCCTCTGCAGTTGAGGGAATTCTGTGCTTTCCCTGTTTACTTACTCCTTTCTGTCCAGGGAATAACTGGAATCCAGGACACAAGTGTTGTGTCGTGCCAATAACTCAACATACAGGTTCATCTGTAATGAAGTATAGTGCCCTTATTAAAAGAAAAAAAAAATAGGAGGACACCAGAGAAAGAGAGAGAAGTGCTTTTTTAGAAAGATATTAATAACTTAAAAATTAGTGACATTGAATTTTAAAGAATGCTGAATTATATCATATACCAAAAATGAGAAAGTAAATTAGAACCTACCATGAACTCAAGAATTATGTGGACACAATCCCCGTTACTTTAAAGTGAGATATAAATCCAGAGATTTCTCATGCCATCATTTTGTAAATAATTACAGTTCTGCTGAATCTGTTGTATAAAGTTTACATGGGAGGTTCAGTGCACCCTTGCTCTTGTTTAGAACATTGGGAACCACCAGAGAGATGTTGACATATGGCTGCACTGTTTTAGTGCACGAGACATCGACTACATGGGAGCATAATAAACAGGAGCATAAAGACAGGTTTGTGCAAGCAGTTTGGATTGACCTTTTTGGCAGCTGAAATCCATCTTGAGTACATGGTGCTGATGTGGACAGACATGTAAACCTCATCTTGTTACCGCAACTACCAGTTTTACAAATATATTCCAATGCTCAAAATGTACATCGTTCTAAGTAATGTGATTTTAAATGGGAGAGGGATTGCAGCAGCAACACTTCATAGTAAGAGCAGAAACTTTCTCTTAAGTTTGTGAATTACCCCCACTGATGAAGAGATAAGTGTGTTTTACACCAATAGAAATTCTTATCATTATTTCAGGGTGATGTATTTTTGTGTATTTTTTCCTTAGCAAAATATTTGACTGACTGATACGGTATTTTAATTTTGGCATTTATAAGGAACAATCTATTGTCCTTTCATTAAGCAGTTCTAGTATAAGCATTTTCCAAATTAGGAATATTTGTATAAATACCTTTTCCTTTTGAACAACAGTGTTTGAATCTGGTCTACAGCAGTGTTCTTAGAAACAGAATTAATGCAATTGTAATGCATTTTTGAAGGAACATTTTTAACACTTTCTTTTGAAACACACCTTTTGAAAACTATCTAACATAGCCAATTTTAGTTTTCTTTTAACAAGTCTTGATTTACTGTTGCATACCAAAGTATGAGCCTCTTTGTATAGCCACAGTAGTGTTTGGATTCAAGACTATAAAGTAATCACTCGTGATAATAAATTTTGGGGTTTAATCTTAACTGATGGGATGTAGGCAAATGTCACCTAATAGTTTTTAGAGCTCGTTATGTCATCAGTAATTTCTTGTTAAACCAGTGGAAGCACTGTGCCCATGATGTGTGGATATTGCCCTGCAGTTCTAAACAGTTATGCAATAATGAAAGAATACACCTTTAACTTGTGAGCATACCTATAGGATTGTGAGCAGTATACTTCTGTTTTCCTAAATTTATCAACCCACCAGTTAGTAAAATCCTGAAATCAGCAAAAGTAAGGTGAAAAAAAATTTCTTTTATTTTGTAATTCCAAGGAGCTGTGAAGATGCAGAGGAAGATGGCAAAAGAATAATTACTCAGTTAGGTGCAATAGAGAAGCTGGTTAGCAAGGGATATTCCTTGGATATCACAAGGTATCTTTAAAACAGGAGTGGCTGATACTGCCTCATCGTAACCACACCCCTACCTTTACTCTTGGGATTTTGAAACGTCTTTCATGGAAAGAGGGGCTATATTTTACATGTGTGCTTGTGCATGTTGGAAATAGTGATGAGGTAGTAGTCCAGAGTACTTGAAATTTAGTGTACACCTAGTCACACTTAATATGGAGTTACAGATTGAGCAACATTTTTCTTACCTTGAAGTGTTACTGCAGTGTAAACTGTTTTTCAGTCTGTTGTAATGAATGCACACTTTGTTAATCTCTTATTTTGAAATACAGAAAACATGAAGCTTTAACAACTGACTTATCCAAGTCATGCAACAAGTGCACTCCTTCATACTCTTCAGTGCAATTAGTAATACTACAGTTTTGTCTAGAATTTGTGGCCTCAAAGTGCTACAGATTCAACCTTGAAATGTGACCATTTCAGAGGTTTTTAAGTCAACATAATCACAGAATGGCTGAGGCTGGAGGGGGCCTCTGGAGGGTACCTGTTCCAAGCCAGGGCTCAAGCAGGGGCACGTGGAGCCAGTTAGGCAAAACCCTTTCCAGCTATCTTCTGCGTATCTCCAAGGAAGAGACTCCACAGGCCCTCAGTCTGTGCCTGTGCTCGCTCACCCTCACAGTTAAACCTGAGCTTCAGAGGAAACTTCTTGCATTTTCCTTTCACTGAACACCAAGATAAGGAGCCTTGATTCATCTTTTAAGCCTCCTCCCACTAGATATTCAGATACACGTTGATATATCCCCATACACTCTGAGCCTTCTCTTGTCCAAGCAGTGCAGCCCCAGCTTTCTCTAAGCCTTTACTGACATGGGGGGTACTTGCATTTTTTAGAAACTGTATTATGTGGCTTTATTTGCACTACATAAATATGTGACTCAAGCTCTTGTGCCGTTCCTGCAATTTGCTCATTGAAGGTGGAAGACACCTGTATTTGCTCAGGAAAGCTTCTGACTCTTAGGATTTTTGTGATTTGGGTTTTGCTGATGCTAATTGGTACAGAAGACACCAGTGCAGAATAGGCTGTCAGATACTACTCTTTCATTTAAACATCCTTTTAACATTAAACATGAATCTTAGGATCATTTGCAAAGGTAGAAATAATGATATGCAATGGAAATCAATGTGCTTTTTCTGTGTATTGTAACCCTGTATAATTTTCTCATCCATTTTCTCTCTACAACTGAGGTAGAGGTCTGGTGCTGTGTTGCTGATAGAACATATTATTTAAGGATTAAACCATTTCATTATTTTTTTTTCCTTCAGAAGGGCAAAAATGCATGAACATTTCTGTTTTCTGGCAGTGGCAGTGTTAAACTCAATTGAAAGCTTTGAGCTTTGATTAGGACAGCAGGCAGAGGGAGAAAGTGAGACAGGAGGATTGGCCTTTTGTCCCTCACCTGAACCTTTAGGGCTCCCTTCTCCTTGCCTTGAGAAAGCCTTTCTTCCCTTCCCTTACACATATTGCATTACCCTGCCCTGGGCTCATGCCAGATTCTGGAGAGCATGTACCCATGCCCAGATTCTGGAGAGAGAATTTGGCCTCACAATGTTTGCATTGTGTTTTTGTTCATTATGAGTGAGGGTGCTTTGAAAGCAGCCACTTTTGAATCTGTAGCTGTCCTTGTATGAAGCAGGCCTATGAAATGCTCTATGTTGCTAATGCTCATACACAATTGGACAAAGCAAGTATATTTTTATATAGTTTTTATTTTAAAACCATTGAAGTGTAATCCTTGGTTCTTGCTGCCAGTGGAGTTTAGTACTGCTGTCCTCACTTGAGCAAATCTCCCGGTGAGATCAACACAAATTCTGCCTAAGGAAAAGGTTAAAAAAATTGGCTTATAGAGGCCCAAAAGGAGCTGTGCTTCATGCAGCTTCACTTGGTAACCTGCACCAATTTGAAATCTCAAGTATTAGAGATTTTTGCATGCTCCAGTTTCAGGGAGAATACGCTGTATGAGCTCTAAGAATGTCTCTTACTGGTGGGGAAAACACATGTGTAAAGATGTTAAAAGCTGGCTGTTCCACCAGAATGAGTGAAATCTTAAATGTTACAGAGTTCTACATTTTTCCATGGAGGGATTTTTATTTATTGTTATTCTGGTTAAAGTGGTACTTAATCCATCAGTAAGAATTCCATGATAAAATTCAGGCCATGCCTTGGGTGACCTGTCAGAAACTGTATATCTTATTGCTAGGAATCTTTTGAGACTTGGGATTTGATTTTTCTCCTCCACATATATAAGATGTCTTTGGCAAAGGTCACATAAGTTTTAACCCACAATATTAAGTCACAAATGAAATGGATTTAAGTGGTCTTGCCCTACTCCCCTGTGAGTGCTTGCTCACATCTCAAAACCACCGTATAATTTGTCACAATTCAACATGATTATCTGTCTTTGCTCAGGAGGACTATAATAGCTAAAGAGTAAGTTATATTGCAGGTAAGGATATAGGATTACTGGTAGAGTTGATTGAAAGAGCTCTGGTCTAAGCCTATCTGACCCTAGCTTACTTTCTTTTATTTCCTTTTTTTGTTGTTGTTTTTTTGGGGTTTTTTTGGGGGGATTTTTTTTTGGTTTTTGTTCTGTTGTCCTTTTCACATTTTTAAGGGTTTTTCTGGGCTTTTCTTCGCTGATGTTTTTTTGTAGATTGCACCAAAAATGCCAACCCAAAATAGGATAGGCAACAAAGGTTCAGCTGACAGTGTGTAAATAGACCCAGCAATCCCTGCTTCAGCTGTCCTCCCTGCTCAGCACAGTTTTTCAGCATGTAGACAGTGAAGCATGTAAATGTTATTTTCTAAACACTGCATGTCCAAGTGATCTAGACGGGCCCATGGAACAGAACCTGGTTTGAAAAGCTGCTCTCCCAGCCGCTCCCCCTGCCCTCCCCACCGGGGGGCTTTGAGAAGCAGGGCATGTTCGAGTTGCCAATCAAGCTCTTATGTAAAGTCCTGCTAAAGTTCAGTGCACTTTTTAAAGTATTTCGGGGTTTGGTACATTTTAAAGAAATACTCCTTAGCATAATGAGCTGTGCATATCTTCCCCATGTTCATTAGTTGCATGCTAATGGCTGTGTTTAAAATTCCTTCTTATCTTGTTTTCTGATTGATGGGAACTTGAACCAACCTCTAGACTTCCAGACCTTGCTCAGTTACTGTTGTTTTCATTGGCAGAATAAATCTTTTGATGTGAAAAGTATTGTGCACTATTCTGATTCCTTGTTCAGTTCTATATTGTGTATTATTTATCAGCATCTATTTTGATTTCTCTGCGTATCTGATGAGGTTCTATATTGTATGACAGCCTCTATTATTTAACAGACCAGCAGGATTTTTTTTTACTTTCTGCTGTTGCAACATAGGACAAAGGAATTGCGTGCCACTCTTTTTATTTTTGTCTGCTTTTCTTCTTTGCTATAGCTGCTTGGGTTAAAAGACAAACAAACAAACAAATCTCTGTGGACTTCAAAGAGATCAAATTAAAAAAAAAAAAAAAAAGAAAATAATTTCTTAAAGCTAGGCTGTTTTGCTGTGTTTCTCTCCTGTTTTTCTTTTCTTTCTCCTTTTTTTTTTTTTTTTTTAATTCTGAAAAGAAATAGCAGGCTGTAGGCACTGCCTGTGGCTTGCTAGCCTTGCTTCTTGTGTGGTCTGTGCAGACTTTATGATTTATTCAGCTAATGGGAAAGGAGCATGACCCCCAGTGGCCACAGAAAGAGAGCTGCATGTGGGTTTAATGCTTTCACCACAAAAATGTCTGCTATGACTAAGCTGTGTGGCTGAAGTCACTGTCTGAATGGTGCTAAAAAGGAACTTAGGCATTAAGTGTGCACTATTTACTATAGATTGGCTCTTGGGATTAGGCCAAGGGTTTCTTACTCAGTTTCAAAGAATAGCATGGAAGCTGCTAGGAAAATTAGAGCTGTGCAATTTATTTTTACCAGTCTCCCCAGTGAGTGACCCAGTGAAGGATTTGCCTCATAACACTTTTTTTCATCAGTTACCAAAGAGCAATTCAGAATGTACTGGTTTGTTCGGGAGTTTTACCGGGCTTATTGTTTACATTTTCCCATCTCCTACTTTTCTTCATGTTAACATGACTTTCTAACAATATTTTTCTTCATGTATTGCTTAGAACCGTAGAGGAAAACAGGTTTGAACTGCATTTGAGCATCATTGCTTGAGACCAGTTACAGTACAGTACTCTGTTTAAAAGAATGAAACTGTGGGCTAAATTAGGGGTCTGCCCTTTTCTTTGCTCAAGAGAACTGCAAAACCACAAATTCTTCATTGGGAAGAAACTAAAATCTTGTGTTTTATTATGGTAACTCTGCCACTAGGTTTACTTGATTTGTTGTCTTTTAAGGGCAGGTTAGAATGCCCTGTTATCTATTTTCTTATTGACAGGTGACTGTCTTCACGTGGGTATATTAAAAAAACAATCCCACCACCACTACCTGTATTGAGAGAAAAAGTTGTAAAGTGCTTTGTAGTCTTTAAAAAGCATTCAGAAATTCTGCTTTCCCAGCATTAACATCCCTCTTTGTGCTGTGTATGAAAGCCAGTGGAGCATTAAAAATTAATCACAAACACTTTGCTAGTGGTTTTGTTTGTTTGTTTTCTGAAAAATGTTCTTTGTTATCTGAAAATGGTGAGCACTCCTCTTAACAACTAAATATTCAAGAGAATGAGGGGGAAAATACAGAGCTAGGAGCTGCTTTTCCAGATTCATTCTGTGCTTCAACATTTTGATGTTGGTCAGCTCCAGCAACCATAACTTCAGTATAATGAAAAGCAAGATTTGTTGGTAGTGTTTAGTGAAGTTATTGAAACACGTAGAGAAAGAAAATATAAAAATCAAGAATAAAGTGTATTATAATGTTTAAGTATCAAATATCTAACAGGGTAAAAGTGGCCAATTTTTGTCACTAAATTTTGGAAAATGTGAAGAATTGAAATTGAACAGATTTTATGTAAACGAAAGTATTTTATGTGTATGTCTTTGTATTTTGTCTTGCAGCCTTGTAGATTTTTGACTTGTAGCCAAAATTTTAAAATCTAGATGACAAATATTAAGATCCTAAATTGTATTTCTGCTTTCAGCTATTAGTTTCTATAAATGCTGAAAACCCATAAAACAGAAATCACTTAAGTCAAAGAGTACTGCAAGTGTTTCATAGCTTTAAAATTCAGGCCATTTTTACTTATAGATATTATTGGGGAGGAAAATGTCATGCAACATTTCTTTTTGGAGAAAGCAAAGTGTGGGCGTCACTTGAAAGATTATGTACATAGGAAAATTATAGATGACATAGGTGAATTCACATAGAATTCATATGGGTGGATTCTTTGCTGAAAATGTTTAGGTGAAAAAGGCTAGATATATTATTGTGTTTTTAAAAGATCATATTTTGGTATTGCATTTTGAATCAATCTTTCTTGTGTGTACAGCAGTTATTTTGTTTTAATGAATTCAAAAATATAATTTGTATCTTGTCAGATGAAACCCTTGGAAATAACTTGTTAAACTGAAACCGGTTTTAAAAGATTTTTTTTGCCTTTATACAAAAACTGAAAGAAGTTATTCATAAAGTTCTGTTTCATAATCTTAAGGCACAGAGGTTTGAAATTTTTGCTTGACTCTGGTTGGAAGTTTATCCTTCCTGTCCAGTTTTCTGGGATATCTGAAATAAGAGTCGAATTCTCAAGGTAGAAGACTTCCTGCTGTGCTTAGTTTATTCCTGATTCTTGCACAACTAGGAACAAAAAATGTGAAGAAATGAGCAGTGATGCTGTTATCTAAGCACAGCAGTTTGTGAAAATGGAGCGAGGGGGTTCTGCAGCAGAGGATTAGGCCTGGTTTTAACCTTATAAATGTTTGTATTTCCTGCCTAGAGGAGGGCTCTGGCTTCATGCTGCCCTGTAACCCAGGACTAGAATGATGTGGTGATTGTACCATAGGAGAATTTGAAAAGCCATCCCTTTGGGTTATACCGAGTGTATTTGCAGGGCTGCTGTACATTGTGGAGAAGTTCCCTTCTGCAGGCTGTGGGGGATGGTAAGGAGAACTGTACAAGAGCAGTGGGAATAATAACCCTGAAAGTCTCCTTACCTACAGCAAGCAAACTGGTGTGTGTGGTGTGCAGCACAGATGCCTTGTCAGCAAGAGGCAGGGCAGAGGGACAGCTGGACGTGTCTGGTGTGCAGGTGTTTCAGCTGGTATTCACACTGGCTACTGGCAAACAGATTTTTTTTTCCTTTAATTTTTTTTAAATTTCTTTTTTTGGTAGAGGAGGAAGAGACAGTGGGAGGTAAAGAAAGAAGAGGGATCACCCACAGTCATTTCCCAGAATGGAAGAAGAGAAAAGCAACACATCAGCTCAACTCCTGTTTACACATAGAACTGGCTCAACTTTCCTTTGCAAGTATAAATCAAATGGTACAGACTTGAGATGTTTTTCTCTCTCCTGTGAGGACAGCCTCTTCTTCTTTTTTTTGACTTATGAGGATTGTGTTAGTACTCCAAGAGTTCTGCATTGCAAGTTGTAAACTTGACTCTGGCCTTTTTCAACTGAAACCAACAATTTTCTCTTCAGTAGGTTTCTTTTTCCCTGGAAAGTCACATAGTGACTTGTGCCACTAAGAACTGCTTCAGCAACATAAAGGGATTACACATTCAGTAACTTTAGATCCTTCTTTGGGTGTGAGGAAAATATTTTCCAGATTTATCATGACTGCACCTGCTTTCTGTGACTGAAATGTGAAGGGCATGGAACTTGTTTGAATTCTGAAAATCTTGACAGTGATTTCTGAAGTGATTGACAGCTGGTAAAAGCTAGAGTAGCTCTTGAGATATTCTCACCTAAGTCAAGCTAAAGACCAACTCAGAGAAGTTGTAGGTGATCTGCAAGCTTAACTTCACTGTTCTGTGCTATTTGGGCTTTTGATAATGAGATCCTAGTATAAATTGCTGGGATCTGTCTGCATTCACATAACATAAATATTAGTTAAAACACATTTCTCATAATTTTTTGTTGTTGTTGTTGTTGGTTTGTTGCTTTTTCCTTTCCCCTCATGTAAATGTAGCAGTCAGGAATCGGGAACAATTCATCTGTATTGGACATGTGCCATTTAGTCCTACATCTGTTTTCTTACAGTAGCTAGTTTCAGATGCCTTGAAGGGCAGTATATAGCAATGTAAATTATTATTACTGTTATTGTATTTGCTACAGTACAGTATTACTGCCAGATGCCACTTGGGGCTTGCATCTCTCCTCATTTGGGATATGCATTATACTTAAATCTTGTCAACCATTTTTCAGTTTTGTCTAGGCTGCGTTGGAACCATCACTTAGAGTAGAGAAAATCATAATGTGCTTCTTCAGTTTGTTCCACTTTGGTTCCCATTCTAGCAGCATCATTTCCCATAGAACTTGGTTTTTTGCTCTTGAGTCAAAGGGCAGAGTTTTCTCATGATTCTCTTTTAGCTAGTCATAAGATCTGAATGATTTTGATCTTTTAGTTTATGGGAACGTTGACTTGCATGTCACTGGAAGCTAAGCTAAGATGCCTTTGCTTGCTGGAATTTTTGATACAGTTTTAGAATAGCAATTATGGTTAAGTTATTATGATAACAACCAGGGCTCTAGCCTGTTTCTTTATCCTTGATGCTTGCTTTCCTTCTCCACAGAGCTGCTCTATTCATATCCTACAGTGATTTGGGGAGCAAGTTTGCTGTAGCACACATTATTATATGCATCTTCTTGGACCAAACTAGAACTCATAATATGTAACATATAAGTCAGTGATGTCATTGTTTCAGAGAATGCCTTCAAAACAATTGGGAATTTTGCCTTTCACCAATCAATATGCTGATATATTTAGTCATGTGGACATTATTGTCTATCCTATAACTGCTTGGATTTCTGTAGGTTTTCAGGAGACAAATTATTTGGGTTTGATTTTTTGGTTCTCTCATAGAATATTCTTGAGAGTGTCACATTCTGGTTGATGTTTAATTTCTTCTTATTGGAATGTGTGTATGAATATTCCCTAAACAGACAAGTGATCTGTGCAGCCTAATTACTTCCCACTTCCAAACAATTTCAGATCTTTAGATGAAAGTCATTATGAAAGCTATTCTGTGGATTTTTCACCTAATTTAGAATTAGTTCTTCCAAATCTAGAATCAGTTGTTTCCATTGGGAAATGCTAGATGCAGACCCTGACATTATAATTTTCTCACATAACTTACTGCTTCTTTTTTTGCTTTGCCTTTTTAATATATATATTTTTGTTTGTTGCTTTCATTATCCTTTTTGGATGTAGACATTTATCTCCCCTATGGCAATTTGCCAAATGTATTCCACAGTCTCAGGACAGGATGATCACTTCATTTCCCCTATCTGTGCTTTTGAGGCTATTCTGCAATACATAAGACTAAAACTCTATCTGTTAGAAGTAGTTACAAACAGTCCTGTGAAAAAGTGTTCTGAGAATTCATCTTGAAGCTACTTAGCCCTTACTCTGTCTAAGAATACTGCAGCTGGGATGGAGTTTTGAACCTCAGAACATTGTCTGTTGCATTAATCTTCCTAATCAATACCCTCTTTCTCTGCCAGAAGGTGCCTCTGTGTCTTTCACGCCTGTCCAGGAGCTTATTCTCCCTTACATCAGGTCTAGCAGGTCGTGCTGCTGCCAGGGTGTCAGCTCATCCAGCATCACTCATTTCTCAGTGATGTGACAGGATTTTTCCATTGGAGCAGCTCACTGAACTGGTTCAACCAGGGCCCTCGGGATCTTGGCTTCCAAATGGAGCTGGAGAGAGGGAGAGAGCATTCAGCTCACGGGCTGGGGGCAGGGGGAGCAGGATTTCCCCTTTTGGCAGCCACCTGCAGCTAGACCAGATTATGTATAATGTCAGGCCACATTCTTAAACAACTCACAGTGTTTCTGATCTAGTGAGACCGGAGTGTTTGATGTGCTTAGTGGAGATTTGACTTTTCAAATAGGTCTGGCAGCAAGTACTAAAAAGCAGGTGTCCTCCAGATTGGTCTATGACTTACATAGCCAAGAGAAGGCTTCACAGAAGGGCAGCTACTAGAAAAAAAACAATCATAAAACAAATAAGAGACCATTAGTTTAAATGGGCAAAAGTCCACAAAGGAAAGGACCCGGCAGCTGACACCAATATTATTACTGGCTGAAAAGAGATTTGAACTTTTTTGGCAACAACAAATGTCAGAGAATTGGATTCGAACAGGTGAAATTTATTATAACCTTTGGACATAAATAGTCTCAGAAGATCAGTGTGGGTGTTCAAATAATGAGAACTATCTGCAGCAATGGGTAAAGAAGAGAATCAGAGTATATAAAAATGTCATTGCAAGAAAGTACAGGGAAGAAGTGAGTTTTCCTAAGAATATGAGTCACAGAAAATCCGTGAGAATTGGGTGCCTTCTTTTGTCTTCTGAAAAGCCTCCAGCCGCGCTCCCTGAAATGACACTACTGAGGAAATGAGATCTTTCTCAGATCTTCTCAATTCAAACCTGTTCAAAGCGCAGGAAAGTCACGTATTTCAGGGCCTTCAGGAAGGTGGAGGAGGACAACTACCAAAGCAGTAAAGATTTTAAGGAAGAGAGATCTTGATGTTGTGCTCAATAAATACAAACCTTGGGTTTACAGCATTGATGGCAAACTGTCAGCTGAGACTTTAAAATTACATTTTCTCTGTCTAAAAACTGAAGAAAACAATGGCACATTTTTTAAGAGCAGGATTTCACTTATTTCACTTTTTTCTTTTCCTATCCTTCAGTAAAATGTGTCAAGCATAAACTGTGCTCATCCTTTTGTTCAAAATGCAATGTATCAAGTCAGTTTCTACATGCAGCATTGTATGCATTGCACTTGATGTGTTATCAAACAATCTCTGTTCCCAGTACTAACAAAAATGTTTGAAAATTAATGTGTTTGGTAATGTAGATTCATATATTGGATAGAGTAAGTTATTAGACTAAATATATTATATTTCAGCTGGGCAGAATTTAGTTTCTGTTCTCAAGAAAATACGGTGTGCAGCTGTTTTTTAATCTGCTTTCTATGTTGACATGTGTACTAATACATTTTCTTGTTCTGCCTTAGGACAGCACTGGGGATAAATTAGTCTATCTGAATAGACAATTTCCTATTAAAATACTTGAATAAACATAGGAGAAGCTAGCACATATGCAGGCACCAGGCACCTAGGTACTGATATTTACATAGGCTTAGTCACTCAGAGTTTGTAATTTTTTTTCTTTTCCTTTTTGAGTGGAAGAAATATTATATCATCTGCTTTTGAAATAGTGATGTGGTTTATTTCTTTTTTCAGTTTGAGGGAGTTAATTGTTCAGGATTGGGAGTGTTGGATGTTTTTGTGCTTGGTTTTTTTGTTGTTGTTGTTGTTGGCATTTTTTTTTTTTTACTGTGGGATGCTCAAACACTGGCACACATTGCCCTGTGAGGTTATGGAGTCTCTGCCCTTGGATATACCTAAAAACCCAACTAGACATGGTCCTGGGCAACCTGCTCTAGGCTGAGCAGGAAGTCCTCCGGAGATCCCTTCCAACCTCAGGAATTCTGTGGCTTTTAACTGGAGACTTACTTGTATTCTTTTTTTTTTTTTTTTTAGCTGGGTGTTTTTTCTAGCACAGAGAGAAAAATAAGTCAAGCAAGGTAGAATTTTTTAAAGAGGTTTAAAAACTGAGAAATGGCAGAAAGAAATGCAAGTGAACAATGTGCATCCTGCCAAGCTGATGGTTGATGGGCTGAGGAGCAGTGAGAGCTTGGAAGGGCAAAAGCACATCTGGCAAAGCTGGTCTTTCCAGAATGGTGAAAAGGTATAAAAGCTCTTCATAATGAACTAAGTATGAAGCAGTAATATTTTTGGTTAGTTTTTTATTTAACTTTCTCTGTGATTTTAGATTATTCAAGGACATTTCTTTCAACAACATCTGGTTTTCTCAGTTTTACCAAAGAGTGAGTCTTGTTTTTCTGAAAAGCTGGAAATGCTACTTATTGCACATGGATTACTGATCTTTCCAAAGCTGCTCACAGCTGACACGTACAGATCCCTTGAGTGAGTCATAAAGCCCAGTCAGCTGTATCTTTTTCTTGTTCCTAGGTGAGATTTAGTGGATACTCACTTTGTGGACTTTGAAAGCTGGCCAGGAGCTTTGACAAAAAAACAACCTGAATGTTGCTGCTAAAAAAAAAAACAACAAACCACCCAAAAAAGCAACATTGGAAATTTGCTTTTTCATAATCCAAACTGCATTCTGTGCTGCAAGCAGGTGAAATTAAGTTTTCAGGAAAGCCCTTCCACTAATATATGGTGAGATTTGTGATGGATAGAAGATTGCCTTTTGAAATAACATTGTATTGGCATGACAAAGCCCTTAAATTTTTTGTTCTTTAGGATGAGTAGAATTTGCTTTGGAAGAAGTCTTATAACCCTCCCTTAAGGAATCTGTGGGTCATGTGAGCCTGAGTTGTCTTGGACAGCCTGACTCTTCTCTTTCTCCTTTTCATGTCTGTAAATGTGATACCATGGGTTTAGTCGGAAGCTTCTTTAAAGATGGATGTTTTCCTCCATGGTAGAGTAGGAAGTTGGGTAAGCCAGTTAAAGAAAGCACAGTTCATATACCTGCCAAGGGTGTGAATTTCTTCTCCTCTCAGCACATTTTATTTTTTTTAGAGCAACTGGATGGACTCTGTGTTGCTTGCCAGTGGTGAGGAACTTAGTCTCTGTGTGAATTTCCTAATGGTAACAGTGTTTTTGACAGGCTACAGTTCAGATGGTCTCTGTTTTGAAACCTTTTATTCTATGCTATTATCATGCACTGTATTTTTCTCTTTTGTTTGAGCTCCAAATTTACTTGTAAGTTTTTTACACTTCAGAAAAATGATCAAAGATTGAAAGGTAAATGCTTAGAATTAGGGACTGCATTCTGCAGTTGGCAGAGCTTTGTGTCTTTGAACTATTAAAATTACACTAGTTCTGATTCTTACTTAGAGAAGTAATCCATGTTTTTAAAAGGTTGGGAATTTACAAGCGAAGTTCATAACAGTAGTTGATGTCGATGAGAATTACTCAATAAGCAAAATTTTAGATATGAGATATTTTAGATATTATGCCTCTGCTACACCAGTGCATTCAAAATCTTTGTTGTTCTTTGAAAATGCCATTTAATAACTGTCAGGGTGTCACCTACACATACTAGTAGTTTCTGGATGCCAAATACTTTTTCAGAATAAACATGCAGGAGATGGCCAAAGGCTCAAGGTCAAGTGCAAAGTAGGACAGGAGAGGCAGGACATCATTTTCAAGTGCCTCTTGCTAAAATAACCAGAGAAGACAGTAAGCCATTCATAAGGATTAAGGCTAATGGGTGAAAGTAAATTGTTTTAATTAGGTTTCTGAGTTTTAATCCAAAACAAAACTTGCAAGAGGCATATTGTAGATACCAGCATTTGATCCTGCCCTATTAAATACATTTTCAGCATCTCAAGAAAAAGCAGCAATGGGATCGTCATCATCTCTCACCTCTCATAATATCTGTAGCACTCTTCTTAAACTATCAGCTGCCTCCCTGCCTGGCATGAAACTGCCTTGATCTTGATTTACCATGGTGGTAATGCTTTTGTTTAGTCTCGTGGTTAGCCATTTAGTAAATATTTTTAAGATTACATTTAACAAAGATACAGAATGGTAGTCCTTACATTTCCTAAGACTTTATCAGGTTTCAGAGCACACAGATTCTCCTTCACTTTTCATTGATAATGGTATTGCACCTTTACCTGGTTTTGTGCAAGGCATTTTGGAGGCACTGTTTTGGGTTAATGTAGGATTTCTGACATATATCCCCTGCTGTCACCCACCCTGATCAGTCCAATTGGCAGACTCCAATTATTGTGCCATTTTATTCAATATATACAAGTACAGATGCATAATCCATTCCATTCAGTGGCACACATATTGCAGTGCCAATCTGCAGGGCAGCAGATTGCAGTGCCCCAGTGGAGCTTAGAGAGAGGCAGGGAATAGCCATAAAATTTGGAAGAGTAGGAAAGAGAAACATGTAATTCTTTAAGCACTTTCTATAGTGGTCCTAAATGTGATATAGGCAAAGAACAGAACTTATCTCTCCCTTCTGGTATTGCCAAGGAACTCTTCATGAGCCTAAAAAACATGTGAATGATGTGGACAGGGACATGAGTTTAGTACTTTTCCATACCTGGGATTGTCCAATAGCTAAAAAGCAACTGAAGCTTTCATCAAGTGTCCAGAAAAAACCCAAGGATGAATTTATCTGCTTATGTTCTCTTCCTGTATATCATTATTCAGTGGCACTTGGATTAGTCTTGTTTGCAATCAGTTCTTCCACATTTAGACCAACTCCAAATGTGCATATCCTCAGTATGATAAAAATTCAGCTGAAGAAACTTTAATTGAGTAGTGAAAATTCTGAAAATATTCAATGACTTTTTTTTCATGGAAGAGCCATTGCTTCTTCTAGGTCAAGTGGATGCAAGAAATGATAGACTTATTTGAACCCTACATTAACGAATTCTAGTTTGTAACTGCTCTAAAAAGTTCTGTGATATTTTATTGTGTAATCAATAGCCCAGGCATCTAAAATTTTTATATAATTTAGCAGCATTTTACATCTTAAAGCCTTTAATAGAGCTCAGTCACTTGTAATGCATCTCACTGTCTGATTGGGTGGGACATACAGGAGCTAAATATCCATCCACTGAACAAGAGAAACATGAAATATTTTTCAAGTTTGGAGGGACACTAATGAAAATTGTGGATGTAGTCCTTTAATCTTTATCGAGACTTTATTTTGAAATAGGATTCCTCAAAATAGGATGAATTAAAACTTAGCAAATACATTCTTACTGGAAATACCCCTCATTACTTATTCCTAGTGGTTTTGAAAGCATTAAACCCTTTACCTCTGAGAAAACATTTGCTTTTAGAGTAATTCCTTATCTTTCAGCAGTATTCAAAGAAACTGGGTGGGACAATGTACTATAATATTGAATAAGAAGGAGCTAAAGGAAAGCTTCCTTCATTTTCTTGCTTTCCTTGCCAGCCTGCACTGCAGCTCCAACCTTTTCCTTGGCAGGAAGGAGAAAATAAGAAAAAAAGCAGTGGATTCATCAGCATAACTTCCTCTGTTCCTTAAAGTTTAGCCACTGGTCTAATCTTTGAAAGTTTTTCCTGGCTTGCATTGACTTGCTGCTCAGACAATGAGCACTTTTTTAACCTGTCAGGAGCTGAATTGCTTGGCCTGCCATCGGGCTGACAGTGTGCCACTGGTTCTGAGACTACTCTGTTCCTGAGATGCAGCGCTGACACAAATCTGTACAAGGGCTGATTCTGTGAGTGCCCCAATGGAATCCCCTTCAACCGCTGTCTACTTAGCAAGGTTCAGTGAATACTCAAGGGGAGACTCCTTGGCAATGGATTTTGCCTTTTGCAGGAATTCTGTGTTGGAATTTTTAATATAGGATGGCTCTGTTCAGCTGTGTGCTCTTTAAAAAAAAAAAAAAAAATCACTCAGCTCGCAGTTAAAGTTCTGTTTATGTTTCTGCAGTGTTTAAAGTTGTTCCTTATCTGTTGCCTCTTTATCATTCATAGGTCTGAGGGAGATGGAAAAGACCTGCCAGGTTTCAGGGAGGGAGGCAGGCAACCAGAAACAAAGACAAAGGTAAGCTTGGTCCTCAGGAACAAATAACACAGTAAAGAATGACATTTCCTTATTATACTATTTACCCACAATAAATGTGCCCCCTACTGCAGTATTTTCAACCAGAAGTGCATGTGTATATATATATATGTATACACACCCCTGCATATGTGTCTGTGTAAATACAGGCTTCATGACTGCTGAAAGTCTGAAACCTGAAGGACTGGAGCTGTATTGATGTGGTTTCAGAGGTTGAATGTCACCCACCTGTACCTGCACTGCGGATATTTCACACCACCACACCAAAGCACACGTAATTCACTGCGGTGTTTGCCAGCTGACATCACACACACAGACTGCCTCAAGCACTGTCACACGGGCTGCCCCTGCACCAGGCAGTGACAGGGGTGTCTCAAGTGACCTACATGATAATTCTGTGCATTATTTGCTTTGCATTAAGCTTGGTGGCTCCAACTAGCATCTGGTTCTCGTTGTGTTTAGCATTTTTTCCAAACACATAGGCAAATCTGTAGTCTGAAAATTTTATCTAACAGTATTTGGGGTTTCTTCTCATGTTTATATGTACTTTTCTGGGGGCTTGCAGGGGGCTTTTCACCTCTCATTTGATCTTTCAAGAACAATATTTTATCATATCTATACTAGGACTGAAAACATCACTTTTCCAAAAGGTGAGGCTGTTTAGATATTTCCCTTGCACTTACTGCTTAATTTCTTATTTCCCTGCTAACTAGTTGTTTCTTTAAATACCGTGCTGTAAAGGAAGGTTGGGCTTCTAAGTCTGATTTAACTTTTTATCCTTGATAGCTTTCATTTCCCAGTACATGGTAACTTGCAAGATTGGATCCGTGCTGTAGAATTAGCACAAAAAACTCTATGAGATTTTCTGGGCACAATTGTGAAAACTGTTCAGTATATCCTGTTTTCTAAATGTCAGCTTTTTTCTTTTTTTTTTTTTTTTTTTTCTCTTTCATAGTGGGTGGGCTGACTAAACAGAGACTTTTTTACATGGTACTTTGCTGTTTTCTAAACAGAGCAGCTATGTATGCTATCTAGTTTATATACAGCTTCTTTTTTTTTTTTTTTTAAAGCAGGGTACCCTTATAAATATGTTGGATTTAAAAGAAGCTAGTCCTACAGAAAGTGCTTTGTTTCCAGTATCTAAAACGTCTCTTGATATTTTTTTCTTCATATTTTATTCGTTGCTTTGCTGTGTGCCACTTTCTGTGTGTTTTGAAGTAATTATGCATAGGTCCTACAATACAATAAGGCCAATGTTTGCAAGAGTTTTTGTTCTGATACATAGTATGGAATGGAGCTAATCAAAACCTAAGTGTGGGCTTTGCACTCACTGCAGCCTCTAAAATACATAATTGACATTATTTTGGGCCATATGACAGCATTTGGCTTTAAAGCATTAATAAAAGACCATTCCAAATTAGGAAAATTAAAACAAAGAGCTATTCTAAAAGAAATAATTAATATTCTTAAAATATATCAACGCACAAATACATCTCGGATAACTCTACCCCTTTTGGACTTGCTGGAGAGTCAAAGGAAGGCACACTTTTGCTGATATTAGTGCCTCTACATGGACCACATACAAAATTATTATCTTAAGTAAGCTGTGTAATCCTGCAGGCAGCATATCAGACCAGGTCTGAGGTATTGCATGGCAGAATTCAGTGTGAAATTAAAGGCTCTTCTGAGCAAAACTGGTTCCCAGCCAGGGCAGCCCTCATAAGCACTAGGGGAAGTCACCTGAAAGTTGCCACTGGGGATGTTGCCCAATCTTTTTTCACTCTTAATCTGAAAACAGATTTCTCTGGATCTGTTGGGACCAGGTCTGTGTGTACCAAGAGCTGATAAAGTGTGCTGAACACTCTTCCTACAGCTCTGCCAATGTAGCTCTATCTTTATTTCCATGCTACTCTTTTTCTTTGTAGTTTCTTCTGGTTTGATTTCCTTTTCTTGACTATTTCTTGCCTTTTTTAGTATTCTGTCCGTTCCTGGCAATGCTGAACTCCTTTTTCTAGACTTCAGCCGTGCCACTATCCACATAAAGGTTCTTGACTATGATACTTGATTTGATAATGCCTGTGAGTGACATCTTAGAGTGAGAGCAGTGATAACCAAGCAGATAGCCAGTTAAAAAATTCAGCTTAGGTTTCCTTTGGAAATGATTGCTTGGGGCTGCATCAGCTTTCTGTTTTGTTGTATAGTACATTGCTATTTCTGTGTTTTAGAAAGTGTTTTGTGTGGATGTGCACTACTCCTAGTTTAAACCCGGTCTTGATCCTATGACTGTGTGAGTGTTCTGGCCTTGATCCCAAGTAACAGTTAACAGGAGCACAAAGAGTTTCTGTGGGTTAATGGTACGAGTTTCATATTGAACGTTCTCTTTCTTTGATGGAGAAGTGTTTATCCAGAAAGACGCTTTGGAGAGAATTTTTTTTTATTCAGTATGACTCAGTTTGATCAGTCATTTTTGTTGGGGAGGTGATCTTTGATGCTTTGGTTATTTGCACTACCACAGAAGTATTCCTGGGGAGTGATTGAATTTTAAAGGAGAGCAAAATGCAGCCTGTTACATTTGCTTCCCGGGTTCCACTGCCCACAAAACAGCATCACTCCGTGGGGAAGTAGGAGGTTCTAGCATTCCTTGGGATGTGTGGGAAATGGCGTGTGTGTTTATATGGCCATGGTTTCACCTTACACAGGGACCACCAGGTTTTAATGACACACTTGGCCACAGGAGGTTCAAGCCACTGACCACTGTGTTTATTCCAATGAGCCAGCCCGTTGGCACTGGGAAATCTTTTACCCCAGTTTACACCACGACATAAAAATAAGACAACACATTTCTTGTCTATAGTCACATTTTCCGATATTGGCACTGGAGATTCCTAGGGAAGGCTTCTTTTTAAAACTTTTTTTTTCCTCCCATGTACTACCTGTTAAGGGCAAATACTGTGGAGGGTGTTTTTGTCAGAAGGATGTAGGACAGCGTCAGTGTGCAGAAAATGAATTTAGGCAGCACATCTTTCAAGAAAATTCTAGAGTGTGAGGTGAAAACAGTCCAGCTCCCCATGATGTCCTGTTTCTAATGAATGCTTTGTTCCATATCAGATTCTTGCTTTTCAAAGTAAATAAATTTGGGTGCTGGAATTTTCTTCAGAAACCTCATGTTTGTTAATAGTGTTTAGAGGGGAGGGAATGGCAACAAAACTTTTATTCAAACTGAATTATTAATTTTAAAATATTCTTCATTAATTTTTTTCAAATCCATTCTTAAAATAACTGGGGAGGAAGAGGAAAGTCAGATGTCCCAGCAATTTCAGGCAGATTCTTCTGTTTACGAAGAATATATGTCCCCTCTGGTATTGATGAATAATGAAAGGCTGTTACCTATTGATGTATTGATGACTGACAAAATTCTGATGTAAAGGAGGGATTAGATGGAGGTAAATTATGTAGGGCTAGTAATGAAATCCTGTGTTATTAAAGTGTTGCAGAAAATGTTCTTATGGAATTTAAGTCTGGATATGTCTTGAACTAGAATTATAAAGCTTAATCTGTTCTTGATTAAGTCAACTAACTGAAATATCTAGTCGGAGGCATATGTATATTTGTTATTGAAGTCAACCCTGAAAACTTGTTGTGGGATTGGTGAAAGCCTGGTTGTCTTTGGTTTGGACCTTTTAACCATGCTTACCACAAGCCACCTAAAATATAAAGAGCCTCCTTTTTACTCGGGCCTTTTCTGATGTTAAAAAATATGGACTGTTTGGCAGGGTGACATGATGGAAGTGCCCTCCTACTCTCCTAAATTGTGGAGTAATGGCAAGATTCATTTAAATGCTTCACAAGCTGTTATTCATAATTACTTGTTTTAAAAGGTTTGAAAGGTTTGCCTTTCCAGGCTCTGGTTGTTTTAGACATTTCCACAGTGGTGAGGCTTTAGTTTTTATAGTGTGTTATCGAGTTTGCTTCTCTTCACTATCATTCTTCCTCACTTGTGTTTTGACCGCTAAGAATACATTCTGCCTACATGCTGCATGTATTTATTTTCTCTTTCTCAGTGTATCACCAACAATGATTGAAAGATGGGCTGCATCAAAAACATAGAAGCATTCACTGAAGTTTTTCTACTGACAAGAAACTTTTTTTTTTTTACCTTTATTGACTCCCTCCTATCTGGAATTCTGCCGTGCTAGAAAAATGAGAGAGCTTAGGACATCTGCACCTACATTTTGTAGCACAAATCAAATCGATAAGTTATTAGGCAGTCTCCAGTCCCACTAGTTGCATTAAATAATGAGACATTTCTTGAGAAGTGCAGTGAGGATTAATTACCGTTTGGTATATTGAACTTGTGAAGTATAAAGGCCCTAATTCAACACTATTTAAGCATGTGACCAGCTTCAAGCACATCTGCTTTACTTCCATAGGAATCAGTGGAATTTAACCATGTGCCTAAAGTTAAACCTGTACTAAATCACTTTTCTGAGTACAAACAAACTGTAATTTAGAGCTTATAAAAGCTATCTTTTCCTCTGAGTTCTACAGAGCAATTTCTAATCAGACTGAAGATAAGAAGCTCTCTCTTTTTTAGAAGTAATGTTCCATTTTCTTTTCAAAATAGCTTTAGTTTATTTTGATCAATACACTAACTTCAATGCCCATGTGTTCTCACGGGAAAAGTCTTCCATCTAATAAAAAAATTAATAACTATTTGAAAAGCAATAGAGTGAGTCATAAAGCTTGTCCAAAACCATCACAGATTCTCATTTGTGTGCAAGGAAGTGTTTCAGATTATACCAAAAAAAATTATCAAAGGGAGACTATCAGAAAAGTGCCTTGTGATTCATACTCAGATACTGGCATTCAAAAGAAGTAATCTGATCACTGGTTAAATAAAAATGCAATTTTTACAAAATCTTTTATTAGCTGTAATTTTTATTAGCTCCTGCTCTTTGGTCCAAAAAGACTTTGAGACCTGAGTCATTAATCTGTGGTACCAATGATATTCAGTATGTACTCAATCCTTTAAATATTCATATTTTATGAATAGTTGTCGTGCAGAACTCTGGACGATTACTCAGAAGAGATAACAGCAATACCTGACAGACTGATGGCAGTATAACTCCTGCACAGTAAAAAGTCTTCTGAGATCAGTGCTATTGTCAGAAACCTGTTTTGGTGAAAGCAAAGGTGGAAAATTTTATAAGGGAGACAGTCAAGTCTAACTCTCAGAGTGAGCTACATCCTGTCTTTCTATTTTTCAATAACTATTTTACCAAGAACTGGCAAAATCATCTGAGCCTAATTCCACTATCTAGGAATTGCAAAGATTTGGTGAGCAGTTGGAATCTCTGATATCCCAAGACTTTGCAGGCTTTAATAAATGCCTACAAGTAGTAGAAATTTCTGCAACAGCAAACACAGCATTTCTTTTCTCCAGATGTTAGTCCATCCCAACAAAATGGGAAATCTGGAAATGATCAATCTTCTTTGTAAGAACTCTAGTAAACACATAGCAGCTTCATTTCCAGATGGTGAAATCCACGTGCACCAGGCTTTCCACCAGGCACTCAGATTCACCTGAATGAGGCTCTGTGTGTGCTCACTCCGTCGCTTTCCTGCTCCTGCACACATCCCCCCTTCCCTTCTGTGTCTGTTCAAAGAAGGCCTTCCTTACTTGCAGTCAGCCATACACTCAAAATGTGAACTCATTGACCATCATCTTGTCTCATGTGTTACCTGTAATATTATGCACGTGATGAATTGTGGCCTAAGAGTTAGCTCTGTTGTGCAGCTGAGACAGTGACATCTAATTCGAGTAGTCATTTTTAGCCCCAAAATCCCTTTGTTCCTCTTGCTTTTTCCAGTCATTACTACTTAAACATCTGCAGTGGTTACCTGCACAATGACACATAGAATAACCAAGGAGAACAGGAATAGTGGATTATAGATTTGCTCATATCTGGCACAGCCCCAAAAATCTATAAGGACAGGGAAATATGTTGGAAGTGGAGAGAGCAAAAGGGATTAGAAACTACTTCTAAAAAGGATGTTCCACCTTTTATCTATGCTCTGAAAGTTGACTGCATTAGATAATGGTGTTTAATTAGAAACTAAATTAAGAAGCATTTAAGTAATATGTTTTAAATATCATCTGAAGTCTACTACCAGTAACAACACTCATTTAAAATTCTTCATTTATGTTAACTATTAGTTTAATGCCCTTGAAAAAATCAATTGCACTTTAAAGTACTTTTTCATTCCTGATGTGTGGTATAAACTGGCCAATGAGGTTGTTCCTGTCCAACAGAGTTATCAGTCTATACAGACCAGCTACAAAGAGCAGAGAAAGTATAATTATCCCCATTTTGCAGCTGGGCAAACCTGAATTCACACATGTGAAAGCTCTGTCTAGAATGAGAAACTGGGGTGAGTTTAACAGGTTCATTGGCTAGCACATTTTAATAAAATCTGGTTTTAGTCACCAGGATGTACACAGAGATTAGTATTTAAAAACAGGCTGTTATATATATAGTTACTATTTTGTGGAGAAGTGGTGGCTTCTATTTTTCTTAGAGCTGCAATTTACTGTCACTGCAGTATGAGTGTTTTCAGCTAGTACTGGCATATTTGTCTGTATTGTTAATTACACAAAATGCTGGTTTTTGCAGCTGAGATTTTTATAAGAGCATATATTCTGTGTCTACATTTGAACAATCCTTTGACCAATGGGAATATGCTAGAAAAAGGATGAAAATTATAGCACAGCTGCTCAATTTAATATAGAGTGTTTAATTTAGTTAACAGGTGATCTGTATATGTCAAAAAAATGAAACTAAAGGAATTTGCCCGATACTTTTATTTCACTGGTTAGAGGAGTTTAACAGATGCACTTATTATTTAGGAATGTTGTCTGTTATACTCAAGAGATTATTGAGAGATAAACAGTTAAAAAATCCTGAAGCACCTGAACAACTTAAAAAAAAAATTATGTGTAACCTTGGTTCTTTAGTGCAACAAAAGGACTTAGGAGCCTGTTTTCTGTTGGTTTTTAAAGAGTTCTCTGGTCATAAATGCCCATGATTTTTTAAAATAGGGACTCTACAGAAGGATTTACTAATAGCTCCCAGAAGAGAAGACACTAAGTTGCAGTTGTGATGGTTTTTTCCAGATTAGAATTCATCTGTCACATAGCTGTTCACAACTTGCTGGGAAAGTTTCTTGTCCTCTTGGTTAAGGAGCTGTCTTCTTCCAAATGTAGTTTTGATGAAAAGTCTTCAGTTGAAATAACTCTTCAAGTGGCCATACCCAAATCTGTGAAGTATTTTGGATGTGACTGTCAAGGCCTTTCATTTGTCTTTTTTCAACAGAAAGCCAGTGAACAGAGAAGCATACTGGGTGAGGCTTCAGATATGTTTTTATACATATCTGAACGCAGCAGCTTCAGTGACAACAGCTGAGATCGGTGCCTGAGAATTTTGCCCTCTCCCCATGCATTTTGTCTTCAGATCAAAGATCTGAAGATCCTGTAGCAAAAACAAAAAAAAAGGGGGAGGATCATATAATGTACAAAGGAGAAATTGGGGAATAAAGGATTTTCTAAAGGCCATAAAGAAGTGAGGGAAGATATTCTATCCCTCACAGAAGTGATTTTCCAACAGCAAAGTTTCAGTGCATCAGTGGGCAGCCAACAGAGGAGTTTCTAACACTGAACATTTTTCATCTACGTCCGTTTTTCAGACTAACACATGATGAAATCATTAGTCCCAGTGGATCAATGGGTATGTTGCCACTGATTTAAGTGGAACCAAGTTTTCTATCTGGAACTGTTAGTCTTGACCCAGCTTTACAAATAGAAGTGTCTGCTTTAACAAAAAATTGGGTTGCTTACTCAAACATTCTCTTTTCCTTCCTGCACATTAGGACAACTTATTGATTTGTACAGAATAGGTAATTACAGCCAGCCAGTTGCACTGATAGATAATTCAGTTTTTAATGGCCTGAAGCCTCTTGGTAAAACAGCCTCAGTCAGAAAGTTGCAGAATCATGAAGGAACTTTTGGTCAGGTTATACTTTCACTAGTGGTTTATTTTCTGCTTGGTGGAACACAACAGTAAGTCTAGGGTAAGGAAGGAGTTTGTTGGTTTTTTTTTTAAGTAAAAAATAGAACAAGTCAATAATATAATGGAATAAGTAATGCTTTCCTTCAATACGTCTGTCAAATGAAATGAGTGATACTTTACCGGCAGTTTAGATGAGTAACTGCTAGGACAGGATCAGTGTCTTGTGCTTTAAAAATAAACTTCTTTGCTCTGAGTCAACATCTGTTTTGCCTTGGCCTTCATTTAGCAGCAGGAGACCATTATCCTGTGATGACTTTCTATTCCACTGACATCTCATCTGGTGCACCGATATTCTCAGTATTTTACTCCCCTGCTGTGCCCCTTCCCCTCAGCCACACACACACAAACACTCTTTATCTCAGCCTGTAGAATGCTGTGTTCTGCTGTTTCCCTCAATAGGAGATTGCACGTAATGTAATCAATCAGTTGCTTCTACCACGAAGGAAAAGTGTGTCCTTCCAATTAACTTCTTACATCCCAATAACACAAGCAACTTGGATAGGTGCCTAAAATCAGGAACATTTATCTAAACTGCCCTGACATTCAGAATCTAAGGTGGGGGACAAGACCATCTGAGAAAGCAGTCTCACAAAAGTTCTGGCCTTTCAGATCTGGTCTGGTTATTGCTAGGGCTAGGAAAATGGAAAATAATTATGGAATAAACCAACTAAATTTTTACAAAGACTTTGCTTGTTTTGGTTTTGGGGCAAATATTTGGAATCACACTGATTTCCCCAGACTTACATGAGATAAAATATTATTCAGAGTCACTAAATCTGTTAAGTTTATTGTTTTGGGACAGTTAATTCCTAATGCTATGTCAGTTACTGTAAGAGAATACATCAAAGTGGGAATTTCTTTGTTTGATGCAGCAGGTTTTTTTTCTCCAGAAAGGAAAAGAGAAGAACATAAAATCCAAATGTAGCAATGCTTGTATTGGAGCACTCCAGAGGTCTATTTAACCCAAGATGTCAACAAGAAGATGCTAAGGGTTGTGTGATTCTACAGCTTTCCTGCTTTTATGATGGTGCAAGGACTAGATGAACCCTGGGGGCAGGGCAGGGAGGGAAATGGCTGTTATGGTTTGCAGAGCTTCTGGAAGCACTCAGTGCCTAATGGGGTGAGAAGTTTCCTCCTCCTGTGTCTTTTTCCCTGTCTCCTGCACAGCCATGCACGTCCACACATGCACATAATGGAGGACCATTGTGTGATGGGAACATGGGCATGCTTTTCTTTAAGTTGGTTTTTAGGATGCACCCAGAAAGCCCTCTGGATGAGTCAATCAAATTCATCCTATTTCCCTGTATGTCCTTTTGAAATGCCTGCCTTGAGTACCAAAGCCAAAACCTATCCTTCAGTATTATTATTTTAAATCTAAGTAGGACTAAAAGAGGATGTGTTATATGATGGGTTTACAGGCATGGTTTGAACCTGTCACCAGCAGCAAATTACATCTCTCACATTAAAATATAACCTCCTCAGTACTGTTTATTATACCTGAGTGTAAGCTGATTGTGATGGACCATGATTGTCAACTGATGCAGGGGAGCAAGACAAAGATGGCTTTGTTCAGTTTTCTTTTTTCTGCGAGAAGTTTAAGCTAATGTGTCTGTATGTGGCCAACTGAAAACCTCCTCCATTTACTTTTCTCAATGTGAAAGTATGATCTGTACATTTTCTTTTCTATCATACTGTCTTTAAGGAATGACTGTGGGAACTTGCAAGATAAAGCTGCTGTTGCTGCCTACTGCTTCAGATTATATAGTGCACGCTGCAGAACCACTGTGTGTATTTTTCTTGTTCATGGGTTGTTTCACTGCCTCATACCTAAACAGCTAGAATGAACTGGCATTCAGGGTTAGTAACTTATTCTAGGTGAAGTTAACCTGCAAGTCGTCACAGTAATTTGGCCTAGTTTCCTTTGAAACAGCATTTTCCTAGTTCAGGATTTGACTGTATTGTAGATTCCTACATTTCATCTACTCCCAATTGTAGTTGATGTTTTTGTGAAGGCAATTAAGATGAGAAAGGGGGAAAAGAGTACAGACTTTGTCACAAATGTGTCCTGGATTTGTTTGAAATGTTTTCAGAAATGGTATTTTCATCTTGTACTTGAATAATTTGTAGTTCAGAATGTTTGCAGTCATGTCATGGTGCATATTCTGCCACATGAGATGACCACATCAGGAGGAAGATCACCTTATATCATCCTCTTTTATGCTCCACCTTGGGGTAGGTGTACATGGTATCTCTTGAGATACAGGAAAAATTGTTGGAAAGTGCTAATTTGTATTTGAAGACAACTGAAACAATTGAATCAAAGACAATGTTAGAACTCCATGTGGAAAGCCCTAATTTTTGAATAATTTACAGAACATCCCAATCAAAGTATTATTTCTGTTAGTTCTCACTTCTTTACCACGAGAAGAAAACAGAGTTATGTCACAGTGGGAAAAGGATACTCGTATTTTGGGCTATTTCCATGTTGTCTTGCAGTTCATTGCCATGTTGAAGAGTACATTTTCTGAGCTTAACCTACACCTTTCAAAGAGATGAGCCCCTTGAATTCAGCTTGGGATGAGGTTCTAATACTTACTGCCCAGTCATCTGATTCATAGGGCTCCCAGCTTTGCACCTCTGCTGGAGTTTTCCATACAGATACAGTTTGAAGCATTGGTAAAGTATGTGTAGCAAGTATTTGATTCAGGACACAGCAAAGAATTGCGCAAGTAGATCTAATGCATGTGAGAAGCAACTTTCTACCCTCAAATATTTATGTGCTAGCTTATTTCATGAAGTACATGAGTTTGTTCTGTTCTTAAAGAAAAGTAAGATTTAATAGAATTTTGATATATATTCAGTATCCACAGATTTGTCTAATCTTGTCCTTTCTTGAATTCCCTGAGAATGTAGTTATTTCTAATTAACGTGTTGCTTTTTAAGGAGGAGGACATCTTGAAAAACTTCAGCAAGCTTTTTTTCTTTAAACTTGGGATGGGACAACCAGTGTAGGAAATGTTAAAAAATGCTGAATCTGTGAATCCTTAATTTTAATATACGTCTCCATAGAAAAGGTATCATTATGGAGGACACAGTTCAAGAAATCAGGCCAGTAAGGTTCAGGGTCCCGTAGCCATAGCCTTGTCAGATGTGTTTCAGTAGCTCTGTTAAAGCCTTTGACCTTGATTTTGGGAATGAGGCAAACCTTGCCAAGACAGTAAATCACTGGGTGCCCATTATCATTCTTTGAATGCTCCAATGAGGCTACATTGCTCTCCCAACAGGTAGTAACCCTGCAAGTGTGGAAGGTGAGATAGTCATCAATATTCACAAACTTGCAGGCTTTCCTGACATGCTTTATAAACATAGTCACAGGCATCCTATCTGTTTTAGAACTGTAACTTCCAGTCACAGACTTTAAAGGTATTATTGTGTGTTTAATTCTATGTAATAGTCTCAAAAATATTAATGGAGAAATTTTCTTCTCTCTGCAACTGCAAGTAATTTTCATTATTTAGAGTGTGAATGGTGAGGTAAACCAAATACCACCTAAAGCACTTTGTGGTTTTATTCAAATGGCTGTTTGTAAATACTTCATCCAAAGAGTTTCTTTACCCTGTATTTGCTCAGCATTAATCCTTGAAAAAAAAGTCTTGTGTGGTCAATGAAGACATTCAGTAGAAAATTGATCTGCTGAAGTACTTCTCTCAGAATGAAATTTGCTTATACGACATTCTTCTTTAAACTCTTTTTTCTTAAAATCGTGCAAACCTCATGCAACATCCATTCATACAACTTCTCTGCTATCTTATCTGCATAGTTCCTTTTCTCTACACATTTTAGCCTTCATGCTTTTTTTCCATTCTGCTGGTTGAACACAGGATATCAGCTAATTCATGTGCTGTTGCTGCGCTCAGCTGACTACGTAACATGCATTGAAAAACGTATTTTCCCAGTATTTTCCAGTGCAGATTCTTTTCCAATGTTGACAGTATGCTAAAGGATGTGTGTAAGCAACAGCTCTGCTGGGACATTTAATGTCCTGTCTGGCTACAGCTCTGTCACACACAGACACACTCACACACGGCCAGCAATCACTCACAGAAGTTTTAGTCTTCTTCAGCAGTCGTCCTTTGATGCGTCTGGAATGCAAAGGATTCATTTCTAGTCCACACAAGATATATTGCAGAGTATATAGATGTACGGAAATCGGAGCTTAGCTGTTTTTTGGGACTGCCAAAGTTTCACTGTAAACACAACTTCAAACAGAGCTGCTTTCTCTAGACTTAGGTTTATCCTGAAATTCGCAGCTTGTTTTCATTGTGAGTGTGCTTGTGGGAAAAGTCTGTTATAGTGTAGATAATTTGCACGGCTGCCCAGAAATCACTGCTGTACACTCGGTACAAGAAGGCTGTTTGGGCAACACAGGCTGTTCTCTCTGGATTTTATTTGAATATGTTGGCACTGGAATGGAGCCTGGAAGGTAAACTTGATGGTTGGTGTTATAAAGGCCTGTTCCTGTTTTTGCTGAGGTTGCAACTGAGTAACTGTAGTAGTCTATAAACTATTGAAACTTTGAGCAGTTCCAGCTACTCCTGGATCCCTGTGTTTGCTACCCTAAAAGTTCTTACCAGCGTAGGAAGAGCAGCATTCTCCCAGAGCCTGGGCTGCCATGTGGTTAGCTTGAAGCCACCTGGATTTGTGGAAGTCCTGCCTCTTTCACTCAGCATCACGAATCTTTGCCCAGAACACCCTTCTCTGACCTAAGTTCCTCTCTCGTTTGTCACACTGCGTTTTTCCTTGAGACTCAGGTAAAAATGTCCTTTCAACTGCTTGAATTCTTTGACCTTTTTCACAAAGGGTAAAGACAGACAGCAGGCTGAAGGTAGTTTTGCATTGATAGGCCAAATACACCTGAATTCCAGGGAGCTCAGAATCTTCTTCTGATTCATTAACAGCCATCATTAATCTTGATAGAACCTCTAATGGACATAGTAATACTTGCATTTTGTCCAATCCTATTACTCAGATATCTGCTTACAGTCAGACAGTACTGTGTTATCCTAGAATTAGCAGATAAATCTTCTCCATGCGCTAATGCCTAAGTAGCTGGAGTTTTAACAGAACAGTTAATGTGACAAGTCTTATGATGTTAATTGGGGCAGAAAATGAAATATTTCTACTTGGTAGAAAAGAACAAATATCCCAACTTAAGATGCAGACAAATTTCTGAACTTGCCAGCAACTTAAAAAGAAATGCATGTGGTCATCTTTACTGTTGTGAGTGTCTGAGCTTGCACTGTGCAAGTTGTCAAAACTGTTTTTCTCAGCCTAGTTTTTAAAGGGGGGGAAATAATAATTACAAAGGAAGGTTTTGCCTTACACAGTATTAATTTATCTGACCAGCTTACACATACATTGGATGATCTGTTGTTCTTCTAAAAAGAATCTGTGGTTCTAAAAATGATCCTTCTTGCTCAACCATGGATTTGAATTCCTTGCCCAAATATGCCTGTGAAAGTGCATTCATGTAGCATGTAATTTTCTGTTGATGAGCTGTGACGACTCCACAGTAATAATCCATATTTAACTTTTTTTTTAATATACATGTGCATTTTTAAAGCTTTTTAAACTATGATTTTTTTTAAGTGAAACAAGAAAACATTTGGCTTTTAAGCTAAGTAATCTTCAGAACTGGAGGTGCTGATAGAGTAATTACGTTTATTCTTCCAGTTTCACAATTTCTGTCTTATAAACATTGTTTTGCATTATTGGGCTCCACATTTCCCCTTCTCATCTGATGTTTTACAAATATTTTTCTAATTGCTTGAGACAGTGTGGTCCAATAAAATTACATCGACTTTCTGCTGAACTTGCTTGTCTGATCCACTGCCAAAAGTTGTAGGCAGCTAGGCAGAACACTTGGTCTCACTTTCTTTCACTCCCCCTCCTCTAAGGCAATGCTTTCAGTCAGCCCTCTACCCTTAAAAGAACATGCATGTGAAGACATAGGGTTATGAACTATGCATTTTACACTTGTAAGCCATTCAAACGCTTCAGCAAGGCACTACATCCTAGCAGATTTTCGGGACTGAAACAGAATCTCTTTCTCTTTCTGTAGATTGTTATGTGATGAAGTTAATAGAGATAAATCATACATTATATTTTAGAGCAGAGGTACTTGTTTTGGCTCTGTGCCCATTCATGCTTCAGCATAGCAACTATCTCAGCATCTATTCAGTATTTTTCATCTGATAAAGGACAAATTACAGCTCGAAGTGTCCAGAAAGTGAGGTACTGTACTGCCTTATCACCCTGAGAAGCCACATAAAGAAGGTACAAGGGGATATAACAGCTGACATACATAGCTGTAAAGCGTTCTATATTTTAACAGTGACAGGGACACTCAGAGGAGAAGTGCAATCCTGTGGTTCTGAGTGTCTGAAAGAGCCAGCAGAACAATGAACTATTATTCTTGGGTCTTGATAACTGAGTGCCTTACAATGAGGGTTGAATTGTAACTAGCTGTGAACTGAAAATAGACCCTTCCCTTTCATTGTCATGAACATGTTGCTGTTTATGATCAGTTTGGCAGACACTTTCTTCATGACATTACATCTCCTCTGGTGTTTTTGCTCTCATATAATGAGAGGAGTCTGTAATTTCTTTCTTTACACTTTATAGATTTGTTGGGTTTTCTTTTAAGAGGGCAAGGCAAGATGCACATCACACACTTCATTTCAGTTGCATTTTTGAGTGTTTGCTGACCTTGTGCCACATTTTGTGCGACAGGACATGATCAGGTCTGAGATCCCTTAAAATCACTGACTGCTTGATATTTGGAATAATTTTCTAAGTACCTTGAGGTAGAAAAACAAAGCAAATAGTGCTGGTTTGCCACAGTGAACAGATACGGTATGTGATCAGTTAGCTGCAGCCCTCAGATAAACACAGACAGACAAGCTAGCAAGCATCAACAGAAACCACACTATTGTCCCACTTAGACTTCTGGCCTCATGTTTGTTAAGTGATCTCTAGAGTCTGAAAAGCAAAACAAAAATTTTCAAGTACGGAGAGCTGAATTTGACATTATTTGATATTAGGCGTCTATGGTTCTTTTAATCTTCAGCATCACTCTTTTTTTAGTTGTCTTTCTCTCCACTTAGTTAATAAATACATGGTGTGTATAATGGATGGTATTTATCAGTGCAACCTCATTTAATTTTTTAAGAGCTGCATAAAGCATAAACATAATATCTCTGGCTTGGGCAAATTACTTGACATCCTTAGTAACATAAGAATAGCTAATAGTAATTTCAGAGAGAGTTTGTTGAAGCCTCCAGATGTCAGGGGCTATGGAAGTGTAAAGTATTATTACAGATGTTTCTCATAATAATAATACATCTGATAGCAGGGCAGAAAAAGGAATTAAGGGCCAAGTACTTCAGTCATTAACTGAGCTGAACTCCCACTAAGGTCTATGTGAGTTTTGTTCAAATAAGGATTACAGAATTCAAATGTAAGTAATTATTTCCAACATGGAATGATTTATACTGCTTTTTCAGCCTTGTCTTTCGAAAATCTTGAAAACAGAGTCAGAGTATATTGACTCACTGTACACAGAAGGAAAACTTGCCAGTGCAAGGCTTGGTAGCATGAGGAAAGTTTGACTCAGCTGTAGATACACAAAATCAAGCAGGGTGACTTATGTCTGCAGAGCAACCAGAAGTGTGCCTGCGGCAGAAAGAGTCATACCCACAGCCCCACGGGGTTACAGAGAAACCCTGTGCTGGGATCCTGGCTGCTGCACCCACAGTGCTGCACCCACAGTGCTGCTCACAAGGTGGGGGCTCCAGCTCAGCACTGCCTGGAGGCACCACTGCTGCACCTCTGGCCACAGCACGGGCTCAGCTGTCCTTAAAGACACCCCAAAGAACCCATGGGGAGGGAAGCTGCCGTGCCAGTTGGTGGAGGGATTTTCACTGAGAGCTTTCTTTTTAGGCTGTGAGCTCTAGGTTGTTTGTTTGGGGTTTTTTTTAAAGCTGTTTATGAAATAAGTAGCTTTAAATAGCCTGTGTGCTTGTGGGAAACCACTGCCAATTACTGCTTTGTTGCAAAGAGCAGGTACTGCAGCAGTGCTGAACACATTCAGATGCCGTTCTGTCCTACAGTATGGACAGCTCTGACCCTGGTCAAATGATGTCCCTGAAAATATGATAAAATGCAGATGTTTAGAATTGGTCTGAAACTGTTAAAATACAATTAGGTACATACTCACCGTAGAAGTTGTAGGTGCGCCATCTTTCTTGAGCAATCAAATCCTGCAAAATCCTGTTCTTTCTTCTACTACACAAGTAGAAAGTTGCTGTGTATGTGGTACGCAAGTTTTCTGAAACACTGGTGTGCAAGATGATAGGTGGAACATTATTTTTGGCAACCCTGAACTTTTTGAAAGCCTCCATATTGCTCCACATCTGTGTCTGGGACACAAAATTGTAGTTGTTTAGTGCTGGTATATCTGTTTATACACATGGAGAACAAAAAGAGGACTGGCATAAACAAAATGTCATATACATTCAAATTTTGATTACAATAAAATAATCATTCTGACATCATCACAAAAACCAAGTGCCAAAAATAGTAATCTGCCAGCTCATGAAGGGCAAGCCTCAGATTTCTGTGGTTTGGTTCATTTAAGCAGTAAGAAATTTAAGCATGTTCACAAAACTTCTCAGATCAAGGCTCTGTTCCTACTTCTTTGCCAAGTGCCAGAGGCTTAGATCATCGTGTTCCTTTCTGTCCCCCTGTGGCTCCAGCTCAGGTGTCCTGTGCAGGATTCACCTTGGTTAACTGGACATCAGTAGTATGAGACTGCTATAAGAACTAGTCATTAAACTCCCTAAAATCAGTTAAAAAAAAAAAAAAATGGGGCATTTCGTAACCCTGATTCATCAAGCCTGTGGAGCCTTGGAATGAGAAGTCTCTTGCCTTAATAGTACAGATTTTTCTCCCCAGGCTTAGGAGGGATTCTTGAACTGTCTCCAGTGTGACAGTCTAGGTCCCACTCATCTGCTGCCTGTCTTTCAATCCTCTCAGATTCAGCAGCCCAATAGCTGAGTTTCTCTCAATTTTACCTTGAAATGATTATTGTTATTGTGGTGATGATCAACAACAGTCAAGCAATTTGAATTTTAACATTACTGCTGGAATTTTTTTTCCCCTAATGTTCTAGTAAATATTTAATGACATTATGAATTTTTATTCTTTTCCACTCTACTCCATGCCCTATGTCCTTCAGTGTAAAAAATAAATTGCCTAGCTTTGAGATATTGTGGGTTTTGACAGATATATAAATAAATATATTGTTTTGTGTATTCAGATATTTAGTATATCAGACATTGGTACGCTTTACTAGTTAAATAGATGAAGATTTTTGCCTGATCAACTAGAAGGCATTTTTTGCCCAAATAGTAGGATTTGTACTGTTTCTTTTTGGAGGTAATGTGCTCAAAAGCAAGCCAGCAGAGACTCAAAAATTTACTGAAATGATGATGCAAGTTGGGGAAATTCTTAATGATCAAACCTTTGAAAGTACTTTGAAGCAAGATTCAGTTCCCCAATAATGTTATGATATAAGTGAGATGACAAAACCAAAGAGATGTACTTGGTTGTTTCACGAGCAGTGCTGAAAGAAGCTGTCATTAGTTCAGGAATGGCAAAATTACCCAGAACACACAATCAGAGGAGAACTTGCCGTGTCTGAATTACGTCATGGGCTTTGCTCAATTAATTCAACAAGTTAAATGGGAAATGGGAAGCTAGAGTATCGATAGCTGTGATGTTTGATAACATTTCTGAAAAGAAAGGGATGGTATTTAGGGAAGATTTGATATGGGAGAGCAGAACTAGCACTCTTCACTGAAGAAACATCTGGAAATTTCAGCTACTTTCCTGAGAAATTCTGGCAACCCTAAAGAAAACACCCATCATAGGTATAATAGGAAACTCAGTGGAAATTTTGGTTCCTCAACTTACAGCCACTAAAGAATCATAAATTGTCAAAGAGCTATATGGAGTCAAGAATTAAGATTTTTGATTGTAGATCTTGAGTGACCTAACATATTTGCAGCATGTTTTATTTTACTCATTTTGGGATTATTTTCACATTTTAAATGCTCATGGTGAAAAGCAGGTTGTATCTTATAAAAGAAGTATACTCATAAAATGAAAATTGCCAGGAAAATGAAATTTTCTTGAAGGACGTTGGTGGACCATATATAGTAATTTGGATAACAAAGTCATTTACAGTCATTAAAAGAAAGAAATCATCTTTTGTCAAAACATTTTAAAACTGGTTTGGTTAAAAACTGCACAATACATTAATTTTATTAAGATTTTTATATGTAGCATTTGTAATGTAAGTAGTTTAGCTAGATAATAAGGTTTCTTAAGGGAGAGAAATTACCTCAGAATGCTTGTAATATTTAAGAATAAGTTAATTTTTTGAGAACTGTTATTTTCTAAAGTAAAAATTGGGTTTTCAGTGAAATATGAAGAGTCTTACAAAGAGGTTTTTGAAGGCTGTGTTTCAGTTTTTAATGTTTCACCAGTAATTTCAAGAGAACAGCTCACTCAGAAAATCTGAAGTTTTCTGTGAGACTTCTCCCCCTGCCCTAAGGCAGTGCTGTTTTTAACCTGGATAGTTATTATTCTTGTTTGTAAATGTCTTTGACACTTCCTCTTCTTTTTTACTTCCAAACGCAGAACTTTGGGTAACTGTGTCATCTCTCAGATTGCCCATGTTTTGTTTCCCACTGTAAATAACCTTTGTTACAAGAACATGCCACTCTTAGAGATTTTTCTGCATATCAAAAAATGTTCTCAGAGCAGATTTCACTGAGTCTTTGGGAATGTCTGTAAGCATTTTTTAAACTAATCAAATGAAGTCTTTTTTCTTTTTGTGCTCCCTGGCAAAGGAAGGGACCACCCCTCAGTAAGTTGTAACTGTTTTTTATATTTGGTGCAATGAAATTAAGATTAGATTCCAGACAAAACTGTTTTACTCAACAGAAATAAAACTGTGATCATTATATACAGAGAAGTCTGTATTTGTAACTTGACTGGAAAGCAGACTAAAGCTTTGAGTCTTCTGCAACTGGCACTTGAAAGACTGTGTATAGCTGAAATTAAAGAAGAAGATAGAAGTATTTTTATTATATTTTTGTGTTTTATTGTACCTCTATTGCTCACAGCACTCAGAATTTGGTTGCATTCCCTAATGCTATGGATACTGGAAAACAAAGGCTTTTTATATCTGTTTAAAAGCAATGCTCCAGTTATCTCCTTCTCCAAAGCAGGCAAGACCAGGTGGGAACTTGGTGGTCCATGGCAGCCTTTTCTAACTCTTGCAGGCTGCAGTGGCACTGCCTCAGCTGTCATTGTGCCCTTCCACAGCAGTCACAGAGCCCTGTCAGCCCTGTGAGCTGGTGCCCTCCATTGGTCCTCTGGGGGGTTGATGCTGTAAGGAAAACAAAGAAAATGCTTCGTCTTCTTTCATGGGAAAGAAGATGATGAAACTGTGAAAATCCCATTGTAAATATCCTCAGTCTGGAGATGAAAATGAGAAATAAGTGGTAGTTTCATTCGTCCTATATTAACCTGTTTAAGTATGTTGAAATACTGCTTTTTCCTTGACTGGCTTCCTGAGTGTAGTTGCCCCATATAATTAGTGTCCTGAAAAATTATATGAGTGTTCAGGGAGAACATCTTTGATAGAACTGTTCCTGTTTATGAATTATGGTAAACATAATATATTTCTCTTAGGCTAGACTTGGTAATTTCCTGTTTCTTCTTGTATTATTATTTTCTCTGAGATGTAAAGAAATTGAAAACTTACTTTTCATATATTACAGTGCACAAGTAAAATGTTTCACAGCAAATCACAGCTTTAGAATGTTTGTTTATTTGTAATTTTGTCTCCCCAAATAAGCTTCTTGTGACTTTACATTTTTCTGCTCTTAAAAACGTACTTTGTCCCTTGGGGAGAATCAGTAGAATGTGAATCTCACTCTAAGATTCATGTTATATGGTTTCATTTTACTTTTGGCCAAAAGATTGAGATCTTCCTTGAGGACAAACTTTTTAAACTGTCATTTTCACAGAACCATGGAATCATTTAGGTTGGAAAAGACCTCCAAGATCAAAGAGTCCAACCTTCAACCAAACACCACCATGGCAACTAAACCATTTCAGTAAGTGCCATGTCCAGTCATTTCTTGAACCCCTCCAGGGATGGTGACTCCACCATCTCCCTCGGCAGCCTGTTCCACTTCTTACCCATCCTTTCAATGGAAGAATTCTTTCTGATGTCCAACCTGAACCTCCCTTGGCTCAGCTTGAGGCCATTTCCAGTTGTCCTTTTGCTGGTTGACTGAAAGAAGAGACCTCCACTTTGCCACTACCTGTTTTCAGGTAGTTTTAAGGAATAATAACGGCTCCCCAGAGCCTCCTTTTCCCCAGAATAAACACCCCCAGCTCCTCAGCTGCTCCTAGTAGGACTTACTCTCTACACCCTTCACCAGCTCCATTGCCCTTCTGTGGACTCTCTCCAGCACCTCAATGTTGTTCTTGAAGTAAGGTGCCCAGAACTCTTCTATTCCCCTATTCAGGCTTTCAGGAAAGTTTCAGAAAACCTGTGTAAAGGGGATAAGACTTAAAAATGCAAGTGATTTTTAATTCCTATTTGTTGAAGATGGGACTTGAACATAATTCTAGTTACACATGGGCACGTAAGAATCAAAGCCAAACCTTTAAATCATGCTTAAGGCAGAGCTGTAAAGTGCACTCTGCATTATTTGCTATATGTAGTAACAGATTGCAAGTAAAGAACTACTAAAGATTTCCTTCTAGAATGCTGTAACTGACATTTGTGACAAATGTCATTTTACAGATACAGAAATACATGGCCACACACATAACTTTCCTTGACCATAGGGAATTTATCAGGATCCCATTTCCATACTTTTACTAGATCTTTTAAAACTAGACAAGGAAATATACAGAAACATGCCAAGGCATAGCCGGCTTCATGTTCTTCAAGAGGGATAATATGTTAGCAATATAATACAGAGAATCTCTGCCACATGAACCAAGAATTCAGAACACAAACCATCAGGCCCACAGGAGAGGTTTGTTTTATCTGAACTTGGAAGAAATGGGCCTATGGAAACAAACCAATCCAAATGATCAGCTGAAGGGATTCTTCAGCAAAAGACCAGAAACAGATGTTGATGCCTTTTCTCAGCAACTGCAAGCCAATCAGTTCAGTTTCCAGTTTTCTCCCTTTATCATAAAGCTTCAGGTTCTCATGAAGGTCAGGCAAAGGAAAGCCTTGAAGTAATTTGACATCCCTTTGGCTTTGGGTTTTGTCCTTCCTGAAGACGCTGAAGGAGTTACCAGTCATCTTTATGTGGCATGAATTTAGAGTATTTCCAGTAAATTCTCTCATTAGGAAATATTTTCTTCCTCTGCAAAAAGAACCTTTTCCCACAGAGATTTGAGAATTGCATTCCACGGAGGGTAACCGTCTCTGGAACAAAGGTGTTTTATGGAGTGATCTTAATCTGTACAGCATGTAATATATTACTTGGGTTTACAGTGGAAGACTTGAACTTCTAGACTTCAAACCTCTCAGTCTGTATTGCTGTGATAATGCACTGGCTTTTCACCTTTTAAAAATTTGGTTAAAACTTATTTCACTGAAAAGTGAAAATGAGTTTAGCAGGCTGTACTGACTCTGTTTTCTCTATTACACCATGTAGCACAATGAGCACAACTGGCAAGGCACCAGCGAAGAAAAAATTTGGAGACTAGAGCAACCTCTTCCCTTCAGAAGAAGTGCCAAAAACCACTCCTCGGTATTTAAAAGTGAGCAACAAAAGGAAGAGATGCTTGATGCAATTTCAGCTGCATGAAGAGCTGAACTTTTACTAGTGTCAGTTCATTGTCTCGATCCTCAGTTCTAAGTGTATTATCAGTTATAAGTGTGTAATCCTTGTTATGGAACACAGATTGCAAACAACAAAATGGCCATAGCTCTTCAAAAATGCATCACAATTCTGGTTCTTGATGTTTTCTATAGGAATAGACTTTTGGTTTTAAAAATCTGTAGGGTAAAAAGACATTCCTTAAATCTTTTACTTGTTGTAATAACTAAAGTTTAGTTTAATACTGCGTCCAGTGAGTATTTTTAAAGCACTGGTGTCCAAAATAAAATTTAAGAAAGAAATTTTTATCCCTGAGAGATACTAAGAGCCCATTAAATTAGTAGGAAATACTGGCATTTTATTCAGTGATCTGATTCACATGTACTTCTTGTGATTCTAATCCTACAGAGAATGGCAGTAGAACAACAAAAGTGTTTGTGTTACAATAGTCAGGTTTGAATATTGGCAGAGAAAGAAATGCAGATTGTTATTAGTGTACAAAAATCTACGAAATTCTAGAACTTGTGGTGTAAAATGTATGTACCATGAAATACATGGAAAGAAAACCCCATTTTCATGTGTAGGTCACTAAATAACTCTGAAAAGGCAGGAAGGTATTTTTGCAAACTATGAGGCACAAAATGTGGGGTAGTTTTCCAAGATCATATGTGACCATTAGGGCATCCAGCAACAGAATTACCCCAGCTCCAGTCTGGTACTCGGTGAACTCTTCAGGGAATTTCATTGTAGTGAACAGACTGTATTACTTTAGCAGGATGCTGCACTGATCTTTATTTCATCAAAGATGTGCAAAAGTTGCTGTAGTCTAGGAAGAAATATTTTTACTTGCTCTACTTTTCAGTCTGTGGGTGGGCCACTTAGGATCCACAATTATTTTCAGGTTTTGGGCACATTTCTACAGGAGACATATCTGGTTTTCTGTCTTTATTTTGGTCAAAGAACAGTATACAGTATCTGTGACAACTTGTAACCTCTTTAGAATAGTTTTGAAGTGGCAAATGATGGAAATGTTTTCTGCAAGGTTTTGCAGAGAGAAAGAAAAATTGCCCAAGTAATTTCTATTTTGTCCTTAAGGCTTCAAACAACTTCCTTCAGTTTGCTGTGTTCTCTTTTTAGTAGAAGCATGCTTAGTATTTTGATAGATTCAGAAAGAAAATAATAATCTTTCAACACCTTTGATCTTATCTTCCTCTGTGGTCATTATTCTAAGTTCAATTGCTTTACTGCAACTCTTTGAGTCTTAATTGCTGCAGATTTCATCTGAAACAAATGCCTCATCTAGTGCATCATTGTATTTTGAGGAGTCCTTGATGCCACATGCACAGCAAATCAAATATATATTAATGTCCAAGTATGATATTACCATATAAATGAAGGAGGAAGGCAACAATGAAAATCTAGAAACATTAGTTTCCTGTGGAAATGAACAGAAGTCCCCTAAGGCTTTAATTCTTGGAGAAATGCTCTGGAGAAGGCAAAGCTAACCAAGCATCTCTGTGTACAGTTGGATTCCTCTGGAGTAAGTCGTAAATGATAGACAGACAGCCTCTATCTGCATCCCCTGAGCCCAGGAGGAGCACAGAGACACAGACACAGAGAGCTCTGGCGGAACTGTTTTGTCTGGTGGGCTAAAATCCAGCCTAGGAGGGAATGAAGAAACTCAACACTGAAAGGAAATTAAGGAAAAGCTGTTATTTCCCAGAACTCATCTGCAAATAGGTCTTCACCAAGTCCCAGCCAGGGACTCCCCCAGAGGAGTTTTGCCAGATGGCACAAGGAATGCAATGACTGACGTTTTTTCTGTCTCTGCTCCCCTGTCCTCCCCCAGATATTCCTGGATTGTTTCTCCTTTGCTGTCCTCTCTGTCCTAATCACTGGGTCGTCTGAGAAAGAGCTGAAAGAAGGGTTGGGATGTTACTTAGTGAGGAGCCTGTCACGTGAAATGTCCTCAGCAGAGAGCTGGGGTGCTTATTTAGGAAGAGTTAGAGATGTGAAGGGATGTAGGAGAGCAGCAGCACAAGACTGGGATAAACTGCACTTCTCTGTCTCTACCACCAAATAAATCTCTGGTTTGTCAAGAATTTTGTGCCCAAAGCCAATTTTTAACAGAAATTAAAGTAGGTATAATGTATTTCTAAAAAAAAATCCATCCGCCCCTGCTTATGACCACTGTTGTTTACTGGAGATCTAAAATAAGCTGGCTGATGGATTTGTCATCTGCTTAGATTTCTTGTGCTAATAGAAAAGAAAAAAATTAATGAAAACATTTCTCAGGTGCTCTGTTGCTGTGCTTTTACTCAGATCAAGTTTCACAAACATGGGTATTGCTCAGCAAATGAGGTTTGCAATTTTATACCTTAGAAATATGTTTCTTGATGAAAAGTTTCAATTTTGGATGTTGATATAACACAGCAAACTACATTATCACTTCGGACCTGACGCTGGCCATCTTCAGAACTGAGAATGTCTCACTTATTTTCTGTTCCAGTATACCTTATGGATCAGGATGATTCTTTTAGAGAAACTGTGGGTGCCCCATCACTGGAAGTGCTCAAGGCCAAGGTTGGATGGGGCTCTGAGCAACCTGGTCTAGTGAAACGTGTCCCTGCCCATGGCTGGGAGGTTAGTACTGGAGGATCTTTAAGTTTCCTTCAAACCCAAGCCTTTCTATGATTCTGTGATTGTATGATTTAAATCACCTGTTTAAAGAGTTGAACAATTACCTTACCAGAATTTAACACCTGAGGAATATAAATTTATGCATACATTCGTGAAAAATATGGAATTCATGATATCCTTACTGTCATGACTTCTCTTCTGAAAATCCCAAGGCTGTATAGTGCCAGCACAGGGAGGTGAGGTTCTGGCTAGTTTTAAAGTAATGCAGTAATTTATCTAACTATAAACTAACTGTCATGTTCTGAAACTTATTTTGCAGTGCAATAGTAAATGGAGATGATAAAAAATCTGAAATTTTCAATTTTATGAATAGAAGATTAATTATTGGGGGGAAAATGTCAGCTTTCTATAATTCATTCAGGGGAAAAAAAGAAGTAATTTTAAAAGTGAATCAATGGAAATCTTTTGGGTAAGTATATTTCTCATTTCGTTGTTTACAATTAGTGATCATGATTAGTTCTTACAATTTTTGTGCTCAGCTTGTTTTAATTAGGATCAAAATGGAAAAAATATTTCATATAAGAATTCTGCCTTCCTTTCTGATTAATTAATACCACACAGTTTCAGAAAATATGAATAATAGAGGCTGCAATGATACTGGTTTTATGTTTTCTCACAGACAGTGTAATAGTGAGCCAGCAAATGAAATATTGCATGTCATGCCACTTGATGGGATATAATTCTGTTGTGGAGCTGAGTTTAAATTCAACTTGGCAGATCCATTGCTCACACTGTCATAAACCAATCTATTTTTATTCTGTCATTGTGTGAACTAAAAAAAAAAAAAAAAAAAGTTAAGTTTGAATCTGTGTGTGCTCTACCTCCCCCCTAACTCACTGTCTCTAGAACAGTGACCTGCCTTTCAGTATTTTCTAGCAGACTATACTCTTACTCCTATATAAATGTGGGAGGTTTCTAGCAAAAGAGGAGGTTTTAGTTCTGTCCCAATGTCATTGCTTATTGAGGCCTCAGAAAAGGCCCTACTGAATGACTACAAAAAGTCCTTGAAAGGTGCCTGCTCTGTGCCAACTGGGTTTGCCTTGGCCCTCTCAAATGAGGAGCTGACATTTTCATTCCGGTGGGAGGGAACGAGGGTGGGGGGAGAGAAAACTTGCACACTGATGGTAATTCCTAACAAGCAATTTTAGTCCTGTCTGTGAGAGGGGTGTCCAGGCTGGCCCTGCTGGCTCCTGCTGTGATGCTTCCTGCCATAGCCAGGGAAGTCAATAACCAGCTGCCCAGGATTATCCAGTTGTGGCTGGTCAGTCAACACGGTCTGGCATGGAAGATGTGCTTGAGCTGTTGAACAGAAGCTTCTACTGTACCCTTTTTGGTTTTAACATTTTCCTCTCTATTTTTTTTTCTGTATTTATTTCTTTGCCATTCATCTTCACATCATCTCTTCCCACAGTTTGTTTTTCTTCTCCATGAGTGCTCAGCTGGTCCTTCCTGGGTGTACTGAGTAGTGCACAGGGCTGGTCACATTGCTGCCCGGGTTTTATTTCCTGTGAAATCTCTAGCCTTTTCACTACAAACAAAATCCTTTGGGATAGAGAATGTCTTTTCTATCCCTTGCCTTCAGTAGTTCCTATTCCCTTGCCCTTGAGTAGTTTCTATTCTGTTGTAAGTTGCAAGACAAAAGTCTGGAAAACTGCTTGGACCTATTCAAAATCAGAGTGGATGAAGGATCTGGAAGATGGCAGATGTAGCAGAAGAAAGAGGAGAAAAGATGAGTAACATGGCCACAGTCACACAGCAAAGTGCTGACAGAGAGAGGAATAGAAACCAGGAATGCTGGTTCTCAGGCCTGTGTTCAAAACAGTAAACCATGCAATTTTTCCATAGTGTTATCTAGAAATTTCAAAGACAGAATGACATGCTGTTGTAAAACTGATAATGGAAGACTACCATCAGCGAAGCACTATTTATAAACGGGAGGGTGGGAAGGAGCTCTCTATGCTGAATGCCATAAACAAAGAGCAGCAAGGGACCGAGGCGAATATTTTTATGTTGGTGTGCTGTGGTTAGTTTTATTTAAACACAGACATTGTTAACAAACATAGATTTATGTATTTTCTTTGATCAGTGAAGTCTGATATGTTTTAAACATCCTGAATATCTCATTTCTGTATGTCCAAAAGGAGAGGAAGAAAGACTTGGGAGCACGTGCTTAAATCTGTTGCAGTCCCATTTTCGTACAAGTTTATGGTGGTATTAAATAGACAGATTTTTCAAATATGGAACTGCCTTTTCAAACAAGGGGGACTTTAGTTGCTCCAATCAAAATGTGTCTAAGGATGATTTTTTACATTTTACTTTCCCAAAAGAGATAAATAACAGGTACACAATGAATTTTTGATTTTATAACTTGATTCAAAGCCCACTTTTAAGACCCCAACATAGATGCTATATGAAAAAAAATCCACTTCAAAGCTACATTTGATATGCGCTAAAATCAAAGTGAATAACTAAACCAAAATTTTTCCCCTACAGTATGTTCTTCTCTCAGTTTATCCACAGAAGCAAAACACAGATGTATTTTATTTTAATTAATCCCTTAACTTTCTTTTGTATATATTTTTAATGACTCCAGAGCAGACGATATTATATCCCAGGGACGTTGTTACTATTTATTCTCTGAGCCTCGCTCACAGACCTTTTATTCTTTTGCTTAGCATGCTGCAAATTGCCTGCTCATCAGTGTCCTTCGCTGCCTGGATGACTTCATGGTGTTTACATAGCAGAGCAAACTCTACAACATCCCAGGGGCCCAATGCTGCTGCCCCGGAATACCGGTGAGTCTATTTGACAACAGGATGTGCCTGTGCTTTATGGCAGGAGAGCCAAGCCCTCATCACAGCCAGCCAAGCTGGAGCAATAAACCCCAGACTTTATATTCTCTCACTCCTTGGTTCTTGAGAGGCAGAAATCCCTGGTCAGCAATATGTCAGATTACCTTTAGCATGATTCTTATTGTATAATAATGCATATTAGTATCAGCATTTATGCGTGTTCGTTTAAGTCACTGATCCCATTGAAACTAGTTTCAACAAGTTTAAGGTTACTTACTCATTTCTAAGGTTTAATGAGAGGGTGACGCCTTATTTTGAAGTAGTCCATGCTGTGAGTGATTCAAAAGGGCCTTGAATGAAATCCTTGCTTAAGTCTAGTGTTTAAAGCAATTTATAGCTGGATTATTTTCTATTTGTTTTTGCCATTTCTCCTCTTCTCTGTGGAAAGTGGGGGAGTCTTGTTTGCCACTCTGCTGTTAATGAGGGAACCAGAAGATAATGCAACAGTAAATAAGCAGGCAAAAGCAGTTTAGCTCTTTCCTTGAAGTTCTATTGGACGAAAAATTTTTCTCTTTTTGGGAAGAATGATCCTCAGGGGCAAAATCTAAAGAGAATGTCTAGGTTAAGCCAGTGGCTATTACCTAGCCACAAAAAGGAGCACTAACAACTGGCTTTCTAGTTTGGGTCACTTCTGCAGAGGAAGCAGCATTTTATCCCCCCATGAACAGAAAAGGGTAAGGGCAAAAGTGGGTGCACAGCAGATATCAGACTGCAGGAAACATCCAGGAAAATCTGCATGAGTTGTTTGGAGGAAATCCACACCGTCCCTCATGGGCCTTTAGAAGGCAGCATCACAGCCTGACACATAATCCTGCCTGACTGCACCAGTGCTGTTTCATTCCCTCCAGTCCTTCCTTTTCTAGCTTTCTGTTCCCTCCCACCCATAAATTTACTCCTCTGCCCAAGAAAGCTGCAAAGTTCTGAGATGTGAGATCTGTCTCCCAGAGGGAGGTCAATAATAAATTACAAAAAGTGACCAAGCAAACCCAGTTCAGCATGCTGTACACCACATACAGGGAGAACAGGGCAGCATGGAAATATCACTGACTCAACTGTGACAGATTGCTCTAACATGAACTCTGACCTTTTGCATGGAAGAAATCTCCTTTCAGCGTTCACAGCTTGCTTCTTTGAAATGAAACAGTGAATTCCATGGACACTGGCTGTTTACTCCAACAAAATTGCTATCCGCATGCAGGTGAGGCAACAATTGCTTGAAATAACCTCAAAATAGCAATATTAATCTTTCCTTTTAGTGTGTTTGATAGGAGAAAGTGATGATAGTGGAATGAAATGATGATAGTGAATGTGCTCAGTATAAAATACTGCTTTTCTGCTCCCCGGTAAGAACCTTCCCTGAAAGTCAAGCATTTAATGTCATCCTCTCTTTGCAGCACTGGAGGCCAAGCTGTAATGATAGCAGTTTTGCTGTGCACACTGCCATGCTGGGCCGTGTAAGACAAATATTCCAAACCTTTTTGAGCACAGGTTTACCATGAGAGTAACACATATGTGTTACTGTTTACTGTCTACAATGGCATTGTTATGTGTAATGATAATCCAGGTGGATGAACTGCCCACAGCTTGGGGCTGTTTCATCAGAGTGAGGCTAGGAGCTTGAGTTTTTCTAGTTTGGCAGCAGCACTGACAGAACCTCCTGCTTCCTCTTTCTGCCCTCCAGCCTGGCAAATGACACCATAGTAGCATATATGAGCTGTCCAGGGAGAGACTGAAGTAGGGAGGGCTGCTTCATAGCCTGAAGAGCTCAGCTACTGAATGTGTAACTAAATCCCATGCCTGAATATTGTAGGTCCAATTTAGGGGCCCTGACAGTCGTGATGACAATCTTGGTATGAATTGTTTCATTAAAGATGTGTTGGATGTGTGTTTCATCCGCTCCTTGTGGAAGCAAAAAAGGCACCGTAAAATTGTGTAATGCTTCCCCTCCTGTTTTTTGGCCATTGCTCTTTCTTCTGGAGAGTATGAACTTCCAGTGCCTAGGAATGAGCAAGCCCATCTGTTCCACCCTGCTGCTTAATACCAGTCTAGCTTAGCAAGCCTTGTTTGCAGCAGCTGGCAATTAAACTGTACCAGTCTGCAGTGGTTTTGAAGGATTTGAGATCATGACCCCATGCATGCTGACATGTTCCTTTTTCCCCCCAGTCATCTGTTCTCCTCTTAAGCTGTTTCAGTGATGACAGAGGTGTGGGTCCACAATGGGAAGGGAGCAATAAGAGTTGGAGGGCAGCACTTTTTAAAATTTCAGTCCCTTCATAGAAACAGAGCTTGTGTATCAAGGTAATGCGTCACTCAGTGGCTGGCCAGAAAAACGTCCCATTGGGCTATGATTGAATGGGGAGACTATTGCAATAGTTTTATGTCTTTGCTTCAAAAAATAAAAAAATACAAGTGTACTCTTCGTGCCCTCTTTATTTTGCCTGTTGAGAAAAGCCCAGTCTGTCAGTCAAGGAAAAAGCTTCCAATTGTGTAGCCTGTTAGAATCATTGCATTAATAACATGTGTTTACTACTGGGAGAAGCAGGCTCAGTGTGCTAAGATTTTGTTTGTCAGTCAGTCATTGGAACCCCACTGTTAATCACATACAATGGTTTGTGGTTATGCCACAATTTAACCCAGGTTTAAAAATACAAACTAGAGCCTTGGTGGTCTGCTGAGAGCAGTGGGTGGAGCAAAGGTATTGGTTAAACCTGCCTTGTGGCCTGCTGGCTTGGAGTACTGTACGAGCTAATCAAATTTATTAACTCAAGCCATGACCAGAATGCTCACACGGGTGAGTGTGGGTGGGTGCACCCAGGTTAGGCTACATTTTGGCTGCATTCTGCAGGGAGGAGGAGAAGCAAGGTTTTGGCTTCCCTTCCACAAAGTCAAATTGGAACCAGATATCAACTGGATTTTGGGATCTCTGGCAGTCTAATAAGGAGAAGGTATTTCTTTTTGTTGTTGTGGGTTTTATTTATTGATGTAGGGAGTGGCTTAGAAAAAAACTGAGGGAGTTTCAAAACTGAATGCCGGTGGTATTTGATGCATGTGTGTATCATTGCTAAATTGCCCCCTGCGTGCCACTTTAAAGGCAATATTACAGGCACAATCTCTGACTACACAATAACGAGGTCTGAGTGTGGTTGCCAGAAAAGGGAGAGGCGTTTGGCTACTGAGACAAAGAATACTGGAGAGGCAGTTGAGTATCTTTATGTGAATCTTGACCTTCTGGCGGAGGTAGGAACAGCCAAGTGACTAAACCATCTTTCTTAATTACAGCTAGAATAGGGTAAGTGAAAATTCCTGTGTGCCACAGAGCTGTAGAAAGTATCATTCATAAACTGCAGGACTTCTAATACTCTGAGAAGAATATATTCCTCTCCAGAGATAATTATATCCATTTCTCCACATTACCCTACAGCCCAAGACTTTTTGTAGGAACCTCTTCCAGATTTAGAGCAATGTAAATGATATTTTTAAATAGCAGTGTTAGGATAAAGTCAGTTCCATACATTCTTATTCAAATAAAACAGCTTAGCCTCAATTCTTTTATTCTAAATAAAGATTTCATTTATCCTAATTGCTGAAATTATAACCAGCAAAATTACTGTAATTTTGAAATGCCTAAGCAGATTCATTCATGAAGGCAGTGAAAAACCTATACTTGTTTTAAATTTATATAGGTTTGGGTTTTTTGCATTTCTGATTAATATGCATTAAATCCTCACTGCTAGGTTTTCTTACTAAGAAATTAAATTAAATGGATTGAGATTTGATGAAGGTACTTTTACTAGTAAAAGCATTAAGCTCGGAAATGTGTGTAATATTCAGGACAGCACTGGGTTTAACTCTAACTAACAGTGAGTTGAGACCATCCTTTGCTCATCGGGTCGATATTCTACAGAGAATCCTTCCCCTTTGCCCTCCTGCCCCATCTCTACCACTCACAATGTACTCTACAAGATCCTCTTTTTTTGTGGTTTTATGGGAGCTAGAGGGGAGCTTTGGAACTGCACAGCATCTGGGACTGGTTAAACTGTGGCAAGGAAGCAAAAGACAAGTGCTAATAAGAGGTGAAGAGGTGAAGACTGAAACATCCTTATACCCAACCATAAATCTGCACCTCCTATAACTATTAAAGTCAGTGGGAATATTGTATGTGGTGGCCTTTGGGATAAGGTGACCGTAAACATCTCCTCCCTCCCAGTAACAGTGAATTATCATTTTGGAGCTTGTAGTTTGTCTGCATTACATCTATCTGAGTGTCCTTTCCATGGGTATGTAACTGATTTTTCTGTGCTGTGATGATGATGTTTCCAGTTCAGTGGCAATATGCAGGTTAGGTTCAGACTTTTAAGTATTTCTGAAGGGAAGTTTTTAGTCAAGTGGAGAAGAAATTTCTACAGGCTAATTTCTTTCAGAGATGTAATGCTACTTGTATGTGGCACTCTAATTTCAGTGTTTAAATGATGCCCTAGCCTGGCTTGATGACTGAAATGGGGTAGTGGCAACTCCAAGTTAGAAGTCAATCAAACATCTGCACATCCTGAATGCACAGTGTAGTTTGCAAACAGGCTGGCTTGGGCAACATCACTAGTGCAGGGTGACATGCAGAGCAATTCTGTCACCTGAGTTAGCAATGGTACTTAGGTATCAGGAGCCTTTATTCATCAGTTCTCAAATAAAAGCCTCCTAGTTGAAAGCAGATGTGTTGCCAGTGAGCAATGTACAGGATCTCTGGTACCCATTCCAGCAGGGTCACTCATTCTTTCCATAACATATGCTGGCCATTCCTTTCCTTTTCTTGTAAACAGTATTAAACCAGGAGTGAGGCAGTGGCTTGTAAGCAAGTACAGCTAATGTCAAATTTAGGAATTTTTCTATTTTAGACCCCCATGCTTCTGTCCAGTCATGGAATTCCCTTTTTCAGGATCTAACTTGTGGGTTAGAGCATGTTCTAAGTGAAGAGAGGAGAGAGATTAACAAAAAGAGAGAAAATAAGGATCATATAGGCATTGTCAGACTTGGAAAAATGTGGATGTATTAATCACCACTACCTTTGACACTTGAGCTGTATCCATACTGCAGAAAAACACAGTCTTAACTTGATGTGACTGACTGAGCTGAACAAAACTGTGAAAGTAACAAAACAAAACAAAACAAAAAACCAAACAACCCAATCAACAAAGACCAAACAAAGCAGGGAAATATTTCAACCAAATTAACATCTCAAGTTCCGCCCTGATCACTTTATAGGCTCTAAATTTTTGGCAGTGTGTCCTATGGTCTGAACTCTGAAGTCTATGAGTTTGCATTTTTCAGCAATTTATGTTTTTCTTTTCCTATGATCATTATTTTTAGAAAAATTCAAAATAATGCTTTGTGACTGCAAATGTCTTCAGTATGCACATTGTTAGCACTTTGTCAACAACGTGTGATTTTCAATGTGTACCTCTGAAAGATACAAATGAGTGACTGCTTAGCCTCAGTTGAGTTGTAGCTGCAGACAAGGCTAAAACACATTTGCTCACATAGGAGAATGTGTGGTAAGCTGGTACTCTGTGCATATTGTCTTTCTGTGTGTAAGGAGAGCACAGGCTCAGCTTCACATTTTTGTTGCCTGTTGATAGGTTTTATTCTAGTCTGCACAGATGTGTCCTTCAGAATGTTTGATAGAAAGGAAACAAGAATGTTAGTTAGAAGATATTAACTGGCTCTGTTGCAGATATATTTCTGGGAGTGGGTTATGTTTGAGAAGCTGAACACATCTTCACTGTCTGCCACCACACAAAGTTAATTCTCTTAGTTGTGTGTCATAACTTGGCTTTTCATAGTGCTAGATGAAAAAACTTAAAGTATGAGTAGGGAGAGACTGTGCTTCCTTCTCTTCACACTGCCATTGCCCAAGAATTCAAGGAAGGCGGATCTCCACTCAGACATATGTGCATCTTTTAGAGAGATAACACTGTCCTGACCATCCTTTCTTCCCTGAGAGGTGAAAAGAATTAAAAGTGGTGTGAGGTTCTGGCTACATGGCAAAGGAGAAGGTTCAAGTCATTGCTTTAGGAGAATGACTCTATGTGAGAAGTTGCCCAACAAATTTTGGCAAGGAAAAGTTGCCACTATAGATTTACCACTTGTTCAAGTTGCCTTTTAGCCTTGTTTCTATCAGCTGCTGTACCAAATGGTCCAGAAGAATTACCTGGAAGCTGACCTTGTATACTTATATATGCTGTATGTGTGCTTTTATACAGATATATAGATTTATTTTTTTTTTAAAATACACACACATGTACATATGTATATACAAAGCTAAATGGAGAACTTTTGCATAAATTCCAGGCAGTTAGCAGCTGTCACACACTCTCATTCTAATGTGACTGTGAATAACATAAATGTTTCTAATCTTTCTAATATCTTTTGCCAAACACAAAACAAACAACACATTTTAGGTTGCCATGTAAAAGAAAAGAGAGTGAAGTCCTTTGGCTGAAAGACATATCAAAGCAAATATATTTAGTTGGTTCTTACATGAAATTTAGGTTTGGGCATGGCAAGTATAGTTCTCTGTGGTGTTACACTCAATGTTAGTATAAACAGAAGTTTGGTTTTAGTTTCTTCCCCCCATTTGATCTTTAGATTTGTCCCTTGTTTTGCACATTGTATTAATTTTGTAATTAGAATTCCTAGGAAAAGAGTAGAATGTACAGAATCTGGATTCTGTCACTATAAAAGCTATGGGTCAAGGAAGCAATTCTCCCAAAGCTGTGAATTTCTGTTTATGTGGATAAGACAAAAAAAAAAACAACAAAAAACCAAAACAAAACAAAAAAAAACCCCCACACTTTATCAGAACCAGTTGGATGCAAAAAATAGTTACCAAAACTGCAAGGACAGATTTTCACATGGCACTAGTACAAAAGATACATGTTCCAGTTGAAACATTGTTTAACTGGAAGTGGCCTAATTTCAGATCATCAGGAGCCCATTTTGAGTTTCAAACTTTGAATTTTAGAGGTAGAGAGGAACATTGGCTAAAAAATTCCCAATTTTTTAGAAATTAATCCATATTGGGTTTACATTATTTTTCCAATCTTCATTTCCCCAGAAACATGCTTATGTAAGAAGGTGCACTCAGAGAGTGGGCACAGGGACTCTGAAACTCAACCAGGTGTGGAATGACAAAAAATACAGAGCTGGTAATATTTGAGCCATTTTTGCTGTTTTGAATGTTCTGCAGTTCAAGACTCAGATCTACATCTGTCACAGAATTTAGCACTGCATATATTTTTATGTCACTTTACTCATGCTAATTGGATGAACAAGGAATTTGGAATACAAAGGGAGTGAGGGAATCTGGCAGTGCGACATCTGAGTCGGGTTAGCACAGCAACACATGGATGTACATAAGTGCTTGCCAGCTTTCATTTTCTGATTATTTCAGTCTATTGCCAGTAACAGAACTTTGCTGACTTGGGATTTATGGCCATGCACCCATGAAGGGCTCTTCACCTTGAAATGCCACTTTGAGCTCACCTCTTGGGTGGGCATCCTGAATGCCTGGGAAGGGCAGGCTGAAGCACTACTGAAGGACTTGTGCTTTGATTAAAGAGAACCAACATGCTCACCTAATTTTACCTCTTTAACCTTTAAATTGCTAATGTGTTCCTGCTCTGTTTAACACGGAGAGAAAACACGAGTCATTTGCCACAGAGATATGGCACGTTTAAATGGAATTTGCCAAAGCCTTGGGATGTAAGACGTTCACTTTTATTGAAGATTTGTAAATATTCTGTGAACAACACAATGACTAAGATATGTTAGAGTACATGTCAGGGGTAAATTGCTTACATACCCTTCTGGTTTTGCTCTGACTACCTCTCCCTTCTGTCAAAACAACTTGCCATAATTAGAAAGGTGGTTCCATGCTGGCCCTATAGCCCAGTCTGTAGGAGTTTGCACACACAGAGCAATGTTTGACTAATAATTCTAATTTATAAACCATCAACAATCCTAAAAACAGATTAGCCAGCGAGGACTTTTTGTGACAAATACCATGGCACTTTTCCATACCGAACCACATAAAAGGACTCTGGGTCAGAAAAATGCATTCATTTAGGATCAAGTCTAGCAAAAGTCCCATGATTGCCAATGGAACAAGAATAACACCCCTGTTGCCAGACTTTTCCTAGGCAGTGGGTGGCCATGGATAGAGTGCTGTCCCTTCCCCCACCAACATAGTCTGTGTGTTACAAGTTGATTTCTGTTGAAGTCCAGCAGCTCCACACTCTCAGGGTAGCTGGCTAACAGCCTGTGCTTGCATTCCTGCCTGGACTGCAGGGGCTCTGACAGCAAAGGTAACCGTGATGGTTAACTTCACTCCTGGTATGGCACAGGCCCGGTGGAAAACCCTGACAGCTTTGGAATTGCACACTGAGGTTCAGGAACACAGGGAGCTCTAAACCACCTCTACCACCTCGCCGACACCGCTGGGTGCTCAGATCTCAAGATGAAGCAATTTATCTGTGCCAAGATATAGCCTGAGTTATGCAGCAAGTCAGAGCCCTTGAGAAACATGAGCAGCCAGGTTCCTCTGAGCCAGTGTGGCAATGGGTGCAGCCTCTTCTCCTTGAGCACAGACCCAGACCCGGGTGAGGGGAGCCACTTGCAGCTACAGGGAGAGCCCCAAATGCCCAAGTGAACTACCTTGTCCTGCAAGGACACCCCAAAGCAGGTAGAGCAAGGCTGTAAGGACTTGAGAAACAGGGTGAGGGTTTCAGCTGCTTAGAGAAGAGGATCAGAAAACTGATGTGCTTGGCCCATGTGTTGGCTTCACCAACCTGAAGGTATATTCTACTGATCAGAAAGCTGTTTACCAGCTGAACAGAGCTTTCTCACCAAGAAGACATATTTAGGGGGGGAAAAACAAAGTGCAAAGCAACAAAACAACTGAATAATTGAAACAGAAACATAATCTTGGAAGATGATGAAAGTTAAGAAAATGGGAAGGGACCAGAGGGATAAAATATTTGCCAGTTGCAATATTTATTTCCTCTAGTGACAGAACTCTATGATGGGTGGATGAAGGTAAATGAGACTTGTTTATAGTAGATTTATGTAAATATAGAAGAGCTTTTCCAGGACCTACATATATCCACCAAATATGAAAACTGTAGTAAATTATTACAGTAAAAATGTCAGAAGCTTTCCTGAGATCAGCAAGAAAAACTCCTTGGTCCTTCAAACCCAGCTACGCAGCCAGTCTCCTGTGCTACTACCCTTACCCACATCCATGCAGGCTTGAGATGAGCTTAGCAGCATACCCTGACTATCAACACCTCTGGATGCTTTATGTTAAAGGGGAAATTTAAGGCCCACTTTCATGCCAACTTCTGTCTTTTATGTGCATATTCATAAAATACATGCTGCAGTTCAGTGATTGAGTTTTCCATCAAGCTAGTTCAGACTTTTGCCAAAAGGATTGGTCCCACCTGTCCCTTCCTGTGTTTGCTGTCTTGTGCCAGCACCAGTATTTGTGTCTGTAGACACACTTCCCCAAATACAGGGTACAGGCAATAGACAACTGAGCCAGGTGAAAGCTACATCTCCGCAGAGCTTTATCTCATAATCCAGTATCTAAATCTCTTCACTGGTACCAGCCTTTCCATGAGTGCACTAAGTAATAAAAAACAACTATGGTTTAGGTAAGTCCAGTTCAGAGTCACTGGATAAACCCTGTGGGCAGTAAAGACCCTGTGTGACATGTATAGATGCTGTGCTGCACGGGTGGGTTGCCCAAAAGAAGCTGGAAGCAATTCCCCGTGGTGAATTCCCCATGCACGCCCAGTTCTCAGCTACTGCTGATGTTTCGTTCTTCCCGTGTGTGCTGGGCCTGCTGTAAGGGACACCTTGGCCAGGGCACGGGCATGGCAGTGCTGTAGGTGTGCCACATTCTGCTCTGCTGACACTCAGCTCATGTCTGCTGTGTGCTCCTGAGAGAAGGGGGAGGAGGAAAGAAGGGAAAAAAAGCCCATGAGCAGAAGCAGCAGGAGCTCACAAGAAAAGACCCTCCGCAAAGTTCTGTGTCCCAGATCTGATGCCTGACTCACAAAGCTTCACAAAACCCCTTGATACGCCTCCCTGCTGAGCTGAGCTGTCTTCCCTGCTTACCTTTGATCATAAGTAGTGTGTTAACTTATAGATTGCAGTTTTCTGGGTTTGTGCCTTGCTCATACAAGAATCTATAAGACATGGGCTAGATTCACATGTGCTCTCACATTCCTTCCAGAAGAATGTAGAAAAATCAGAATGTAGCCAGAAGTCTCCATCTAGTTTGATTTTTCTTTTCTTTAACACTATCTCAGAGCTGCCGCACGTAGGGTATTGTAGGCCAAAGTTTATAACACTGCATTTTAACTGCATCTTTCACACAGCTCGTAAACCAGATTTCCAATGGCTGTAATTTTAAATTTCTCTCCTTGGATGCAGTGGAAAATGTGACTTTCATGCTTTTCTGTATATTTACAGCATCATAAATAAGACGCAGATATAAAATGTTTTAAGTACACCGATATGCTGTTTTAAACAAAGTAGTGAAAATATGTAGCATATAGTGTCTAGTTGTTTTTATTTCTTTCAAGGCTAAGATTCCTCCTGCCTTCATAATTTTTAATTTTGCATAGTTCACGACTTCTTTATGTGCTGCACCTCAAACTAAACAGAATTCAAAGTCAAATGAAACTTGGGTGAAGAAAGCAAGCATGCAAAAAGGCTGTGTGTTATTGCTGCTTACTGTAGATTTTAGGGTTTATAGAGTTCCAATAGACTTTTTCATCAAATTTTCAATCTGTGATAGGTTTAATATCCAAAATCTTATGAAATCTTTTGACAAAACAATCCTTGAGTTGGTATTTGACATGATAATAACTTTAAATGAACCAAGAAGTCTTTCTATTGGTAGAATTGTTTGATTATAATCACTTTCCCTAACTGCAGCAGTACGTTTATTACACATTATATGTTTATTGAACTATACCAATCCAACAGGTTTATAAAATGAATAATTGCTAAAAAACCTGCTTATTATTTAGGGATATATTACTATCATTCATTATGTAAATAACTGGTAGAGTATATAAACTTAGTTGTTTAATTTAATTACTGACCTGATAGAAACATTTTAAGCAAATTTTCATCTTTTAAAGGTTAAAATCTGGATGTATTTTCTCTAAAGGAATGGCTGTGTTCAAGCAGAGATTTCTAGGTATTTCTGACCCTCTTCTCATGCAAGCGGACTTTGGGGTTTTTTGGGGTTTTTTTTTTTTGTCGTTAAGTGTCACTCATAGAAGTGGAAAGCCCTGAATGTAATAAAAGATGGTGTGGTCTCTTGGTCAAAAAATGCAGCTGATGTTCTTGAACGTTCTGCTTCAGTGAACCCCTCACACACCACACATGGAACCAGTAAAGGAGCACTGTTTCTTCCTTGAAATGGGCCATGCTTTTTCGTTTGAAACAACATGTGTTTCTGCTGGGTGTTCTGTGGTTCTGTCTCAACAACATTACTCAGAGCTCAAATACAGCAGGTATCAGCCAAGGAACTCTCAAGTATCAGGGGGATGAATAAATCATATTTTCAAGAAACACCCATCCCTTTCAAATAGATACACAGCTATACATCTGAGACATAACTTGCTTGAAAGAAATAGTTTAATCTCACTCTTCCAAAATTCGAGTTGCCAAAGGACTTCCAGTAACAGCTTAAATGAAAGTCACAGGAGAGGGATTGAGGCCTCAGTACCGCTGGGGACTATAAAAACCAATCCCTTTCCTCGTGTCTGTTCCACTGGTGACCTCTAGTGCCCAAGGACAAGAACAGGTTTTCAGAGTTTCTCCGGACCATTGCTTCGAGAGAACGGGCAATAAAGCAGTGACTTTTTTTTCCAGTGTGAAAAATTCTGACCTGGCCTTTCAATTCACTGTATTTTAAGTGCAAAGTACCAGTATAGAAACTTAGTGCATCAGGGAAAGCAAAATATTTATGCTAATTGTAAGACTGGAAAGCTTCTTATTTGTAAAAATGAATACTCTGCAAGATTATTCACATTTGGACCATCTGTTTCAGGCACTTCTCTTTTCCTCAGTCTGTGAAAAGGAACGAAACCTACATTGCAAATGTTGTGCTTCAGCCAGCACATGTGACTGAGCAGATGACCTTCAAGCTTGAGGCCTAAATGCGTAACAGTGTTGTCAACTAACTGGAATTTACCTGAGAAAATGGGATGGCTAAGTACCCACTCAAATAGCACAATGGTTCAGAGCTTGATTTTTAGTTAATATGATATTTATTTTAATGTAGCATGCTCTGACATGACAGCAAGCTATTTTCTATGGGAAGGCATAAATTTAGGAAAACATGTCTTAGGTATTTCCTTCACAACAATATAGTTGAATGGAGATGGAATAGAAAAGCAGCTCTGAACTTGACAGCCATCCTGTCAGCTATGGAAGCAATGGGCAGTCACAAAGATCCAGACATTCCATGTTTCTCGGCCAAAGTGCTTTTGGTAGATGTGACTTCCATGAAGTCCATCTCTGCCTGTGACTCAGACTTTAGGTAATGAGAAATTTTCTTTGGCTGATGTTAACTCAGTAATGTGCAAATAACAGCTCCTGTTTAGCAGTGTTAACAGGAGTAGATTAAACTGTGCCCTGAGAGAAGTGCTAGAAAATTTGGTATGAAGGAGTTAATAACTGAATGCATGCATGAATACTTTGAAGATAGATATTTTAGTAGAAACAAGAAAAAGTACATAAATCATGCTTACAGCAAGGCTGGAATCTCAGATCTCTCCTAACAAGACTGTACCCTAACCAACAGCAGGAGCCACAGAACCATAGAATACGCTGACTTGGAAGGGACCATCAAATCCAACTCCTGGCCCTGCACAGAGCATGCCGACAGTCACACCATGTGCCTGAGAGCATTGTCCAAATGCTTCCTGAGCTCTGCCAGCCTTGGTGCTGTGATCACTGCCCTGGGGAGCCTGTTCCAGTGCCCAGACACCCTCTGGGGGAAGAACCTTTTTCTAATGTCCCACTTCAACTTCCCCTGAGGAGTTTTGCTCTCACATCCTGCCCACCATTCCTAAGCATTTCGCTGCACTGTAATCGACTTTTAAAAGACTCCCAGTAGTCTCCTAGTTAGTGTAAAGGACACTGGGAGTGTGAACTTGAGCCCCTCTGGCAGTCACACTTGCACAGCCTGAGCCTGGACCGAGGCCCCTTCACAGCTACACTTCCCACGCTCGCAGGTTCCCTCACCAACCCCAGGTTTCCCATAGCACAGCCTCCAACATCTGGATCCTTAAAACAGTTTAATCCTGGTGCAACAACAAAGTAACAGCTCAAGCTGACACCTCCGGGGAGGGACCCCAAACAAAGGAATCTCTGGGCTTTTATATTCCTCAACATCGTATTGCTGAAGGAATTGTGTCTCCAAGTGCTCTGAAATGTAATCTCTTACAGGAGAGATGGGCAGACGCCCTCTCCTCTGTTTATGTTGTAGAACAGAAGGATGCTGCGATGGATTCTGAACTGAAAGTCCTGCATGAATGAAGGCACTGTCCTGCAGCTCTGTGGCAGGAGTCTGTGTCACAGGGAGCTCAGTGTTGTCGTGCCATTGCTGCTGCAGAACAAACCTTTGCTGTGATGTGGTAGCACACAGCTCAGCCTGCAGGCTCCCTAGGTTGCCACTCTGACCTGCCTTCATCTCACTCACCACTGCACAGGCATCTTCTGCAGAGCTCTGATGTTTCCCCCAGAGATCAAATGCCTAGAGCTCTTGCTCTTTCAGTTGTTTATTGGGTCTGTCCTGAGAGGGCTAATGGCCTAGGGTTGAAGGATTCAGCCTTGCAGTTATTGAACATCTCTTGAGTCAAAGCATGTGTATGGATGTGTAAGAGACAGAAGAGAGTGTGGGAATGGGAAGGAGAGGAGGTGTGTACAGAAGCTGGTCTTCCCTGTAATATAAACCATGACAAATCCACTTGCACATAGAGAGATGTCAGTGCAATCCTCAAATCTGTGTGTTGGGTGGCAAAGCTGATTACATGACTTCATTGCTGATGTCATTTGGTGGCTGTGGGCAGTGAACACAAGCCACCTAGCTGCAACCTTTTAAGCTTTCTGCAGCTTATATAAGAACTTAACAGAACAGTAAAAAGTTCAGCAAAGCTTCAGAATGGGAAGTCTTTTTGTATTTTAATAAAGGCATAGGAAACAGCTGACATCTTACTTCAAACATTGGCAGAATACTCGTAAGGTAAACATTTTTACCCTGTTATCACATTGGCTGTCCAGCAGCAGTCCTCTGGCCAGAATCTGTGAGGTGGTAGTGATCCAAAGTGCTGCACACACTGCCTGAGGAATGCAAGCAGCATTAGTACTCAGGTAGCAGAAGTGTACCACTGGTTTTTAAAGAAGGCCAAAGCACTGCTCTGCTGGAAGCATCCCTGCTCAAGGACCTGGAGGCTCTGAGTACCTTTCTGACAACAGCAACCTCTTCAGAGGATTCAGAGCAGGTATTTCCTGCTTTTAAATTGTTTTAGTGGCTGAATCATCCATAGTCTGTGCCAGAAAGTAAAAACCATAAGGTGACTCATTATGAGTGTGAGAATATAAGATCTACTAGTTCTAGAACTTTAAAATATTTTCAGCTGGAGTCCAATTTTCTTTCAAGTGCAGTTTGACAAAAGAAAAAAGCAAATAAAAAAGAACAACTTTAGGTGGCATAGAAAATGGGTCAGTCAACATTTTCAACTAGCATAAAAACTTCCTAAGTATTTTCAAACTCTTTTTGCTTGCATTAAAGTGTATAACTGTCCTTCTGCTTTACCAGAAAGTTGGAGGTATGCAGTTATATCAGTTAGCAAGGTATGATAAACTTTTGAGGTAAAATTTCCTTCTTTAAATTTTTAATCATAATTAAAATTTGTAATTTAAATCAGGGTATAGTTCCTGCTCTCCTCCTCTATGGCTCAGAGCAATACAGACCCAGTGCTGGTCTCTGAGCACTGGGGTTAGCACATATGAGCAGTATCCTTTCAGGGGGTCTCTGTCATGTTTTGATTCATCTGAATGATAAGGGTACCCAATAATTTGAAACAACAACTTTCAGGCCATCAGGAACGTTGTAGACTTGATAAACTTTGGTTTTATTATTCTGTTCCACTGATAAAATTGGCGGGGGGCGGGGGGGGGGAGGCACAACCCTCCAATTGCGAATAGTTTAAATTTAAGAATGTTGCACCCATCAGAAAAATGAAATGCTTTACTCTCTAAACATTCCTACTAAACATCTGGGAAATCTTAGCCTAAAAACAGTGCGGCAGGCACAATGGAAAATCCTTGAGAGTGATGACAGCTCTGATTTCACATGTATTTATAATCCTGCTCTGCGTTTATTTTCTTGGGATTTCTGAACTTGACAGAGACAGATATCTGAAAATAACTGACATGCTAGCTGTCAGCCTGTCCTTAAAATGTGTGGTCAATAGATCAAGGGAACTAAAACACAGGGGGCACAATGTTACTCTCCATTACAAAATATAGAGAGGATGAAGCATTTTATAGTTCTTGAGTGAAATGGTCATATGTGAAAAAATAAATAGCTGACAGTCTCTCACTTCAGCAACTTGTATGTGGTGCTGAAGGCAAACTACTACCTGCAGTCTGTGAAGGAAGGACTTTGCCACTGTAACACAAACATGGAAGCATGAAAATGAGAGCTGTTGCTACAGGGGACAAACTTTTGCCTGGTTTGGGGGTAAGATTTTCACCAGGCCTGTGAAAGGTCCTTCCTCAATACATGGGATCATTTTGTGCAGTAACTTTGAGATAATTGAATTCAACGTGCAGCTCAACCTCCTTTGTTCCTGTAGGCATTAGGGGTAATCCATGGTTTTGGCAAGCAGGAAAAGCAGGAGAGACCTAAATGAAACTAAAGCTGCTTTGACAGGAGTTTTGTGTTATACATGTCTGCAGTTCCCAGTACAAAGAGGACAGTTTCTTCAACTTACCCATACAGACTGCTGTGACAATGAATTAACATAAAAGGCCAATTTCTGTGTTAACTTTTGTTATGTTATACAACTTATGTTACTTTTAATTCAAAAGGCAAAGATAATTCTCCAAATATGAGGTGCAAGACAGCAGTGATTGCTTGCTGTCCACAATACTGAGACTTCTTGTGTGGTGTCAGTAGTTCTGCCAAGGTAAGCAGAAAGAGGAATGAACTACTTACCTCCACTTCCTAGATCTGCTAGGCGCTGCATAAATTTTTGAGAGAGAACCTACCAGTGAGTGGCTGCAGATCAGACTAGACAAAATTTCTTCCACATGTTACAACCACGTTGCTCATTAACCACAGAGATTCAAGAATGCTGCCCAGTTCAGTTATCTCAGTTGTGGGTGATGGCTTTGTGAAACAAGAGCACTGCACAAAAGGCACTAGGGCTGGGAAAACCTGCCAGAGAGGAATCCTGGCAACTCATTCCTCAGAGGGATAAGCCCTGCTTTTCCAAGGAAAATTCAGCAGGGATATTCCTGGAGCACCTCCTTGCCTAGAGAAAGAACTGTAAGTGTGGGTGTACATTTATGTATGTATGTATGAGGACCAAAAAACAAATGGTAGGCTACAGTATGTATGACTGAATCTGCAGGAGCAATGATTCTGAGTCACCTTAGAGTAAATATCCTGTTAGAAAGACCTTTTGGTTTAGATCTGCCATTTACTATTTCATAAGTAAGTAGAATCTGTCTTGAAATCAGATCATGAAACATAATAGAGTTTTAATGTAATAATTGTTATTTTTTCAGTCACAGTTCTCTGTGCATATCACAGCTCCCAACCACCTACAATAGAGTAGATATGAAAATTAGTGCATGTGTGACTGTCATGTCTCACTCCTACAAAGAAGGGAACACCCAACATTCCTAGACGCCAGTGGTGGAAAAGGAACAAATTTCAGAGGGTCTGAAGAACCTTATCAAGTGTTATTAGTAAATTATACAGTATATTTGCTGTCATTTCAGGAACCCTGAGGTGCCTCTGTTTGGATGTGTGAGGACAAGAATAGGACTGCAAATGAGAATACAAAGTTGAGAGAGATTGTAAAAGGGTTCCAGATATTTGGACAACTTCCTGGGGAGAACTAGGCTGACAAAATCCTTCTGAATTTTCCAGTTTCCAGCAAACGTGTTTATACGTGTCTTTTTAAATTTTCTCTTACTTCCATGTTTTTTATAAATCCCTGTTGTTTGTCGTACAGTGCATCTATTGCTGCTTTGTAAAATTAGGACGTTGGATTCAGTCTGGCATTCTTGCTAGCAATGGCAATGACAGCAGATTTCAGAAATGCAGAATATGACAACCAGGGCAGGGAATTCCAGAGTATTCCACTGAGAACATGAGCTCTTCAAACTTGTCTCTTGCATGAATACTTTTTTCTGTGTACACGAGAGATGCATGAAGATATTAATTTCTCACTCCAGTGAAAATGTTTGTAAGAAGGCAGAGAAAACATAATTGTTACTGGACATAGCCTTCAAACAAAGTCTGAGATGAAAATATCTGTTACACAAGCGTTCTTTGGGAGAAAGCCTTTGAAAGAAAAAGGATGTATAATTAAAGTGGTTTCTTACACTGGTTAGCAATGGACTTGGAAGCTAGAAAACATTGTACCAATGTTTCTGACTGCAAAAGTCTGCTGTAGCCTGATAAATGTTCAGAATAAAAGATAAGGGTGTGCACTAAAAAAAAGCTGTTAATGACACATTGATGCAAGCATTAGGCTGTCCTGTGGAATGGAGATATTTGTCCAAATGCTTGTTATTCCTGCTTGTTTGTCACTCCTGAAAGTCCAGCTGGTATCTTTTTCATGGGTCCAGGGGGACACAAGTCGAACTGCTGTGTACCTCAAAAGAAATCGTCTCAGCAGAGAAAGCAGGTGAAATTTTGACAGCAGGGTGATAGTTTGCCAAGAAAATTGCTTTTTCCTGACAAATTTATTTATTTTAAATTCAAATTATCAGTAGTCAACTCAGCATTTTCTATGGTATACCCTCTGTTGAAGTTCATGCTTCTGTCAGCCCATCTGGAGCACTGACCATCAGTTTTGAGATGGACTTGGGAAGCAACTATGGAAGGCATAATAATGTTTCTTTAAATGGTTCTAACTATCTAGATATGTGAATAGTCATTACATTTTACAGGCTGGCACCGGTTTTGCTTTGGAAACTTAATTTTATGGTGCACTAAATATTTGTGAATGTATCATGATCTGTGACCACTGCCAAAGAAAATGCCTGGCTCTTGCGGGCATTTCACTTCCATGAGTCCAGGGTTTTCATCTGGATGCATTTTCCATACTTACCAAGAGCTTTGAGATCTACACACTCTCTTTGTAGGTGTGACATACAACAATATCCTCATCAAAACTGGCGTGTTTTAGGAAGTGAGCAGTTCAGAATTTGTCTTACAGATAAATAGGACTTGGTGTTCACCTGTTGGTCTCGTGATTTCTGTGCTTGCTGCACACTTGGTGAAGTGTGAAAGTCCTTTTCAGCAGATTCAAAACTGCTGGAGTCACAGAGCCCATTTGGCATCCCAGCCCTTGCAAGAGCTGTTTCAGGAGCCAGTCTGATTCAGCCAATAAGCAGCACAGCAGAATGATAAGAGCAGCAGGGGCAGGGTTTTGAGGTCTGTGGCTTTTGGTGGCACTTCTTTGTTGTGGAGACAGTGACTTGGGGATTTTTCCCTGGTGCTTTTGCCCTGTTCCAGACACACACACACACACACACACACACACACACGAAAAACCAAAAAAAAAAAACAAAAAACAAACACAAACAAAAAAAAAAAAACAAAACAAAAAAAAAAAAAAAAAAACAAAAAACCAACAAAAAAAAAGAAGATGTTGAAGACAATACCTGTGTTCATTCTGTTGTTTACAGGTGAGTGAACATTTTTTAATATTTTTTTCCTGTAATACTAATACTTCCTCTAGCTAATACTTCCTCCTCAATACTTGCAATTACTTCTTAAAAATATTCCTAAGTACATTCTAAATGTTAATTCATATGCCTTGATCTCTAAGCACAATCATTGAAAGTGTTTTGTCTGTGCATTATTATATTGTACCACATGAATGATTACTTCAGTTATATCTCTGTCAGTAAATTAAGCTTAATCAGTACACTGATGCTTAAAAAGCACACAATTATTTTGCCATGCAAATATCTGTGGCACTCCTAATAACAAAACTTCAAGAATACTTAAGGTTATATTATAAAGAAATCCTCTGCAGGTACAGAAAAACACGTGTAGATAAAAGGTATGACTTGTTGCAACGTTAGTCATCTTAGACTCATTAATGAATGACAAAAATAAATGCCAGTTATGACCAATATTCTAAAAATCAACAATAAAACTAGAGAAATGACATCTACAGCTCATCCCTTTTTATTTGTCTGCACTGCTGGTTACAGGTGCAGTGGCAATATCTCAGTGATGCTTCAATGAAACAAAAAAAAATTGATTATTTCAGGCCTGTCAACAATAAGCACCAGGCTTTCCCACCTGTCCCACAAGGACTTTGTAGATACACTGAGTAGAAGTGAGAATGGCTGGGATCTCCCTCTGCAAGTTTCATGAACTTCCCAACTGCACCATTTGCACCATCAGGACTGTCAGGACCCCCTGTATCAGTTCTGTCTAATGAAAACGTTTATATTTGACACTCAGAATTTGTGACTGAATGTTGTATTAGACAGACCTGACATAATTTAAGTATAACATTAAACAGTAATGAAAGGGGTTTATGTTTGTCCATTAGAGTTTGTGACTAAATTGGATCAGTTTCATAAATTTCCACCAGAACAGTTTCCTTGTGAAAGAGGAAAAAAAAATAGGATTAGTCTATTGTGCAAAGACATAAAGGACTTTCTTCTTTACACCTCTAAAGGCTGCAATAGAGGGAGAATTTAAGAAGGTGCAAAGAGGTGGAGGGGAGTTGGCTAATGGACCTTCTTATCATGAAGGCACATGTGTTCTGAAACAAGCCTGGCTGAGAATTTATGCCGTCCCTCTTCTAAGGAGTCCCTGGAAACACGTATATCACCCGTCTGTGCTGAGCTGGGCCCTGCTTGGCAGAGTCCTAGGAAGGCTTCCAAGTGACAAAGCAAGTTTCTCTCCTAACCCTGGAGTAACTGTAATGCATTGCTAGTAAGGGCTGCACGTCCTCAGGGAGAGGCAGCATCTGCCCCTAAGTACTGTTGGGTGCACACGTCTGCTCTCTTCCAGAGAAACTGGGGGTGGATGTTATGTCTGGAGGGGATGCTGTAACTCTAGGGAGGACTTTGTAGGTAGCAAACCCCAGGGGAGACCAGAATTAAATAAGATGTTTGGTAATGTTGATTTTTTCAACTCATGTGTCCAAGAATTTGACTGGGCAGAGCTTTGCCCTCCTGTGATGTTTCAGAGGCCATGTGGGATCTCCTGGAATTTCTGCTTCAGTAGAAAAGGTTTTGTTTTGGATTGCTTTTTATGTCACAACTGTGGCTGTGAAAAGCATCTCCTTAATACTCCAATAACATATTAAAGCCTATAGTTTTACTCTCTTCCTGTCATTAACAAGAAGTTCAGGAAAAGTATCTTTCACCCCTCCCCAATTATTTTTCATTAATTTGCAATAGAAGGAGAGAAGTAATGTGAAAGAAGAGGTTTTAATTATATTTGTTGATTAACGCCAGCAAATGAGTGTCATCATCTCCATCCATATGATTGCTTCCCATTTGAGAAGCATATAGGGAAAGAGGAAAACTGAGAATGAGGATGAATATATGAATAAACATCCCAGATGAGTGAACTGAGCTGCCATATTGTGTCAACCCCCATCAAAGCAAATGAGGGAGTTTTCTAATTTTCACAGAGAGCCCAAATCTAGTAAAGGTTCTGCTACTGTTCCCTTATGGATTTCATTTTCTTACTCCAGACCAAGGAAATAATAGCTGAAAAGAATGTCTGTGATTGTTTTAAAAGCTGAGTAAATGGCAGTGAGAGGAACTTTTTCTGAGAAATATCTTAACAATTTGAACTGAAATTGTTAAAAAAAAAAAAAAAAAAAGATGGAGGGAAACATTCCAAATGTTAAATAGCAGGCAAGATTGTCCAAGTTATGAGCATTTGAATCCTATAACTGAAATTATCAAACAACCTTAATAATACATGGTATGGCATACTCTAGCAATAATTTATTGAAATGTTTTTAATTTTAGGATATCTTCGTAATGCTCAGACTGAAGGCACAACACAACCTGGGGAGATCCTGCACACAACGACAGAAGCTTCCAGAACAACCCAGACCATTGTCCCACCTTTTCATTTGAGTCCTGGAGATGAAATACAGGAGAGTGATCATGATCCAGGTCTGGTTTTTAAGTTGTTGCTTCTTTCAAATCCTGAGTCAGTTCTTCCCTCAGGTGTGCACATCTGAGTCTTGTGTCTTCCACTTCTCCACTGTTGTTTTCCACCCAATGAGTGTCCTTAGAAGAATGGTGCGCACAAACCAATTTAGCAGCAATATAACCCTGTGATTGATTTAAACAGCTTTCCACCTGTTTCTACAGAGATGAAAGCTGAAGCACAAAGAGTATTTCAGACATGTCAAATAACACAGCTTAAATAATTCTCTGTCAAGGGGCAGGAAATACATAATTTAATATAAAATGCCAGGCATATTCCATGTCCAGTGGCCAGCCTCGTATTCTGTGCCCAGAAAAGAACACTAATGAGGAAGTTAACAGCAGAAAAGGTCCCCCAGACCTGTGAAGTGTCTCTGTGCAGCACCTGCCTCTGGGTGTGTCTCAAAGGCCACGCTGCTCCTGCTGGGCTTTCTGGAGGCTTTCTGGAGTGAGTGCTTGGTCAAGCTCCCCTCTGCCCTCCACACCACAGCTACAGGCTGCATGAAGCTTCCTACGTGCAGGCTCAGAACACTAATCCTTTTTTTTGTGGGGCTTTGGGGGGTGGTGGTGGTCTCCACAGCAACTGCTGGGGTAGTGTTAGTAGCTGAAGTGCCTGGGGTTTCACCTGCCCTCCTTATTTCCCCCTTTCGTTGTCTCTCTGCTTCTTATACTGAGGTAGGAAAGCCAGCTTTAGCTCCATTACACTGTGCAGTTTTCTCAAATTTCTAATTTTTCTTATTTCCCTCTTAGCAGAAAGAAGTCTGCCATCTCTAGTGAGTAAGTTGACAACTTCAACATATTGTACTTCTGCTTAAATAATTTTTTTCTTTACCTAAGTTTTGAAATTTTAACTTCTTTTACTGCAATTGGTTTTAGAATACAAAAGCTATGTATGGACTTGTCATTAGCCTGAAAAACTCTGATTTCATATAATAGTATTTAAGTCACTCCTTAACTACAAGTCATGGTATTTCTCTGGTGATTTGAATAATGAGTATCACTCGACTAGACTAAACCATAGTAATTTGCTTTCTTATTACTATTAGTTGGGCCTTTTTCTTTTAATAGACTCTTATATTAATTTCTTTTAATAAAATCAAATATTAATTTTGTGATCACTAATAACTATTGCTCACAAAACAAAACAAAAAAATTGGAGATTAATCAGAGCACATATTTGTAGTGCCAAAAAAATAAAGTACTCTAATGATCTGTGACATGATTGTTTTATTTTTGTACAAACCCAGACCTGAATGAGATTTTTGTTTGTAGGAAAAATCAAGACCTATATTTTAGTGTCACATTTTTTGCTACATAATTACCCACTACAAATGTAGGTATTAATTTTTTTCCTTGTCTTAATGGCTTAGAGTCATGATTACCTTTCTTTTTGCTCTTCTAGTGGCAGGAGTCAGCATTGCCCTTGTGCTGCTTTGCACTCTTATAGTTGCTATTTTTTGGTATGCGTGGAAAAAATCACAGGTAAATCCAATTTTTTTCCTTTGGATATTTGTTACTGTGTATATAACATGTATATTATAGAACAGGAAATTTCAGCTTTCGACTTGTCACTCAGATTTCTGATGTTCATTTGCACTGTGGTTGCTTTTCCACTGGGAGGGTTAGTTTTTTGAGTTTTGGTTTTTTGTTCACCCCTGAATGGCATTCTTAAAATTGGGCAGTTTATAATCAAAATTTAATTCACCTCAGCTGATTTCCCTTTCTGGGTAAGACCTGCTCACATTTTTGTAGGAATGGTTTCTGGTTTGGAGGTCTTTTTCATAGAAGGTTCTGCATCAGCAATGATAATTGAAGTGTTTAAGTAAGCTTTATCTGTCTGAATTGTTTTTGATCCTATAATTGCTTAACATCATTTATCCTAAAATAACTTATCACAGACAGTGTTATCTGTGATGAGTTAATATTGATAAAAATTAAAATATTATACTAACTTACAATAAGAATAAATGCAGTAACACTGTAGAAACAGATATGCAAAAATTGTCTGTTACTGAAACAATTTAATAAAAAGGAAAAAATATGAGAAGAACTAATGTTCTATTGACATTATTGGCTTTCCACTTGTGGAGCTCAGGTGCACACTGCAGTGATGATAACCCATTTGTGTTTCTTTCACAGGAAGGTTCAATGGAACTCAATCCTATCCCCTATGGTGAGGCTGGAGTGTCCTTTCGAAACCCTTCTGTGCCTGAGAGCCAGCAGAAGTGGCCTTCTGAGAGAGCAGTGCCGTGACAGCAGCAGAGCTGCTGCATCACCTCTGGGAGGAGAGAAAACCCTCTCCATCGCAGATAGTTAAACATAGTTAAAAATCGTTAAACAGCACTCTCAAAAGAATTGTATCTGCAAGAAAAAGTTACATTCTAGAAGCTATGAATGTCTTTAGAACACTTGGACTATTTTCTAATAAATTAAACCTGCACAGGAACACCACCATTGTTGAGATTAGCTGGAATGGCCACTGTTTGTGCTTGTGTACTTGTGAATTTCTTATTGGAAATGGCTCCTGGAAGGTTTGAGCTTCCTAAGTCTGGCTTGGGCCACGACTAGTTTACCAGCATAAACAGTGTCATTCCAGTGCCTGGGAGTTTCCTAGGCATTGGTTCATTTGCTAGTCTAGATATTGTTATCATTTACAGTTTATTATAAATTGCACTTGATACACCCACCCATTCATGGTCAGGGACTATTCAAAGATGACCACTGCAAACTTCTGCTTGCTCATTGTGCTATCCAGGGGAAGAAGTAGTGGAAGAGTGACAGTATCATCCAATAAAATTCAGGTTTCCAGGTTTAACTGATTCTTAAATTTTAAATGAATGTAATAATAATCAAGAGTGGCTCTTGCACTGTTTCTTCCCCTGAGTGAGTAGCACTGGCTGGTGCCAGGTCCCCTCAGCAGCCAGTGAGTGCTGTGGGGCTCTGGCTGAGCAGGAGCTGGGTCACCTGGGGCCCAGAGGACACACGCCCAAAGGGCTGCCCTGCAGTAGCTTGGCACAGGCAAGAGGAGCAGAGAGGTGAGGGGATTGCCTGAGACGGCTCCATCAGAATATTCTTGGGTGAGCTTCAGCAAGTGACCCTTATTCCTGAGACTGAGCTCCTGGTCTGGAGGGAAAGACCAGTAGTATGTCCTTAGCTTGTATTTATCTGTGAAGATAAATAAATTTAAAAGTGTGTAAGCCCCACAGCAGTGAAGCTACCCTGAGAGCTGTAAATTGGCAGGAAGGCACAGACTCTGGTTTTATGTAAATCATCTCAAACCAGTGTTACTTTTCCCAGTAACAATAAAGAACTGTATGTCGGCTTTCAAATTCAGGCACCAGCTGACATTTTCTACAAATAAAGGCAGTTTCTTCATGAAACTTGAAAAGAGATTTTCAGATTGCTTCTGTGAAATAAAATGCAAAGGAATATTTGAAAACTCATCCCTTTTCCCCTCAGCTCCATAGATAACAGTATCTTTTTAATTTCTGTTCATTTACTCTGAGTTTACGAATGAGGTAATTGTATGAATTTTATGTGTAGCAATATTATTTAGGGTGGAAGAGTTTGGCTAAATCTGCTTTCTATATGGTGTTTCTTTAATGTGCATCTTCTGTTTGTCTTTCATTTAATAGAAATTTTGTATGTGCTTAAATGCTTTTTTAGATATTAGATCAAGAGTGCCCTGGGCAACAAACAGTGTTACTTGAATGCATGGGAAATCAGAGTAACAAATATTTGTGAGGAGTAATTCATATAAACTATGTTTACAGTGCTTTTTAATTGATGCTTGCAAATGACTTTGCTTTTAAAAATGCTTTCAGAGTGGGTGCAAGTTTTTTCTGAGCTTTTACAGAACTTGTGTGCTAGAAATAATATTTTATATTTGTTATTTGGTTTTCATGTTAGTCATTGCACTGTTGAAGACATTTGTGCCTGCTGAACACGTTTTCCTCTACCTTGGGTGGCCACTCTGAGAGGAGTGGACGCTGAGTACTTAGCAGATAAACTACTGTGGGCTTGAAATTCCTTGTGTCAATGGAGCCTGAGCAGCAGCTGGGCTGACACAGGTGCAGACAAACTGGGGCTTTTTGGCCCACAGCCCTGCAGTTCCCTGGCTGCCAAGCAGGGGAGCAGCTCACGGGAATGATGGAGCCGTGGGGGAGAGGGCAGTCCCAGCTTTCTGGGAAACAGGGGAGATGGTATTACAAAACTTGAGAGACGCCTGTTCTATGGCTCAGATTTGGAAACGAGACAGGGAATAAACGGAAAGGGAGCACTCTGTGGAAATCAGGAAAGCGCTGATGAGCAGAAGCTGTGGATATGAAAGTTAGAGCAGCAGCACAGCCTACCTGTGATTTGATTACTCAATTTAAAGGTAAGCACGTTTTTTTAGTTTATTCATACTTCTTTTCTGCTATAAGAAAGATGAGTAGAAATTGCCTCAATTTGAAGGAAATTAGTTTTATATCAGTTAGAGATGAGTCTTTTTGAGTACAAGAAGAGAAAAGCAAACTACCCAAAGTGTTGTTGGAACCTTGCCAGATGGGGATTACTTTTAAAAGCAGATGACCCAAATTACCCTTATTACCAGCACAGTGTGAAGAAGGTTGCAGTAACAGTTTCTGCAGGTCCCTTCAAGCTCTGAATTTCCAGTTTCCACCAACTACCACAGCAACCACCGACTACCACAAACACAGTTATGTTTGTATAACAGCTTGTTTCATTTGTGGATAACTTGCAAACGGTTGAAAAGCCCTCTACACTGCAGCCAGCAGCACTAGGAACAGGTGCCTTAGCAAAAAAATAAGCATAGGGCAGGTGTGGGTGATCTTCCTCACTTTGCCTTCAGACCTTCTCAAATTCACTGCCTTTTCAGCAGTGCAGACTTGACCAGTGCAATATGCTGAAGACATGAGTTCCACTGCTCAAGGTCTCTTTTCCTTCCCTTTAAAAAATCTGATATTGTCCTCTTCATCGTTTTACTATGAGCAAAACCTTTGGACAGTTCTCTTTCCCTTTCCCCTGCCATTCATATTACAGGACCTCTTAGCACAACTGCTTTGTCTTCCAGACTAACAGTGTGACTTATCCTGCACTGATTTAAAGTTTAGGACTTTATAAATGTGAAAGCACATCTGCTTTTAATAACTGGAGGCTAAAAATGGAAAGCTTACTGCACTTTCTGGGGTAATAATGGCAATTTTTACAGTTTCTACAAAATTTTTAAAAGTTCGTGTCTGCACTTATGGTGTGAAACACGAGTCTGAAGAGAAAAGGATGTGTTTGGCTAAAGAATGGACAGCATTTTCATAGTCATTTGTGTTAGTTATGTACATCCCTGGATTTATACACGTTAGCCATTGCCAAAGCAAAAGATGTACTCTTGCTTACCATAAGGATGAACAGAAATTGAAAGGTTCACCACAGGTTGCATTTACCTTTGTCTCATAAACAGGAGAAAAAGTTTTCAATATGATTAATATTGAAAGCCAGGCTGTAAAACTTAGACATCTTTGACACTTAAAACCTTTCTTATGCAAAGTCATCCTTCAGGCCTTGAAAATTTTATTTGTTATCCACTTGTTTTCCATTCCTCCTCTGTATATGCTAGAAACAAACTCAGCAGCAGCCAGCATGTTCTCCTGTCTGTAAAGGTTTAACTCATGAATGAAACCAGATAGAATATGGTAAATATGATATGGGGTGAATAAAGACTGCAGGGCTCAGGGTGTTAATAACAATATGTGTATTTATTTAGACAGAGGTAGGTGCAGCCACTCCTGCCAGTCCATTTCATACCACCTCAAACAAGAATGTGCAAGCACCTTGCAGTGCATTGTCAAAACTCAAAACAGAGGACTGCTCTGTTCAGCCAAAAAGCAAAACATCCAATAGGATAGTATTCAAATAATTGGCCATGGCTTTCTGTTCCCTCCTGTGTGTGCCCAAGCACAGTATGGACACGTGACAGAGTAGGACATCTGTGCTGTCTGATTTGGGGACATAAAAGAGTGGGAATGGGGTGTATTCTAATGTGTGCCAGTGATAAGGCTTGTGTGAAATATCCCTGCAGAGATAGGATCTCCTGTGCCCCTCCCTGGCAACACCACTTCATGGTGGACATGACTTTGTTTATTTCTGGCTTGGTTTTTTTTTTTGCATAAAAAGGATGTTTTTAACAAAAAGCAACAGAATTTCCTTTGCCATGTTTGTGCCATCAAAAGTGTCACCATACAAGGAGAACTTTTTCCTGCAGTTAATGAGAGATCATTTATAGCTGTAGTATAGCTTTAATAAGTGGAATGCCTGGGCTGATTTTAGTGGAACTACTTTGTGCATATTTCAGGCATACCCGCCTCCATTCAAACAAAAAGAAAAAAGGAATTTCTGGAGGGCTACTTACTTAAATTTTTCATCAGACTAACTTTTATATTTTGTAGCAACCTCCAGCAAAAATTCTGAAAATTTAATAGTACAGACCAGACAGGTAAACAAAAAGATATGTAAGTAACGTGGAAAAAAAATGAGTTTCACATACTCTGGTTACCATCGTTTTTGAGCGTGTAGAATCGTAGACTGGTTTTAGATGGAAGAACCTTGAGGATCATCTATTTCAAACCCCTTGCCAAGGCAGGGACAACACTAGGCCGGGCTGTTCACAGTCCAGTCCTTCCTTCTGCAAACATTTTGTTTTTTTCATTATTAAAGACAGCAAAATCAACTCTGTGAAACAAAGCAAAGTCCAGCTCCCTGTCTTCTCCACAGAATGCAGAAGAATCGCTGCTGTTAACAGAGACTAAAAATACTCAGAGGAATCAAACCTGTTTAGTCAATGAGTGACTGTAACAGGCATTCAGCCTAAGGAGGCTGTTGTCTTCTAGGGGAACAAAAAACATTTTTATGTTGTATATTCCATCAGCTTTAATAGCTGGTAAAAATCTGATTTTTGCACAAGGAGCCCTTATTCATCTAGGACAGGTTTTGTAATGTTCTGCAGTACTAATGTCCACATAGAGTGTTGTTAAGCAACTTTGTGACACGTTGAGAAGTTGGCCAAGATGCTTGGTGCTTCTTGGGGCTCAAGCCCAGACCATTCAGGAGGTTTCAGTAGTGTTGCTGATCACTTCTAGATCAACTTAATTTTTGTTGGAGCTGTGAGCCAAACTGCAAAATTTTCTCACTCCAGTAATTGACTGGAGTCATCGAAACCACTCATAGGAGCAATTTACTGAGCTTCATTTCACTTGCTCTGTGCTACAGGTATTGTGGTGCCATTCTCTTCTACCATGCAATTTCTTTATAACTAAAACTCTAGATTTAGATCCCTTTTGTGTTAACAAAGGAATTCCTTTTACAGTTTCATCCAGTTAGGCATATTCTTTTAAGGGCTATAATTCCACCAGTGCATGTCATTCTGAGCTTGCAAAGTGCCTTCTGACAGTAAAAAGTTGCTCTGGGATTCTGACAGAACAAATGAGCATAGACCTAGTGCCTGCAAGTTATGTCTGAAGAGAAGTGCTGTCTGAGTAACAGAAGAGGGAAATAATCTGGCATTCCTCAGTCCAGATCTGCAGTTTCAGCAGCAGATGGCTCAGATGCTGCGGGGTCTGGGTATATGAATGGGGACATTGTTATTCCTCCCTCAGCCTCATTACACCTAGGCAGTCTGTCTGTGCCCTCTCACAGGCACCCCACTGTCACCCCAGAACAAGTCTTGATCAAGATGTATAATCCTAGCATTAAATAAGTGCATTTTTTAATGGGATTATGGTGAGGATGACTAACAAGTTCTGATTAACAAATCCCAAATTCTGATCTTACTGCAATTAGAAGAATTTGTTTATCACCTCTGCATTTTGAATCTTAGCATCTTGAGACATTCTAGTGACTCAGGAGGCTGGAATTTCTTTCTTAAGTGTATATTGAATTCCAACACCAGTGATAGATCCTGATGATAGAAAAATACTCTGTAATCATCAGAAAGATTCTCATTAAAATAATGACATTGCAAAAAAAAAAAAATTAAAAGCAAAAAAAAGGAAGTATCAACTTCTTGGAAGTGCACAGATTGGGTGTTAGAGGGAGGAGGTTACAGAATCATGGAATGTGCTGAGTTGGAAGGGACTCATCAGGATTACTGAGTCCAAATCCTGGCCCTGCACAGCACTATCCCTAGGAGTCACACCATGTGCCTGAGAGCATTGTCCAAATGCTTCTTGAGCTCTGCCAGGCTTGGTGCTTCCCTGGGGAGCCTGTTCCAGTGTCCAACCACCCTCTGGGTGGAAAACATCTTCCTGATGTCTATCTGATCTGATATCTTAGTGCCCAGCTTGAATTTAGGAAGGGGACTGAAAGGGAAACAGGGAACATAGACAACTAAAATTAGGTCATGGCATGTTTAAGGTTTTCAAAAAAGATTAAAGCTATATTCCGTTCAGGGTTTGCATTTGTTGTACTGTCAGGAAAGGTCTAGAGCTGGGGGAAAGTCAGGGGAAGCTACCTTTCACAAGGTAAAATACCTGCTGCTTTTAGAATTTATTAAACCCCTCAAATTTCTACTTCAAACATATTTATAATACTTTTATTTAAAAAGTGAGTCAGTTACTGAGATTTGTAGTGACTGAAATTTTAGGGGTTTGCTTTCAGGCATGTATTTTCAGGAACACTTAGTATGGGCAAAAAGTAACAAATTAGAAAAAGAGAAAGACTGAGGGATGTGTTGCCATGACATAAAAGAGAAGGTAGCCACCAGCTGCAGTAAAACAGGACTCTGTAGAGTATTTGTATCTGCTGTATTTGATAGGAGCCATCACAGAAGGCTGTTTTCCCCTAGAGCTCCTAAATGCATTCTTTCCTTGCAGTGAGCTCCTGATCAGCTTGTGCTGGTGGGACTGAGATGAAACAACTTTGTTCTAGACATTTTATGCTAACCAAGCAAAACAGGAATGTGACTCCTTGGCCACAGACTACTTATTTATCAGGAAAATGAAACTGATTCTAGATATGTTGACAGGAGTCACAGCATCTTTGGAAAACTGGATGATATTGTCACACATTTTACTAACCAGCATTTTGGTTGGTGCCAATAAAGGCCATGGTTTTTTTTCCACTGTGCAGGTATTGCTAGGAAGCCAACTGAGAAAATGAAGCAGGTGTGCATGTGCTCATTACAACTATGATTGGCACCAAAGTTGGGTTCTGTGTTAGTGGGGAAAATAGCTGAAAATTGAACTTCAGGTGAAAGTTACCCAGAACACCAATAGATGGTTTGGCACCTTTTTATGGCCCCTTAGTTCAGCTCCTCAGTTTATTTCCATGCCAGTGCCAGTTAGAGGCCACTGGTTTCTCTCTGATGGTGAATTCATGGCAAAACCTGCATCTTGTGAGCCATGCTGAGCTGCCTGCTCTTCTCTTCTGAGCAGGGTTATGAAATGCACAAAAATCCTGTCTTGTGGTGCAGCTCTCCTTTCATGGGCAAAGAAAGGGCATTCACTGACAGTGCAGGAGGTGAGATGGAAAGATGAGTGGAGCCTAGCAGGAAGGTACTGGAATGAAGTCATGAGCTCAATGACAATATTGTAACCCCTCTGTATTGTCTCTGTTCTTCTGTGAAATACTTGCATTGGATTCAGGGATTCTGACAACTGAGCAGATAATGTCTGATGCCAACCTTCATGGACTTCACTAACTCTACCATTAATGAGTTCTGCTTATTGCTCCATTCTGGGCAAAACCAGTCAATTAAGAAAAATAAAACTCACATGAGGGAGTTCATTCTTATTCCTCAAGAAATACACTTTATATCTTCTCCTACTAAGGCACTTCATTCTCTGCCTATTGGTGCAAATGGGAGGAGAACATTAGGAAGCAGTCCAGGCTCCTCATAAGGTACCATCTGGTGGCAGGATCTGTGTCTCTGAGAATGTATCTGCTTTTCACAGAATCCTCCTGTCTTTAGGATATACAAGGTAGGTTCTAATGACAACTCCAGACTAGTGGAGGCTGGTGCTCTGCGTTTTGCAGCCATGTAGGTTATGCCAAATTCAAAGAAACCACAAGTCTGGAGCTGAATGGCAGGTTAGAGGTAGATGTGACTGGGCTGAGTATTAACCAAAGAAAGTGGATATAGCAGCAGCCCTTTGAATACTGGGGCTAGGTTAGTTTTTACTACCAAAAAAAAAAAAATTGTTTGGATTGACAGCTAAAAATGTCACTGTTGTGTGCACTCACTTCAGCTCAGAATGAGCTGTCAGTGGAAAATACAGTCTTCTAAAAAAATTCCCTCGTGCTTTTTCGCCACACAGAATCCTGGAACCCCCAGAGGTGGAGCAGAGGCCCAGAACAATGAGATTTTTATATAGTCACACAACGTGCATGACCAAAATGTCTTCTGCATATAAATAATGCAGATACACATGCCCCCTTTGCAAAGATGTAAGAAATAAAGAAGTGCAGTTCTGAAATGCTATGGCAAAAAGCTGTGTTTTCAATTTGGAATGAGAGCTGGGAGCATGTGAAGAATAAATGAGCTGGAGAGATTAGGCAAGAGTATAAGGCTTTAGTGACAATGTCAGATGCCCAGGGGACAAGAATGAAGCAAGGACAGAGATCAGGGATAGAAATAGTTTACATAAATTGAAGTAATAGGTCTAAGAAGTCCAGAAGATTATAAAAGCTAAAATAGCAAAAAGAGGTTGAAAGAGCAATGACTGTATGAGCAGATGGAGAATTGAGATCTGGGGGCTGAAAGTAGCCAAGATAATAAGCCAACAATGATGCAGTCTCTGAAGTGAGGGAAGACAATTGGAGGTGGTGGCTTGGAAGGCTGAAGGTGTCAGATAAAAGGAAGTGGAAAGGAAATGGTGAGATTTAGAGAGTGAAATCAAGACCTTGTGAAACTGAAGGGGAGTACAACCAAAGTCACAAGTATTGATTTGAGGTGTCAAAATGTTAGAAAGGACCAGCATGTTTCAAAGTGAGAGCTTATGTGTGACCCGAGTACTGTAACCAAGGACTGTCCTTATAATGGGAAAAACAAAACTGTAGCTTGAAGTAATCCTGGACTCAGAGTGTTTTGGCCCAAACATTGATGATGTAAGCATTCTTCTTTTTAAAATAATGTATTTTATACCTTCAGCAGCTTTGCAAACACAGCTGTTGGGCACAGGCTTTAATTATATTTAAGTCAGTGTATCAGTACCAGCCTAATGCTTAGAAGATACCTACCAATTTATTTTTTTTAATTGAAGGCCTTTTAGTTAACAGAAAAGTCCATATTAACTGGTATTTCCAGTTCAGACCAAAATCAGCTCAGTAAAACTGTGCCCTTTCAGATGTTTCTTCAAAGATAGAACATTTTGCAGTCTCTAAATGTTACATAATAAATAAGGAAAGAGAGGTTTTGTCTGGAGGACTGGATGATTCTAAATATGATTAATTTTTTTTTCCTGGTTGTAAAAGCCTTTCCTATGTTAATTCCTACACAACAGCCTTGCTGTCTAAGGGAAAGGCTAGTTATTATCTTCTGTTTCTCCTCTTCAGGAGAATTCTTGCTAAAACTTTGTATTTGGGGGGGTTGATGGGGGAGGTTATGGTTGCTGTTAGTTTTTTGTGGGTTTTAGGCACCAGGAGCCAGCTTCTGCTTCATCACTCGTTTCTGTGGTAACTTAACAAAAATCCCTCTCAATGAAAAAAGTTGAACTCTAGGACGGGCTCAAATCTTGGGAAGCAGTGTCTGAAGCAATTCCAGTATGCATGGGGCTTCAAAAGACTGATAAATTCTTTAATAATTAGAAAATGATCTTTTAATAGAGATTTGCATTTCACCTGCTGAGAATTTCATAACAGAACCATCCAAAGAAAAATTTGCTTGAATACTACGACAGTGCATTTTCATCAGCAATTAAAGCACCGTGGTCTCTTCAGATGACAGCCAGGAAAATAAGCCTCTCACTTGAGAAAAACACAGTGAAACCAATGGACAGCTGGAAATTTCAGGGAAATCTAAATTTGCATTCCATTGTATGGTAGTTATTTATAGGGTGTGTGATGGCAGTGGTGAGAATGGCATCAAGATGACAGGCTGCTGAGGAGGAATCAGAAAAACCTGACTAGATGTTTGGGCAAAACACTGTTTCTTTGCTTTTTGTAATTCTTCCAATCAGCCTGGTGTGGACTTCTCTGAAAATTTTCAGAGGCTTTCCATGATTAAGAATAATATTTCCTAGACATGTCCAGTTTCTGCTTCAGTAAAATGAAAGAAGCTCTCTCAGTGTTTCCACCGTTGTTCCAGTCAGCTATTGGAATTGTTTCTAATTGTTCCCCTCTTGGTTTTAGGAGGTGTGAGGAGTAAAGTAATTTATTCAAAATAGCCCTCCATCTCAGTGTTTGCCCACTAATGCTCTGCCTGCAGATGAAGTTTCTCTTATTTCCAAAAGAACTGCAGGGCTCCTGCTAGGGACTCTGACTCCTTTTAGGGACGCTTTGACATACAAGTGAACAACATTAATAACAACTAGATAATACTGGGTTTATGTATAAGAATCTTTCCCTCAAAAATAACCTACTTTATGTGCTCTGGGACAGCATCTCCTGTTCTTCATACCACTCCATAGCCTTTGACAATGTTAGACGAGATTTCACTATTTACTGATCATTTCCACTTCTGGAAAAGGTCTGGAAAAGGATAGTGGATAATAAGAGTAAACTAACTACATAAAAAGAAATTCTAAAATCATGGAAAATAATATCTGCATAAGTTGGGTTTGCTTCATCTTAACTGATTCTTAATGACATTTTGTTAATTCAGGTTATTCCACTTTCTGATGTGAAAAATGTCTTGTTTTCTTCTGCTGCTTCCAGCATTTTAACATCACTGTGAAACTTTTTGGTCGTACATTAGGGTAATGGAAATAGCTGCTGACATGCAAAACCAGGCTCTATATGTGCTCTGGAGGATGTCTGCTTTAGAAGATGCAGTGAGGATGAGACAATGATACATAATTGCAGCTCATTTTTTGGGTTGCCAAGTTTTAGTGTCTCCTTTTAGGCCTATTGTTAGAGTTTTGATAGATTTCATTGGAAGATTACAGACTGGTGCAACAGCTTTTTGATCAAAAATTGTCTTTACTTGGTCGGAATGGAATTCAGGGCTTAAACAGGCTAAAGAAAAACTCAAAGTCAAAATCCAAGACAAGTTCAGAAAACCATGCAATTCTGCAGCTATCCCATTTTAAGAGTTTGAAATGATAAAGACCACACAAATCGTTTCATGAAAGATCTTCAAGCAAAGCCTAATTTTTTCCCTTTGGAGAACTGGAATTTCTTCATTGTAATGAAATCCTTGTCTATGGCACTGGTCTTTTTCATTTCCTCCCATAAAACAAAAAATTACCCTCCTTTTTTTTTTTTTTTCCAGCTGCAACCTACTCTGCAAATACAACAAATGCACATGCTTATTGAACTCCTACCAAAGTTAAAACCCCATCTTTGAGCTGTTGCAGCACTGGAATCTGAGGTGAATGCAGGAAGGAAAGACTTTGCATCCAAGGAGGCTGCTTGCAGCTATGCTGTTTGTGACCAACAAAACAGGGAAAATCATCTTTTGCTAACACAAAATATGAAGCCACTTCTTTAGTCCAGTGTTTTACTCAATCTGAACTGCTCTAACAGTTGTACAAAATGAAGTTTTTGTACATACACCAAAAATTCAGATGTGAGCTGGGAGCAACTTAGTTTTTTTTCCTAAGTGACCTCAGTGATTAACAGGTGGACAACATCTGACTTTCGTATACTTTTAAAAATCTAGAAATGTTTAGTCTAATTGTGCAGAGGCTCAAGAAAAAAAATCCCCTCATTTTCAAAAAGTGTTTCTGCATGAATATTTGATGCTTCTGTATATGTGTTGTTTTGGGGTTAGGCAGAGCAATTTAGCTCAGAGTTGCCAATTGAAATGTGAAGTGTTTCGCAAAAAATGTGCATCTCTAGTCTGACAAGGTTTTGTTTTGTTGTGGTATTTAAATACATATTCGATTTCTTTCCTCATCAAGTCAAATTTTTCTTTCACAGTCAAAATTGGCATCTGAGTTCACTGGCAGATTAATTTGGACTACAGATAGCTGGATCTGAAGAGATGATCACAGAAATGTGTAGGTAAAACCCCTGACCACGGGTAGGATACATATTTTCATTTGGTGCAAAAAGCTGAATGTTTCTAAATGTTTTATAAATATTTGGGACTTCTGCTGTATTTTGCACAACTGTTTGTAGAAACCCTCCACAACAGACACACCCAGATCACCAACCCTGTCTGCAGGACCCAGAGCCAGGAATCCTATGCTTTTCCTGCCTGTGACCTAGTTTTAACATCCTTTTTATTTTACTAGTAAATCTCCCCAAACCTTCGTATCCTATGCCTTAACTCGTTGATTGGTTTAGGACATGCCTGCCTCACAAAAAAATTCCAGCAAATGGGGTCATTTTTAAGTAATTTCTTGGTACTCAGAACTGGTGGCTGCACAACTACCACCCAGGTGTGCCACTGGGCTTTGCTCAGCACGGGGGAAAATGTGCCGAGCAGCGTGGCACTGACTGCAGGGATGGTATTGGGCCCACCACTGCTGCTTCAGCAAGAATCCCTTTTCTCTGCTCTCTCTTTTGGTGTGGAACTGGGCACCGCTGGTCCTGCTGAGGGTGAGGAGGGGCGTGCTGTGGGGGCAAACATGGAAAGGCCAGAGTAGGGCATGGGCGCCATGGAGCCTGGAGAGCTGCCAGGAAAAGGGATGGGGCAGGTTTGGGACAGTGTGGTGATGTCCCCTGGGCACAGAGCAGCAAGGCAGGAGCGGTGGAGTGAGGAAAGAGAAGCCTGCAAATCTTTCATGGAAAAATACCCTGTTCCTTCCAGCTACATCAATGGCTTCTCTTCATTAACTTGGATAATTTGTTTCACCCCATGTGATTTTGAAGATGAAGTGCCATACCTGGACTCTATATCAGTAAATCTCAAACTTATCTCAGTTAGACTTGTGGAACAAAATAATTTCTATATAAAGCAGCGTTTTATATGCTAACATGAATATGGAAAGCTGAGGAAGGAAAATATGAGTTCTGATACTTAATCTCCTTGAAATCCTACGACTATAGCTGTGGTGTATTTCAAATAACTGCCTTACTGAGAAAAAATGTCTTCTATTATTCAAACCCTTGCTACCTGATTTGAATTTATGACTGTCTAAATATGCTGTGTGGCTGAATAACAAGATGTGTACATTAAACCTACTTACTGTGGGGAGCAAGTGACAGTGATATACAAGGTAAAAAGAATGATCAAAACCAGGAGCTGATGTGACCAGTGAACTGTAATAGATCTAAGTAATTTGAATGCTTGTCATCTGTCCACATCATCTCTAATGCTGGCAGCCTGTGGAAAGGGAGGCATGGAAAACTAGTGCAGTGTGCTGATTTATTTTATGCTAATGGGGAAAAGTCCATATTGTTCAAATTAAATCCTAAAGCAGAAACAAATCATCCAGCCAAAGCCCATCCTATGGAGTTTCACTGAAACAGTTAGTGGTCTTTTTCATGACCTCAAAGTA